>NC_057810.1:239744690-240084272 GCF_018294505.1 Triticum aestivum
ACGGCTCACCCTCGCAGGAAGGCATACCGATCCAGCAAGTGCGCTTCCCGCCGTCACCGTCCCCCATACCGGCCTGGCTGACCGGATCATCGCCGTCACCCGTCTACACGTCAGCTGGAGACCCGTCGACACCTACTCTACAGTTCGGCGATCCCTCCGGCTCGGCGGGGTACTCCACGGGCCGCGACCATGCCGGCAGGGCGCCCCAATCCTCGCTGCTTCGCACCTCAGAGCCAGTCGGCCACGACGCTCTGACTCAAACACCACCGCGGTTTGCCAGACTAGACATCGCCACTTATGACGGCACAGAGGACCCCCTCAACTGGCTCAACCAGTGCGAGCAGTTCTTCCGTGGGCAGCGCACCCTCGCCTCGGAGCGTACCTGGCTCGCCTCTTACCACCTCCGCGGCGCGGCACAGACCTGGTACTACGCCCTCGAGCAGGACGAGGGCAGCATGCCCCCTTGGGAGCCTTCCGCGAGCTCTGCCTCCTTCGTTTTGGGCCACCGATCCGCGGGAGCCGCCTGGCAGAGCTAGGCCGCCTTCCCTTCACCTCCACGGTTCAGGACTTCGCCAACCGTTTCCAGGCCCTGGCATGCCACGCGTCAGGCGTGACGGCGCAGCAGCGGGCCGACCTCTTCATCGGTGGACTTCCGGATCACATCCGCGTGGACGTGGAGCTTCGGGGACCCCAGGATCTCCAGATGGCCATGTACTACGCCCGCGCGTTCGAGTGCCGCGCGGTGGCCATCCAACAGGAATCACCATCCCGGGCCGCTGGGTCGCTACCCTGGCCGGATGTTCCCGCATAGGGTTGGCCTGCTCAAGCTTCCGCGGCACCCCTCGCCGCGACCGCGGCGCGCCCGTTCCGCCGGCTCACCTCGGCCGAGCTACTCGAGCGTCGCCGCCAAGGGTTGTGCTTCAACTGCGACGAGCCCTACACGCCCGGCCACGTCTGCTTGTGACTCTTCTACCTGGAGGCTGCAGACTACATTTCGGAGGACGCCGTCGCCTCCGACCTGGCCGCCCCAGCTGTCGCGAAGGTGTTTGACGCTGGTTGATCACCTCGAGGAGTTCAGCAAGCGCTTCCCCACCTTACAGCTCGAGGACGAGCTGTTTGTGTAGGCGGGGAGAAGTGTTATGACCGGCATATTAGGGGCTTAGCCCAGTGGGTTATGGCCCAAGTTATCTTATTGTTATTAGGGGCTTAGCCAATTATCTTATAGTTATTAGGATCCTTTGCTTAGGAGTCAAGTAAGCCTCTCTATATAAGGAGAGGAGATGTATCAATCTAATCAAGCAAGAAGCAATCATTATTTGCTCGGCTTCTCGAAGGGAGCCGGGAGACCTAACCCTAGCCGCCTCTTGCGCCGCCGCCGCCTCTTCTTCATCGCGCCACGGCGCCCCGCCGCCGGCAGCCGCGATCGCATCTCCGTCAACCCTCCCCCTTCCCGTACAACCTACGCCCTAGACCAGGTAGGATCCTAGCTCCTACCAATATTATGTACTAGTATGATCCTGGACCCCTTTCAGACTATAGGCTCTGTCCTAGAGCCTTTTCAGCCCTTTTTATTTTCTTTTTTCTCTTTTGTCCTTCCTAGTTCTTGCTCTGTAAGCTGGTTCTCAGCTAATGTACAATTGTCAACCCTTCTTAATGCAAAGGCAGAACTATTTCTGGTTATGGACAAGAAATTAAGGATGCAGTCTTTGGCTCTTATGCTGAAGGTGCTCCTGGCCCAGATGGCTTTCCTTTTCTTTTTTATCAGCAATTTTGGGATGTCATAATAAATGATTTATTTGCTTTATTTAGAGACTCGGGAAAGGGGGACTTAGATTTATACAGACTTAACTTTTCCCTTTTATCCCTTGTCCCTAAAGAAATTGAGGCTGTTAAGATGGAGAAATTTAGACCCTTAGATATGACTAATTGCAGCTTCAAAATTTTCTTCAAATGTGCTACTAACAGGTTTGGCCCTGTTTGTCATAACATCATCTCCCCTAACCAAACTGCTTTTATAAAAGGCAGATTTATTGTTAAAAGTATGCACATGGAATTATTCATTTTGCAGCTACCGAAAACAAACCTGGCTTTGTTTTTAAGCTTGACTATGAAAAAGCTTATGACAAGATCAACAGGGAGTTTTGTTAGAGGTCATGTCTAATAGGGGCTTTAGCCCTAGGTGAATGTATAAGATTAGTTCTTTACTAAAAAATGGATCTGTGGGGGTCAGGATAAATGACACCAATAGTGATTTCTTTTTGGTTGGTAAAGGGGTGAGACAAGGTGACCCTGTATCACCTCCGCTTTTTAATATATTCAGTAAAAACTACATACAAAATAAAATGAGTGAATCTACGCTCTAAAATATGTCTATATATCCGTATGTACTCTTTGTTGAAATATCTAAAAAGTCTTATATTTACAAACGGAGGGAGTACAAACTTATATGATTTATTGTTGACAACTCACATGCATGAAAACTACTCCCTCCATTCCTAAATATTTGTCTTTTAGAGATTTCAAATGCACTATCATATATGGATGTATATAGACATATTTTAGAGTATAGATTCACTTATTTTGCTTTGTATATAGTCACTTGTTGAAATCTCTAGAAAGACAAATATTTAGGAACGGAGGGAGTAATTCTATTGGTTGAGATGTGATTTGCATATTCAAAATTTGAATTCTAACAAAATATGCGTTGCACTTGCATGCTTACTAGTTCATTAAATCATCAAAGAAAAAACTGTAACTAGCTGTAGTATCTACCGGAGTTTGTATATACACAAGGTGCGATCCATTTACATAAAATACTTGCAGTGATCAGTCCGATAGACTTTGATGCAATGATACCGCATCAGAGTGGGATACTGCGGGAGCGAGCGCTGGAGCTGCTAGCGCTTCTAGCCGTATCCCGGTCTGATCTCCTTGCATCTCTGGATGACGGCTAGCGGCGCCCTGGCAGAGAGGCGGGTGCGATCATCAACCGACGATCCGGTTTTCCGATTTTTCTTTTTTTGAGTAACATCCGGTTTTCCGATCGATCGTATATCTACTGGTCCGGCTGCCACAAGCCCGAGATGTAAAAAAACGCGAGCCCGAGGGCAGAAAACAGGCCCATCCAAGTGCTGGGCCGCCTGCCTAATCCAGGGAAACAGCACGGCGTCCACCCGTTCCTCCTCCGCGTCCAACGAACCAACCAAAATCGCGCTGCTGCCCCCCTATCACGACGTCGCACCCGGCCGTTCGTTCCATCCAAAACCTAAACCCCACCCCCACGCTCTTCCCAAGGCCAAACAGATAGCATTTCCTCGAACACATCGCCTCGTCCCTCCTCCATGGCCACCGCGTCGATCTCCGCTCTGTCCTCGGCGGCCGCCGCTGCCGGAAAGCGCTTCGTCCTCTCCTCCCCGTCGCTCTCCTTCGCCTCCCGCCGCATCGCCGGCCCAGCCCGCCTCCGCGCCGCCGCCGTCCCGGGGGCGAGGAGATTCGCGGCTTCCGCGGCATCGGCATCCACTGTCGTGGCCACCATCGCGGTCGGCGACAAGCTGCCCGACGCCACGCTCTCCTACTTCGACCCGGCCGACGGCGAGCTCAAGACGGTGACGGTCGGGGAGCTGACTGCAGGGAAGAAGGTCGTGCTCTTCGCGGTCCCGGGCGCCTTCACCCCGACCTGCTCGCAGAAGCACCTGCCAGGGTTCATCGAGAAAGCGGGCGAGCTCCGCGCCAAGGGGGTGGACACCGTGGCGTGCGTCTCGGTGAACGACGCCTTCGTGATGAAGGCGTGGAAGGAGAGCCTCGGCCTCGGCGAAGACGTGCAGCTGCTGTCTGACGGCAACCTCGAGCTCACCCGCGCGCTCGGCGTGGAGATGGACCTCTCCGACAAGCCCATGGGGCTCGGCGTGCGGTCCCGCCGCTACGCGCTCCTCGCCGACGACGGCGTCGTCAAGGTGCTCAACCTCGAGGAGGGCGGCGCCTTCACCACCAGCAGCGCCGAGGAGATGCTCAAGGCGCTCTGAACCGCGCCTGCTCTGCTCCTTGCCTGAGTCGTGTCTAGTGCTCCGGAGTAGTGAATAATAATCCGACGAACTGTGCTCGTGTGAGTGTCCTTCGATGCGTCGTCATCGTGGAGAGGATTTTGTTTTGTTTTGTTGAGCATTGCGTGCTGTCCATGTGCTCGATGAAATGACTTGAATTTTTCATGACGTCGTACCTGTTCTTAACATTGCCACCGCCGACCGGTAAAACTTGCAGGTTTGCTGAGATGTTCACAAAGCTTTCGTACAAGATATTGTGCTGAGATTGAAGGCAGCTACTCCGTCCCATTCCTAAATATAAGTCCTAAATATAAGTCTTTGTAGAGATTGCATGAATCTCTACAAAGACTTATATTTAGGAAGTACCAAAGTTCTTTAACAAGAGATGGAAATTTAGGATGCAGAACAACGGCTAGCAAATAATGGAGTAAAAGATTGAAGTGTTCCTACTCTCCTGCGGAGAGAACCCCGTGGTATATATTGACCAGTGGCGGTGTCCGATTGTTTAGGGTGTGTTTGGTTTAAGGGTAAAGCCTCGTGGTATATATTGACCAGGGGCGGTGGTCCATGGTTTAGGATGTGTTTGGTTTGAGGGTATAGCTGCATGAGACGGATTGGTTTCATTCCTAACATCCCATTTCAGTGTTTAGTTGGTAATGGAATCAGAATCTGCATCAATATATCCTCAATAGGCTTCATCAAGCCATACCATGAAATTGATGGAATCACTTAGTTATTCGTCTCTTTGTTGCTAAAAATAAATTTTCTGTCTCTCCTAGACGCAGCGTTCTGCCACAAGCCACTAGCTCACTGTCGGGTTCAGGTTCTTCAAAGTATTCTGTGCATTATTTTTTTTGTAAACCTGTTCCAAAATTTGAAATATTGTTTGGAATATCAAAAGATATTCTTGTTTTCAAATATTGTTTACAATTTTGTTCAAAAAATCTATAATTTCAAAAAATGTTCCGGTTTTTGAATTTTTTATTCACAAATTAAAGAAATGTTTGCGTTTCAAAAAAAGTTGAAAAATTTAAAACAAATGCGTGTGGTTTTCAATTTGTTTTCAGAAATTTCATCAATTGTTCTGGTTTGTTAACAAATTGAAAAAATGTTCAAGTTTATAAATTTTTAATCACAATATAAAACCCAAAATTGTTGACAAATTTCTGGAAATAGTTAGGACATGCGAAAATGTTCATGTTGATTGATAATGACGGAAATTGCAAATGATAAAAGCATTGAAATTAGGGAAAAGTATGCACCCGTCTGACCTAGTCTGTGTTGGAAATATGCCCTAGAGGCAATAATAAAATGGTTATTATTATATTTCCTTGTTCATGATAATTGTCTATTGTTCATGCTATAATTGTGTTATCCGGAAATCGTAATACATGTGTGAATACATAGACCACAACATGTCCCTAGTGAGCCTCTAGTTGACTAGCTCGTTTATCAATAGATGGTTACGGTTTCTTGACCATGGACATTGGGTGTCATTGATAACGGGATCACATCATTGGGAGAATGATGTGATGGACACGACCCAATCCTAAGCATAGCACAAGATCGTGCAGTTCGTTTGCTAGAGCTTTTCTAATGTCAAATATCATTTCCTTAGACCATGAGATCGTGTAACTCCCGGATACCGTAAGAGTGCTTTGGGTGTACCAAACGTCACAACATAACTGGGTGGCTATAAAGGTATACTACAGGTATCTTCGAAAGCATCTGTTGGGTTGACACGAATCGAGACTGGGATTTGTCACTCTGTATGACGGAGAGGTATCTCTGGGCCCACTCGGTAATGCATCATCATAATGAGCTCAATGTGACCAAGTGGTTGGTCATGGGATCATGCATTACGGTACGGGTAAAGTGACTTGCCTGTAACGAGATTGAACGAGGTATTGAGATACCGACGATCGAATCTCGGGCAAGTAACGTACCGATTGACAAAGGGAATTGTATACGGGATTACTTGAATCCTCGACATCGTGGTTCATCCGATGAGATCATCGGGGAGCATGTGGGAGCTAACATGGGTATCCAGGTCCCGCTGTTGGTTATTGACTGGAGAGTCGTCTCGGTCATGTCTGCGTGTCTCCCGAACCCGTAGGGTCTACACACTTAAGGTTCGGTGACGCTAGGGTTCTAGAGATGTTAGTATGCGGTAACCCGAAAGTTTTTCGGAGTCCCGTATGAGATCCCGGACGTCACGAGGAGTTCCGGAATGGTCTGGAGGTGAAAATTTGTATATAGGAAGTCCAGTTTCGGCCATCGGGAAAGTTTCGGGGGTCACCGATATTGTACCGGGACCACCGGAAGGGTCCCGGGGGTCCACCTGGTGGGGCCACCTATCCCGGAGGGCCCCATGGGCTGAAGTGGGAAGGGAACCAGCCCCTGGTGGGCTGGTGCGCACCCCTTGGGCCTTCCCCTGCGCTTATGGTTGGAAACCCTAGGGGTGGGGGGCGCCCCACTTGGCTTGGGGGGCAAGTCCCCCCCTTGGCCGCCGCCCCCCCTTGAAATGGGATCTCTAGGGGGCCGGCGCCCCTCCAGCCCCCCTATATAAAGAGGGGGGGGAGGGCTGCGCACCCCAGCTCCTGGCGCCTCCCTCTCCCTCCGTAACACCTCTCCCACTCGCTGAGCTTGGCGAAGCCCTGCCGAGATCGCCGCTACTTCCACCACCACGCCGTCGTGCTGCTGGATCTCCATCAACCTCTCCTTTCCCCTTGTTGGATCAAGAAGGAGGAGACGTCTTCCCCAACCATACATGTGTTGAACGCGGAGGTGCCGTCCGTTCGGCGCTAGGATCATCGGTGATTTGGATCACGACGAGTACGACTCCATCAACCCCGTTCTCTTGAACGCTTCGGCTCGCGATCTACAAGGGTATGTAGATGCACTCCTCTCTCTCGTTGCTAGATGACTCCATAGATTGATCTTGGTGATGCGTAGAAATTTTTTATTTTCTGCGACGTTCCCCAACAGTCTGATACATTCCTCTCAACTTGTGGTGTTTTTGGACTATGGATAAATGACCCCAACTTTTGCTAGGTTTGAATGAGTACCGACACCTTTTGCCCATTGCGACATGTTCGGCGATTTATTGGTCTTTTTTCATCGAGAAAACAACAGAAATGCAGAACTTACTGAAAACCCAAACAACTTGGCATTGTGCCTTTAATTGGTCATACAAGACCATGGAAAACAATTGAGGCCATTTCAAGGATGTCGAGAAACAAACATGCTCTCAGGCAGAGCCTTCTAGCACCCGAACACACTCCGTTCAACATAGTCTATTTTTTAACATTCTTGAAATGACCTCAATTTTTGCAACCAGGTGGGAATACCGTTGATAGGCATTCATGTTAGATTTGAACTATTTTAGACACGGTATGCAAGTTGCGACACGCCCCACCCATGTATCGGCCTTTTTTGACCGAGAAAACCCCAGAAACTACAAGTTTGTCAAAAACCAAAACTACTTGGCATGGTGCCTGGAATTGGTCATACGAGGCCACGGAAAACAATTGGGGCCATTTTAAGGATGTCATAAAACAACGTGCTCTTATGTGGACCCTTCTAGCCTAGCAGAACACTCTTCGCTGAATGTGATGTTTTTGTGGACATCCCTGAAATGACCCTAACTTTTGCCGCAAGGTGGGCCTACCCATGGTAGGCATCAATGCCAGGTTTGAACGACTTCCGACACTGTATGCAAGTTGCGACACGTCCGACCATTTTATCGGTCTTTTTTCACCGGGGAAACTCCAAAAAATGCAAAACTTGTCAAAAACCCAAACAGCTTGGCATGGTGCTTTTAATTAGTCTTATAAGGCCATGAAAAAAAAATTAGGGTCATTTCAACGATGTCAAGAAACAACGTGGAGGAGCCTCCCGGCCTCCATTAAACATCCTTGAAATGAAACCCTCCATTTAACATGGTCTATTTTTTGACATTTCTGAAATGAATGCAAATTTTGCAAGCATGTGAGCATGCCCATGTTAAGTATCCATGCCAAGTTTGGAGATTTCGACAACGTATGGAAGTTGCGACACGTCCGGCCATTTATCGCCTTTTTTTACCTAGAAAACTCTAGAAACAAAAAATTTGTCGAAACCTAAAACAAGTTGGCATGACGCCTTGAATTGGTCATACAAACCGATGAAAAAAATGGGGTCATATTACGCATGCCAAGAAACAACATGCTCTCAGACAGAGCCTTATGGCCTACCCGGACACCCTACGTTAAACATGGCGTTTTTCTGGACATTTTTCAAATGACCCCAAGTTTTACGAGGAGGTGTGCATGCCCATGATAGGCATCCATGCTAAGTTGGAAGGGAAAAATATTTTAAATTACCATCTAAACAGGTACATAAAACTGTTATTTTTATGTTTTTAACATAACCAATAATTGAAAAGGAAAAAATTGAAAATAGTAAATGCTTTTTTAAAAGCATTTAATAAATATTAAAGAAAAAGAATTTAAAATCGTAATTAAATTTTTTAAGTAAAACTATTATTTTGGTATTCCAAACAATATTTCAATTTTGTGAAAAAGTTTCAAAAAGAATAATAAAGTTCAAAAGGATAAAACTGAAGTAACGAAAAAGAGAAGAAAAATTAAAAGTATGAAAAAACTAAGGCCCAACTAGGCGACAACAACGCTCCATCGCACGCCTGTTGGGCTGGCCCAAGCGCTCCCAGATTTGAAAAGTTCATCGATTCAAAAAATGTCCTTGTTTTCAAAATTCGTTCACAAATTAAAAGAATGATCCCTTTTTTCAAAGTAGGTTAGAAAATCAAAAAAATGTTTGGGGAGTTTCAAAATTTGTTCAGAATTTAAAAAATGTTCCTGTTTTCAAAACAATTCTACACAAATACAAAAAATTTACGGGGAAATTCACAAAGAGAATTGGTTTTAAAAAATAATTCTGTATTTTCTTTTCAAAGTCCAAATTTGTTAGGGTTTTTCAAATACTATTTTAAAAAGTATAAAATTTGTTCAATTTTTTTTGCTCTGTTAAAATAAGGTATGTGTTTGGACATTATGAGCAATTTTAAAAGGCACAAATATTTTATCAAAATTTTTGTACGAAATCTTTGAAAATGCAAAGATTTTATTTTTTGGAACTAATTTAGAAAAGGCAAACTTTTCAAATTTTTTTGGAACAAATTCATGTGCATGGCGCCGTCTATCAAGAGATCTCTTAGTCAGAGCTTTAAGCACCAGTTAGAAAACAGGCGCTCGCGCGCATGCCAGCTGGTTGCGACCTAATATTGCGCCAGCTCTCTCGCAAACTTCACATGCTTGGTTGCTAGCTTTGAAAAAAGTTCATGAATTTGAAAATGTTCATAAGTTTAAAAAAGTCATGAAATTGAAAATGGTTACGAGTTAAAAAATTTAAAAGTTGATAAATTTAAAATAAGTTCATGAACTTGAAAAAAAGTTCACAATTTTGAATTTTTTTATGAATTTGAAATATGTTTTGGAATACCCGAAAATGTTCTTGTTTTCATATATTGTTTACAATTTTAAAACCAAAAGAAAATCACCTAGAAAACCGTGTAGAACCTGAACCGAAAATGCACACAACAAGAAGAAAAAGAAGTAGAACTATGCACATCGGGTTAACTGTCCCACCTGGTAACTGTGGTTGGAAATTAACCTATTGGTTTTGAGTTTGAATCTCAACTTGCACAACATCTTTTTGAAGCTTAAAAAAAGGAATAAATTGCAAATTGGCCGAGTCCAGGACAGAGCCTATAAGCAGCGCCAAACGTACGACGTATACCTTTCACGAGCGACCTACCATACGTAGCAAAGTGAGTATAATTTTCCAAAGGTCTATGTTGCCCTTTATGCATTTATTAGGGGTGTATCGAAGCGGGGCTCAACACAAGAATAAAACTAACCCATGCCTCTGGAATGGAACCATGACATTCCATGCATTTTGGTCCTCGAACCAAACAAACCCTTATAGGATACATACGTTTGTAGGAGACATATGACTTAATTAAGACCATTAGTTCTCATCTTAAAATCACATGGGTTAGGAAGAGAGAGAGAGGGGGGGGAGGGGTTGAGGTTACACATTACGGTTTAAACACCATATCTATTAACACCCTTCCTTAATCTTAACTATCCTAAATTAAGATTGTTTAGACATTCTTCAGATGGTTTGACCGGGAGAGCTTTAATGAAGCCATCTGCCACTCGATCCTTGGATGGAGTGAATCACATCTCTAGTCTCTTTTCTGCAACCCTTTTCCAGTACAATATGGAAGTCAATTTCAATATGTTTCGTTCTCACATGGAAGACAGGGTTAGTAGACAAATATGTGGCTACCAAATTATCACACCATAGACACGAAGTACAACGTTGCTTAATTCCCAATTCTTCAAGCAATGATTCCAGCCAAATAATTTTAGCAGTCACATTAGCTAAAGATTTATACTCAGCTTCTGTACTTGATCTTGATTCTGTGACATGTTTCCTAGCACTTCAAGAAATAAGGTTAGAGGCAAAAATACTGCAAAACCTCCGGTAGACTTTCTGTGATCACTATAACCTACCAGATCAACACCAGAGAAGGCACTCACAAGTGTGGAATTCAAGCGTCTGATTATTCAATATGTTTCACATAGTGTACAAATCTTTTGATAGTTGTATAGTGTGTAATGGTATGTACAATTCAGTGGGATGACACTGCCACGTAGCGGTAAATCCTCCAGTTCCCCACGCTTGTGCGTTTATTGCACATGAGGATTGAGGGGGGGGGGGGAAGGGTCTTGCTTAATTACTAAGAGTTTTGATACACATGATTCTCATGATGGTATGTGACTCTGGCGGGTCACACACCCATGTTTTCTCGCCATGAACTGTTATATCAAGGATGCTACATGGTCGGGTGTGCTAGGAGATAAGGTCGGGCCACATTGTTATAACAATATGTCATGCTAAGAGTGCGGGGAAACTGAGCCCACAGACTCACATCGCGGAAATATTTCTGACAAATAGTTCAGATCAAATTCTCATGACATTCATTGGAGCCAAGGAAGAGTTGAGGCACCTAGGATGCAGCTCGATGATAATCCTCAAGTGCAAGGAATCATCATAGCAATTTCCAAAGATGGAACTGGTAAGTATGGAGTGACGAACCCACAAGGAGCTAAAGGTAAGATCAATATTCTCTCAAGTTCTATCTGCCACTGATACGACTCTACGTATACCAAGCATTTGCTTTTATCAAGAAAACAAGAAATAAAATTACGATGTGGGTATAAAGAGGATAGCTTTGCATGATATCAGAGAACTAACATATAAAAATAGGTGCTGTCAACATAAAGTTAGAATATATTACAAATAGCGAGTGTGGAATAATGATGGATCAGTGTGCGAAATTATCCTAGGCAATTGATAAAAACAAAAGTAATCATTATTGGCATGAGCTAACATACTTTCCGTACTTGGATCATATGAACTTATGATTGGACCTCTAGCAAGCATCCACAACTACTAGAAATCATTAAGGTAAACCCAACCGTAGCATTAAGTTTCAATCCCCTATACTACCATACCCAACACCCCCCGTTACTCAAGTGTAAGCTTCTGTCACTCAAGCCACCCACTACAAGCGAATCATGAACGTATTGCAAAACCCTACAGCTGGAATCCCCCACGTGTGCGTGGCACGGGAGGCACCATAGGACAACACAAAAATAGAACATACAACTCAAACCAATCAAGATCATCAATCAACCCAAAGGACAAAAGAAATCTACTCAAAGCATCATAGGATGGCAACACATCATTGGATAATAATATGTGGCATAAAGCACCATGTTCAATTAGGGGATTACAACGGGGTGTGGGTGTGTGGACCGTTGAAAAGAGATGAGGGAGGTGATGATGTCGGTGATGTTGATGAAGACGGTCACCATGGCGATGGTTCCCATGTGGCACTCCCGCGCCATCGAGAGAGGGGAAGAGAGGCTTCCCTTCACTTACTCCTCCATGGCCTCCCCCAAGATAGGGAGAGGTTCTCCCCTTGGTACTTGGCCTCCTTGGTGCCTGGAGGGGTGAGAGCCCCTCCGAGATTGGATCTCTCTCTTTGTTCTCTTCTAGTTTTACGCTCCAGTTTCTGGTCGAAAACCGTTTCTTAAATTCCCGGAGATCTGTAATGCCGATTGGGCTGAAATGTTGAGGGGATTTTTATTCTGATATTCTCTTTCTTGCGGCGAAAGAAGGGCATCAACCGACCTACAAACTGCCCACAAGCCACCTGTGCGTGACTAGGGGATAGGTCGCGCCCATGTGGCTGATGGAAATATGTCCTAGAGGCAATAATAAAGTGGTTATTATTATATTTCCTTAACCATGATAAAGGTTTATTATTCATGCTAGAGTTGCATTAACCAAAAACTTAAATACATGTGTGGATACATAAACAAATACCATGTCCCTAGTGAGCCTCAACTAGACTAGCTCGTTGATCAAAAGATGGTTAAGGTTTCCTAAACATAGACATGAGTTGTCATTTGATAATGGGATCACATCATTAGGAGAATGATGTGATGGACAAGACCCATCCGTTAGCTTAGCATATGATCATTTAGTTTATTGCTATTGCTTTCTTAATGTCAAATACATATTCCTTCGACTATGAGATCATGCAAATCCCGGATATCGGAGGAATACCTTGTGTGCTATCAAACATCACAACGTAACGGGGTGATCATAAAGATACTCTACAGGTATCTCCGAAGGTGTCTGTTGAGTTGGCATGGATCGAGATTAGGATTTGTCACTCCGTGTATCAGAGAGGTATCTCTCGGCCCTCTCGCTAATACACATCATAATAAGCTTGCAAGCAAAATGACTAAGGAGTTAGTTACGAGATGATGTATTACAGAACGAGTAAAGAGACTTGCCGGTAATGAGATTGAACTAGGTATGGAGATTGATACGTCTCCAACGTATCTACTTTTCCAAACACTTTTGCCCTTGTTTTGGACTCTAACTTGCATGATTTGAATGAAACTAACTTGGAATGATGTTGTTTTCAGCAGAACTGCCATGGTGTTATTTTTGTGCAGAAAACAAAAGTTCTCGGAATGACCTGAAAATCCAGGGAGATAATTTTTGGAAAATATAGAAAATACTGGCAAAAGAATCAAGGCCAGGGGGCCTACACCTTGTCCACGAGGGTGGGGGGCGCGCCCCCTGCCTCGTGGGCCCCCTGGAGCTCCACCGACCTCAACTCCAACTCCATATATTCACGTTCGGGGAGAAAAAACAATCAGAGAGAAAGTTTCATCGCGTTTTACGATACGGAGCCGCCGCCAAGCTCTAATCTCTCTCGGGAGGGCTGATCTGGAGTCCGTTCGAGGCTCCAGAGAGGGGGATTCGTCGCCGTCGTCCTCATCAACCATCCTCCATCACCAATTTCATGATGCTCACCGCCGTGCGTGAGTAATTCCATCGTAGGCTTGCTGGACGGTGATGTGTTGGGTGAGATTTACCATGCAATCAAGTTAGTTTTGTTAGGGTTTGATCCCTAGTATTCACTATATTTTGAGATTGATGTTGCTATGACTTTGCTATGCTTAATGCTTGTCACTAGGGCCCGAGTGCCATGATTACAGATCTGAACCTATTATGTTTTCATGAATATATGTGAGTTCTTGATCCTATCTTGCAAGTCTATAGTCACCTATTATGTGTTATGATCCGACAACCCCAAAGTGACAATAATCGGGATACTTCTCGGTGATGGCTGTAGTTTGAGGAGTTCATGTATTCACTAAGTGCTAATGCTTTGGTCCGGTAGTCTATTAAAAGGAGGCCTTAATATCCCTTAGTTTCCATTAGGACCCCGCTGCCACGGGAGGGTAGGACAAAAGATGTCATGCAAGTTCTTTTCCATAAGCATGTATGACTATATTCGGAATACATGCCTACATTACATTGATGAACTGGAGCTAGTTCTGTGTCACCCTATGTTATAACTATTACAAGAGGAATCGCATCCGACATAATTATCCATCATTGATCCAATGCCTACGAGATTTTCACATATTGTGCTTTTCTTATTTACTTTTCCGTTGCTACTGTTACAATTACTACAAAACTGCTATCATTACTTTTGCCACTGTCACCATTACTATCATACTACTTTGCTACTAAATACCTTGCTGCAGATACTAAGTTATCCAGGTGTGGTTGAATTGACAACTCAACTGCTAATACTTGAGAATATTCTTTGGCCCCCCTTGTGTCGAATCAATAAATTTGGGTTGAATACTCAACCCTCGGAAACTGTTGCGATTCCCTATACTTGTGGGTTATCAAGACTATTTTATGGCGCCGTTGCCGGGGAGCATAGCTCTATTCTTTGAGTCACTTGGGATTTATATCTGCTGATAACTATGAAGAACTTGAAAGACGAAAGAACTAAGATTTTTCCCTTAACTACGAGGGGAGGTAAGGAACTGCCATCTAGCTCTGCACTAGATTCTCCTTCTGTTTTAAGTAAGCTTGCGACACCTAAACCTGATACTGCTATGAATTCTGATATGTCGCATGTTATTGATGATGCCACTTTTGCTATGCATGATACTTATGATGAAACTACTTCTATGCTTGATACTACTTTGCCATTAGGTGAATTTCTTGATGAACAACTTGCTAGGGTTAGAGAGAATGAAATTATTGAAGATGATATTATTGATGATAGTGATGATGAAGGTTCTCCCCCTAAGTATGAATTGCCTATTGTCCCTGAGGGTTATGTTATGGATGAAGAAGCTGCTAGAGCTATTCTTGCTTGAAATGATAGATATGATCTTAAGAAGCTATTCGCTAAATGGAAGCAGCAATCTCTGAATGCTAAAATGAAATATGACCCTCCTTTTGCTACTCACCTATTTTTGTTACTGATAAGGATTATGAATTCTCTGTTGATCCTGAGATAATTACTTTGGTTGAATCTGATCCTTTTTATGGCTATGAATCTGAAACTGTTGTGGCACATCTTACTAAATTGAATGATATAGCCACCCTGCTTACTAATGATGAGAAATCTTGCTACTATTATATCCTTAAGATATTTCCATTCTCATTAAAGGGTGATGCTAAAACTTGGTTTAATTCTCTTGATCCTGGTTGTCTACATAGTCCCCAGGATATGATTTATTACTTCTCTGCTAAATATTTCCCTGCTCGTAAGAAACAAGCTGCCTTGCAGGAAATATATAGTTTTGTGCAAATCGAAGAGGAGAGTCTCCCACAAGCTTGGGGGAGGCTTCTCCGATTACTTAATGCTTTGCCTGATCATCCTCTTAAGAAAAATGAAATACTTGATATCTTTTATAATGGACTAACCGATGCTTCCAAGGACCACTTGGATAGTTGTGCTGGTTGTGTTTTCAGGGAAAGAACGGTTGACCAAGCTGAATTGCTATTGAATAATATGTTGACTAATGAAAATAATTGGACTCTTCCTGAGCCAATTCCTGAGCCAATTCCTCACCCAATTGAGCCAACTCCTGAGCCTATTCCTAAACCAACTCCGAAGAAGAGGGGAGTTCTATTTCTCAGTCCTGAAGATATGCAAGAGGCAAAGAAATCTATGAAAGAAAAGGGTATTAAAGCCGAAGATGTTAAGAATTTACCTCCTATTGAAGAAATACATGGTCTTAATATACCGCCTGTTGAAGAAACACATTGTCTTGATAACCCGACATAGGTAGTAAAGGTAAATTCTCTCTATAGATATGATAAAGTTGAAATCCCGTCTACTGAATTTCCTAGTCAATGTTTAGATGAATTTGATGACTGCATGGCTAGACAAGAAAGTTTTAATGCTTATGTTGGTAGAGAATTAAAGAGTAATGCTCACATGATTGGACGCTTGAGTGATTATATGACTTGAGTTAGGGATGAACTTAAAATCATTAGCAAATATGCTTCTATGGTTACCACTCAAGCGGAGCAAGTACTTAAAGCTCAAAGTGATTTACTTGATGAATTAAGTAATAAACATGATTTTGTTGTTAGAGTGGCTACTAGAACTGGTAGAATGACTCAGGAATCTTTGTATCCTGAAGGCCACCCTAAGAGAATCGAGCAGGATTCTCAGAGAAATAATTTAAATGCACCTAGTCCTTCTAAAAGGAAGAAAAAGAAAAATAATAGGACTTTGCATGCTTCTAGTGAACCTATTGTAGACACACCTAGAATCCCAATGATATTTCTATCTCTGATGCTGAAACACAATCTGGTGATGAACATGAACCTAGTGATAATGTTAATGATAATGTTCATGTTGATCCTCAACCTAGCAATAATAATGATGTAGAGATTGAACCTACTGCTAATCTTGATAACCCACAATCTAAGAATCAACGTTATGATAAGAGAGACTTTGTTGCTAGGAAGCATGGTAAAGAAAGAGAACCATGGGTTCAGAAACCCATGCCTTTTCCTCCTAAACCATCCAAGAAAAAGGATGATGAGGATTTTGAGCGCTTTGCTGAAATGATTAGACCTATCTTCTTACGTATGCGCTTAACTGATATGCTTAAAGTAAATCCTTATGCTAAATATATGAAGGATATCATTACAAATAAAAGAAAGATACCGGAAGTTGAAATTTCCACCATGCTTGCTAATTATACTTTTAAAGGTGGAATACCAAAGAAACTTGGAGATCCAGGGGTACCAACTATACCATGCTCCACTAAAAGAAACTATGTTAAAACTGCTTTATGTGATCTTGGAGCTGGTGGTAGTGTTATGCCTCTCTCTTTATATCGTAGACTTGAATTGAATAAGTTGACACCTACTAAAATATCTTTGCAAATGGCTGATAAATCAACTGCTATACCTATCGGTATTTGTGAGGATGTGCCTGTTGTGGTTGCAAATGTCACTATCTTAACGGACTTTTTTATTCTTGATATTCCCGAGGACGATAGTATGTCGATTATCCTTGGTAGACCCTTTTTGAATACTGCAGGGGCTGTTATTGCAACAAAGGCAATGTCACTTTTCATGTTAATAGTAATGAGCATACAGTACAGTTTCCGAGGAAACAACCTCAAGTTCATAACATAAATTCTATTGGAAAAATTCCAACTATTATTACTGGAGGTTTTGAATTTCCTCTTCCTACTGTAAAAAAATGATATTCTTATTATAGGGGATGTTCATATCCCCGTTGAGGTAACCTAGTGTTATTCAAAATTTCTCCGGTTCCATGTTATTCTGAATGAGTTTGTTAACAAGACTTGATCAACCTTGTTAGTGGATTCCTTTTGATGATCATGAGATGGATGAAACTAGAAGGCACAACCTTCTGTACCCTCTTTTTACTTTCTGTTATTTAGAATAAATAAAGCAAAAATAGTATTATCTGTCTGTTTTCTGAATTATCCATGCAATAAAAAAATATCCCGAAAATAAAAGTTCTCCAAATGCCCTGCAAATGCAGTATGATTTTTTATGGAATATTTGAGGATTTTAGGCACTGAGAACACAATGGGGGGGGGCAAGCACCTGGCCACGAGGGTCCAGGGCGCGCCCACTTTGACTGGGCGCGCCCCCTGCCTCGTGGGCCCATGGTGGCCCCCCTCCACTTATTCCTGCACCCACACACTCCATCTTCCTCCCAAAAAAAATCCCCATCCAGCTCAAGCACGAGTTCTAGCTCATTTTGCTGCGATTTTCGATCTCCTTGCTCAAAGCTCCATTCACAAAACTGCTTTGGGAGATTGTTCCTTGGTATGTGACTCCTCCAATGGTCCAATTAGTTTTTGTTCTAGTGCTTTATTCATTGCAAATTTTTGCTGCCTAGGTGACCCTGTTCTTAAGCTTGCATGTCAAATTTATGAGGTCCCAAGTAATTCTAATGCATGATATAGGCTCTAGGCACTTGAGGGAGTAGTTGCTATCAATCTTGTTTAGTTTGATTCACTTTTATTTTGAGTTACTAAAAATTTCAGAAATTTTCAGAAAAAGATGAAGAGGTTGTTCTTGAGGGGCTCTTCTAGCCAAAGCTCCAAGGATAAACAAGCTAAGGAGAAAGAAAAGACCAAGTATAATCTTCCTCGCGTAGCGGAAGTAAGGCCGTGTGGGTGGCCTTGTGATAATTTCTTGAGAGCAGCCGAGATTTATGGAGACTTCTATTCTTTGGCTGAAAATGCGGGCCTCACCGACTTCCTCCACGACCGGATCGAACAGTATCTCTTACTCACCAATACTTTCGTGCAAAACTTTTACTATTATCCTAAGAATTCACCTCCTTCAATATCTTTTCATTTATATGATGAGGCTAAGGAAATGTCATTACGCATTTTTTGAGCGGTATGTAGAATACCCTTTGAGGGCAGCTTAGATGAACCACATCGTAAAGGTGTGGATGGTTTTATTGACATTATTACTGTAGGGGAATCGAGGAAGGTTTTTGATGCAAGAATAACTAGCATACATTTTCCCGTTTTACGCTACTTTGCCATATTTGCTAGTCAATGCTTAATTGGTCACGGAAACTATGGAAGCCTCAGTGTTCCTGATATTATTATTCTATTCCATGCCTTATTTGGTGATAACACTTTTAGTATGGGTGCCATTATTGCTAAACGGTTAAGCCTGAACCGTACAAAGGGCCCCATCTTTGGAGGTATCTATGCTGCACGCCTTGCTTAACATTTCGAGATACCTATTAGGCATGATGAGAAAGAGGAGACACTGCTGCCTCTTACCTTTTTAGATTATAGGAGCATGGTAGCACATGAGTTTATTGTTGACAATGATGATAAGATGCTTCTGTATAACCTAAGATTTAATAAGAAACACAATGAGATTATTACCTTGCCTGCGCCTTCTTTGTTTGATTTAACTGCAGGCCATTACCTCATCTTGCCGAAGGCTGTGTACGCGCAATGATGCCAGACATCCGCTCCAGAGCCTGAGCCAGAACCACCACTGGACCCTTATCGTCCATCATGTTACCGGTGGGATCCGGAGGAGACCGCCAACCAGTGGTATCCAGATGACACTCCTCAGTACACCGGGGAGAGTAGCCGCGGTCCTTGGGCATAGACCAACTTAGGCCAAAAGCCTAAGCTTGGAGGAGTACGTATTTCTCACCGACATTACATTCATGTTCACACTTATTCTAGTTGTCGGTGCTCATACTCTTTCATTGTATTATCCATGCTAGTTTAATTTCTTTTTCTAGCTTTCTTCTTGTGTGTTTGATAAACCTTAAGAAAACCCAAAAAATTAGTTAGTTTAATTTCCATGCTTGTAGTAGTAATTAAAAAGAAAACCCAAAAATATTTCTCATTCTTCTTTTTGCTTGTTGGGAGCTTTCCCGTGTAAATAGTTTTATTTTCTTTGGGGGTCGAGAGGAGAAGACCATAATGAAAATGCTTAGTGGCTCTTGCATGATTGTTGATTTAACCAAGAGCCCATATTACCTTGTCTTCTCCCTTGAATTGAATGCTTGCATATTCCAGCTTAGTCCAATGCACGTGCACTATTATTATTATACACACCATTCCGTCGTGCAAGTGAAAGGCAATAATAATGATATATGATGGACTGATTGCGATGAGAGAAGCTGGTATGAACTCGACCTCTTTTGTTTTTGTAAATATGATGAGTTCATCGTTCTTGATTCAGCCTATTATGAATAAACATGTTTGCAATGACAATTAGAGATTATAGTTGCTTATTCCGTGCTTAATTAGCTAGGAGCTTATAATGGTTTACCTTGCGTGCCAACATGCTATTAAAATGGTTGTGATGTGGTATGATAGGGTGGTATCCTCCTTTGAATGATTCGAGTGACTTGACTTGGCACATGTTCACACATGTAGTTGAAACAAATCAACATAGCCTTCACGATATTTATGTTCATGGTGAATTATATCCTACTCATGCTTGCACTCAGTGTTGATTAATTTTAATGCATGTTCATGACTGTTGTTGCTCTCTCAGTTGGTCGCTTCCCAGTCTTTTGCTAGCCTTCACCTGTACTAAGCGGGAATACTGCTTGTGCATCCAAACTCCATAAACCCCAAAGTTATTCCATATGAGTCCACCATACCTTCCTATATGCGGTATTTACCTGCCGTTCCAAGTAAATTTGTATGTGCCACACTCCAAACCTTCAAATGAAATTCTGTTTTGTATGCTCGAGCAGCTCATGTTTCAACTAGGGTTGTTTGTATCTTCCATGCTAGGTGGGTTATTCTCAAGTGGAGTGGACTCCGCTCCTCATTCACGAGAAAATGGCTGGTAACCGGGATGCCCAGTCCCATGATCAAAAAGATCAAAGCAAATTGAAATAATTAAACAAAACTCCCCCAGGGCTGTTGCTAGTTGGAGGCACTCGTTGTTTCGAGCAAGCCATGGATTGATGCTTGTTGGTGGTGGGGAGTATAAACTTTACCATTTTGTTTGGGAACCGCCTATAATGTATGTAGCATGGAAGATATCGAGATCTCATAGTTGTTGCGTTGACAGTGAAAGTATACCGCTCAAAATGTTATTCATCTCTATTTCAAAATCGATCTCTGGCACCTCTACAAATCCCTGCTTCCCTCTGTGAAGGGCCTATCTATTTACTTTTACGTTGAGTCATCACCCTCTTATTAAAAAGCACCTGTTGGAGAGCACACTGTCATTTGCATGCATTACTATTAGTTTCTATTGGGTATGACTTGACTGGATCTCTTTTACCATGAATTACAATGTTTAGTCAGTCCTTGATCTTTAAAGGTGCTTTGTATTTATGTTTTGTGGTCCCGGAAAGGGCTACCAAGATACCATCTTGTTATATCATATTATGATTGTTTTGAGAAAGTGTTGTCATCTGAGATTTATTATTATTGCTCGCTGGTTGATTTTGCCATTCATATGAGTAAACATGAGACCTAAGCGTTATTGTGAATATGGTTAGTTCATAATCTTTGCTAAAAAGTTGAATGCTGGTGAGGGAGTCCTGGACTAGGGGGTGTCCGGATAGCCGAACTATCATCATTGACCGGACTCCAAGACTATGAAGATACAAGATTGAAGACTTCGTCCCGTCTCCGGATGGGACTTTCCTTGGCGTGGAAGGCAAGCTTGGCGATACGGATATGTAGATCTCCTACCATTGTAACCGACTCTGTGTAACCCTAGACCTCTCCGGTGTCTATATAAACTGGAGGGTTTTAGTCCGTAGGACGAACAACAATCATACCATAGGCTAGCTTCTAGGGTTTAGCCTCCTTGATCTCGTGGTAGATCTACTCTTGTACTACCCATATCATCAATATTAATCAAGCAGGAGTAGGGTTCTACCTCCATTGAGAGGGCCCGAACCTGGGTAAAAACATCGTGTCCCTTGTCTCCTGTTACCATCTGCCTAGACACACTGTTCGGGACCCCATACCCAAGATCCGTCGGTTTTGACACCGACATTGGTGCTTTCATTGAGAGTTCCTCTAGTGCCGTCGCCATCAGGAAGGATGCCCCGTCCCATCTTTAAAGACGGCACTGTGGCTAAAGGAGTTTTGGCTATCGGCCAAACTCTCCGGATAGGCTGTTTCCTTATGACCGCTTGTTCAGCCGCCGCGCCGACGATGACTTCTCGGGTCATCGAAAGCAATCTTCACGTTAACTCGGAACTCGCTGAGCAGTTAGATCCGATGGAGCTCTCTTCCTTAAACGAGCTCTTGGATCGCATCGCCGCCCTGGGAGTCGCTACAGACTACGATCAGATTGGGCTTAAACCCGATCTGAGAGAGATTAACTCTCCCCAGGTTACCCACCACGTTGCTGTGGTAGAGGAACAATGCGACGACCCTTCTTCTATCTTAAGGACTAGCTATGTCCGGATTCCTGATCCCTCCTGTTGGGGAATGTAGTAATTTCAAAAAAATTCCTACGCACACGCAAGATCATGGTGATGGCATATCAACGAGAGGGGAGAGTATTGTCCACGTACCCTCGTAGACCGTAAGCGGAAGCATTATGACAACGCGGTTGATGTAGTCGTATGTCTTCATGATCCGACCGATCCAAGTACCGAACGTACGGCACCTCCGAGTTCAGCACACGTTCAGCTCGATGACGATCCCCGGGCTCCGATCCAGCAAAGCATCGGGGATGAGTTCCGTCAGCACGATGGCGTGGTGACGATGATGATGTTCTACCGGCGCAGGGCTTCGCCTAAACTCCGCGACGATATGACCGAGGTGGAATATGGTGGAAGGGGCACCGCACACGGCTAAGGAACGATCCGTAGATCAACTTGTGTTGTTGTGCCTAGAGGTGGCCCCTGCCCCCGTATATAAAGGAGCAAGGGGGGAGGGGGCGGCCGACCTAGTAGGGGCGCACCAAGGGGAGTCCTACTCCCACCGGGAGTAGGACTCCGTCCTTCCTTGTTGGAGTAGGAGAAGGGGGAAAGAGGGGGAGAGGAGGAAGGAAAAGGGGGCCGCACCCCTTGTCCGATTCGGACCAGAGGGGGGCTGCGCGCCTCCTTCCTTTCGGCCTCTCTCCTCTATTCCCGTATGACCCAATAAGGTCCATATACTCCCCGGCGAATTCCCGTAACTCTCCGGTACTCCGAAAAATACCCGAATCCCTCGGAACCTTTCCGAACTCCGAATATAGTTGTCCAATATATCGATCTTTACGTATCGACCATTTCGAGACTCCTCGTCATGTCCCCGATCTCATCCGGGACTCCGAACTCCTTCGGTACATCAAAACTCATAAACTCATAATATAATTGTCATCGAAACCTTAAGCGTGCGGACCCTACGGGTTCGAGAACTATGTAGACATGACCTAGAACTATTCTCGGTCAATAACCAATAGCGGAACCTGGATGCCCATATTGGTTCCTACATATTCTACGAAAATCTTTATCAGTCAAACCGCATAACAACATACGTTGTTCCCTTTGTCATCGGTATGTTACTTGCCCGAGATTCGATCGTCGGTATCCAATACCTAGTTCAATCTCGTTACCGGTAAGTCTCTTTACTCGTTACGTAATGCATCATTCCGTAACTAACTCATTAGCTACATTGCTTGCAAGGCTTGTAGTGATGTGCATTACCGAGAGGGCTCAGAGATACCTCTCCGACAATCGGAGTGACAAAACCTAATCTCGAAATACGCCAACCCAACATGTACCTTTGGAGACACCTGTAGTACTCCTTTATAATCACTCAGTTATGTTGTGACGTTTGGTAGCACCCAAAGTGTTCCTCCGGCAAACGGGAGTTGCATAATCTCATAGTTACAGGAACATGTATAAGTCATGAAGAAAGCAATAGCAACATACTAAACGATCAAGTGCTACGCTAACAGAATGGGTCATGTCAATCACATCATTCTCCTAATGATGTGATCCCGTTAATCAAATGACAACTCTTTTGTCCATGGCTAGGAAACATAACCATCTTTGATAAATGAGCTAGTCAAGTTGAGGCATACTAGTGACACTATGTTTGTCTATGTATTCACACATGTATTATGTTTCCGGTTAATACAATTCTAGCATGAATAATAAACATTTATCATGAAATAAGGAAATAAATAATAACTTTATTATTGCCTCTAGGGCATATTTCCTTCACCTCCATGCTGGATTCCCGCGGAGGGGAGGACGTCGCTCGAGCCCTGAACCTAAAGTCAGGCAGCGGGCTAGATTCATTGGACAACATCCAAGAACCCAAGCTTCCAAGTTCAGAAACTTCTTGGCCCCTGAGTTTTAGATTGGACGGGGTTCCGAATTTAATTCCACCCTCCCACCCAAACACAAGCGATCTATCCCAAATCCGGCAAGAGCCCACAGAAACAGTACACCATTACTGGGCCAGATTCCTCCTGGTCATAAACAGGATAAAGGATTTCTGTGAGGAGGACACAATTTCATTCTTCTGCAATAATTGCACGGACAAGGGAATCCTCAACGTCGTAAGTCGTCGTGAAATTACACGCTTCGCTGACTTGGCGTCCATAGTACGAAAGTACTGTGCGATGGAAAGCGCCTGGAAAACCGAAATCAATTTTTGGGACAGTCCGGCCCTGAATACAACCCTAGTCCGAAATAAAAGGGTGCATCATCGCCATGCACCCGGGTTAAATACCAAAAAGCAAAAACCCTCTATAGGGCACGAAACCGTACTGGAGGGATGGCTCAACAGACCCTGCAAAATTCATAATACAGAGGGCGCCACTCCAACTCATAGCCTTAGAGCATGTTGGATACTACGGCAGGTGGCCAAAAGTGGCGAAGAGCTTCTAACTCCAGAGCACCAGTCCAAGGATACCAGTACGGTATTAACAGTCTTCGAGACTTTCGCATCAAATAATATGCGGAAACGAACACTCCACAGCCTTGCCGAAGTCTACCAAGTAGCAACAATAAACCCATGGAGTGACACGGCTATTACCTTTAATGCCAGTGACGAACCTAAATTCCGAACAGCTCGAGCACCAGCCGCATTGGTCCTCAGTCCAATAGTGGACGGCTTTCGCCTTACCAAGGTACTCATGGACGATGGCAGCGGACTGAACCTCATTTACGAGGAAACCCTCCGAAAAATGGAAATAGACTGGAGCCGCATTGAGCGAAGCAGCACAACCTTTAGAGGAATAATCCCCAGTCAGGAAGCATACTGTACAGGAAAAATCACACTGGATGTGGTATTCGGCACGCCAGATAATTACAGGTCCGAGGAGGTCACGTTCCAAGTGGCCCCATTCAGCAGCGGATATCACGCTCTATTAGGGCGGGATGCATTCACAAGCTTCCAAGCTATACCCCATTACGGGTACATGAAGCTCAAAATGCCCGGGCCCAACGGAATCATCACTCTTGCTAGTGACCCGGACATAGCACTCCGCGCCGAAAATAAGACAGCCGCACTGGCCCTGGAGGCACTATCCGAAGCCCTAGCGGCCGAGGAACTCACTACGCTGCGCTCCACGGTGAATAGGGACGATGTGATACTCGATAAGAGATCCAAGTCCACCTCCTTTAAACCAGCGGACGAAATAGTCAAATTCCAAGTCCATCCAACGGACCCTACAAAAACGGCCTCCATTGGGGCACAATTAAACTCTTATGTAGACACAGCACTATGATAATTCCTACGCGAAAATTGGGACATCTTTTCCTGGCACCCTTCAGACATGCCAGGAATCCCACGCCGGCTGGCCGAGCACAGCCTAAACATCATAAAAGGATTCAAGCTAGTCAAACAGGCTCTTCGGCATTTCTCCGAACCCAAGAGACAAGCCATGGGAGAGGAGCTAGCCAAATTATTGGAGGCCGGATTCATCAGAGATATAAAACATCCGGACTGGCTAGCAAACCTGGTGATGGTACCAAAGAAGGACAAATCCTGGCGCCTATGCGTCGATTTTAAAGACCTCAACAAGGCTTCACCAAAGGATCCCTTCCCCCTCCCCTGCATCGATCAAATTATCGACGCTACCGCAGGACACGATTCATTGTGTTTCCTCAACGCATACTCCGGCTACCACCAAATTAAGATGGCAGAGCACGACCAGGCCGCAACGACATTCATCACCCCATACGGCCCATTCTGCTTCAACACAATGCTCTTTGGGCTCAAAAATGCCGGCGCAACATATCAGCGCATCATTCAGACATGTCTGGCAAACCAGATCGGCAAAACAGTGGAGGCATACGTAGACGATGTGGTCGTCAAAACCAAGCACGTCGAAACTCTAGTAGACGATTTGAGGCTCACGTTCGATAATCTCCGAACATATGACATTAAGCTTAACCCGGAAAAATGTGTTTTCGGCGTACCAGCCGGAAAGCTCTTGGGCTTCATTGTATCCGGTAGAGGAATTGAAGCAAACCCAGCCAAGATCCGAGCTCTGTCACAATTGGATATCCCAAAGGACCTCAAACAAATACAAAAATTGACGGGATGCGTGGCGGCTTTAAGCCGCTTTATCTCCCGTTTAGGAGAAAAGGCATTACCCCTTTATCGCCTCCTCCGACGCACCGAACACTTCGAGTGGACGGATGCCGCCATGGCCGGACTCGAAGAAATAAAAGCCATATTGGCAACAAACCCGGTCCTGGCCGCGCTCAACATAGGTGAACCAATGCTATTATATATCGCGGCAACTCATCAAGTGGTGAGCGTGGTGCTCGTTGTCGAACGAGAAACGGACGTACACAAGTTCCCCCTTTAAAAACCAGTTTACTACGTGTCCACTGTCCTGACTCCATGCAAGTCACGGTACCCGCATTATCAGAAGATAGCGTACGCGGTGTTCATGGCATCCCGGAAGCTGCGACACTACTTTCAAGAGTGTTCAATAACAGTAGCCTCCGAAGTACCTCTTAATGACATTATAAACAGCCGCGACGCGACGGGCCGGATTGCCAAATGGGCCATTGAGATCCTCCCGTTCGACGTAACCTATAAGCCACGACGAGCTATTAAGTCGCAAGTTTTGGCCGACTTCATCGCCGAATGGACTGAAGCCGAACTCCCTAAAGAGTACGGCGCATATTCCAACTGGATCATGCACTTCGACGGCTCCAAAATGTTGGCTGGTCTGGGGGCTGGCGTCATCCTGACGTCCCCAACCGGAGATACGGTTCAATACATACTCCAGATAATGTATACGGACTCCAACAATGCAGCCGAATACGAGGCCCTTCTACTTGGCCTCCGGATGGCAGTCTCCATGGGCATTCAACGCCTAGAGGTGCGTAGGGATCCGAACCTCGCGATATCCCAAATAAATGGAGACTTCGATGCCAAGGATCCGAAAATGGCAGCTTATCGCAACGCCGTCCTAAAAATGTCAGCTCGGTTTGAGGGGCTGGAATTTCACCATATAGCCCGGGATAACAACCTGGCAGCGGACGTATTGGCACGCATTGGCGCAAAGCGCGATGCCGTCCCTCCCAACATCTTCCTAGAGAGGCTGTTCAAGCCATCCATACTATGGGAGGGGGAATCCGGATATAATAACCCGGACCCAACTGCACTGCCCGACACCAAACATTCCGACACAATTGGCGGTTCTGCCAACGAAGTAACATCCTCAGCCCACGTAATAATGGCAATCATTTCCCCGTGGACGGAACCATTCCTAGCCTACCTAACCAGGCAAGAACTTCCCGAGGACCAAAACGAGGCCCGCTGCATAGTGCGGCGGTCTAAAGCCTATAAGGTCCATGAGGGAGAGCTTTACAAGAAAAGCACAACCGGAGTCCTTCAAAGGTGTATCTCCGAAGAGGAAGGGCGGAACCTTCTGGCTGAAATTCATGCCTGACTCGGTGGGCACCACGCCGCAGCCCGGGCCCTTGTAGGCAAGGCCTTCTGTGCAGGATTTTATTGGCCGACGGCCCGGGCAGATGCTCAGGACTTAGTCCAACGATGCGTCGGTTGCCAACTCTTTGCTAATCAAAGCCACATGCCACCCACCGCCCTCAAAACTATACCCATAACCTGGCCCTTCGCGGTCTGGGGGCTTAACATGGTTGGACCCCTTAAAGGAGGAACCCACAAGCAAAGATACCTACTGGTCATGGTGGATAAGTTCACCAAATGGATAGAGGCCAAGCCTGTTAAGACGGCCGAATCCGGACCGGTGATAGACTTCATATCAGGGGTCGTACACCATTACGGCGTCCCCCATAGCATCATCACTGACAACGGCACGAACTTTATGGCCGACGAGGGTAAACTCTGGTGCAAAAACATGGGCATCAAACTTGACTATGCTTCAGTCTATCACCCTCAAACTAACGGTCAAGTCGAGCGAGCAAATGGTGTAATCATGAGCGGCATCAAACCCCGATTAGTGCGGTCCCTTAAGGAATCTAACACGCACTGGGTAGAGGAGCTCGACTCCGTACTCTGGGGGCTGTGGACCACTCTGAATCGCACCACCGGATTTACACCATTCTTTATGGTATACGGCGCAGAGGCAGTTCTGCCCTGTGACATAATTCATGACTCATCTCGCGTGCGCATGTATGAAGAAAGAGAAGCCGAGCTCGATCGGCAGGATAGTTTGGATGCATTGGAGGAGGAGCGTGACGTGGCAAAAGCCCGTTCCGCATTCTATCAACAGCAAGTTCGAAGATATCAAAGCAGAGAAGTACGGGCCAAAACTTACAACGTTGGCGAGTTAGTTCTACGCTTGCCGGACAAGAAAAAGGAGAAACTCAAGCCCAAATGGGAAGGTCCCTTTATCATTGACCAAGTCCTGACCGGTGGAGCGTACCATCTATGAGACGCATCGGGTAACCGACTCGAGCCAAACCCATGGAACGCAGCCCATCTCCGAAGATTCTACGCCTAGCGCTGGATTCTGAGTTCGTCTCCTTCCTCCGTCTATATTTTACATATTAGATGTCTTCTGTTTCTCTCCTTCTCCCCCTTTCCTATTACAGCCTTTGAAAGCTTGTTCGCGCATTGTTCACACACACTTGACGCACTATCCATGATCATTATACCTGGGGGCTTCTTTAACAGAAGCTTATTTATACGGGCTTCATGCCCAACACATGTGTCACACTTCCGCATGTACCTTTTATTCACCATTATATGCATCGATATGACTTAAGTTTTGGCCAAGCTGGGTTGCCTGGCTCCTGTGCTTACCCCTACGCTCCCGATTGTTCGGCTAGGCGGTAAAGGGAGCACCTCTGTGATTGTTACTGCCGGGTCAGCCGGATGTGTACCTAAGACTGGGTGAAGCCGAAAGCTAGCGCTCTTAAGGGAAAATTCGGTCGGTGAACTAAAAGACGATTTCTTACCTATTTATTCATCTGCCCCCAGATGTTTTTCTGCTTTTTTCGTAGTTCGGACATGCACTTTAGGGCATGCCTCCCAGGGAAAGGAACCCCTAACGGAACTATTCTCCCTGGAAGATGTTTCTTACTAACCATGTAATATAACATAACTAGTTGGGCACTTGTCTGATAAAGCACTAATGACCCCTACGCCTGGTCTCCACGCATGCCTCGGTTCTTATATAACCGCGAGGGTATTCAGACACACTCCAGACTATTGGGTCCCGAGGTTGAAGCGAAAAGGTCCGCTATGACAAACGATCTACAATCCGGCTAGAAGGCATTTTACATGTCATCTTAAATTACATAGTCAACTTGACTGGGCATATTCCTCTTCAATGCCATCCAGCAGGTTGTCTAGTTTACAGTCCTATTGGGAATACTTTGCGGCCAATTCTACTTGGCCGTACACTAAGCTCACAGGGATCTCCTTCCCATCGGGCCCCGCAGGTCCGACCTCGGCCATGTGGTTTGGGTCAGCCTTCGTGTACTGCGTCTTCACCATGGCCCAGGCTTCCCTGGCGCCTTGACGGCAGGCCGATATCTTCCATAAGCGGAAGCGCTGCCGCGCTCCCTGAAGCCTCTCTGCAAGCTCTCCAAGGCCTTCGGGCAGGGGACAGATGGCCACAAGGCTTGGGCGACGCCTTTCATCAGCTGCCGAACTCGTTCGTGCAGTTGCAAGAGCTCGGGAAGAAGGTCACCTGTAGAACCGGGCATTTCCTCTACAGGACAGCCTGTGAGCATACCTACAGATATAACTCTGTTAGACGACTTCCTCGCCGAACTCTTTTTCAAAGTTCGTTCAAGCACTTACTAAAAATGCCGCGTCGAAGCCGCTGATTCTCCTTAACGGAGTCAGATAGCTGGGCACGAACATCCTTTAGTTCCTCACCCAGCTGGGTGTTGGCATCTTGGAGATTATTTTTCTCCTGCCTCACCCTTGTAAGCACATTCTCGCTGGCCTTTAACCGGCGCATGAGCTGTTGCTTGTCCGGATCTACCCCGGCGCCATCTGCAATATTATTGTCAGACTTATACACACGCCGCACTTCACAAATTACTTATCTTTTGAAGCATATATTACCAGAGGTTGTCTCTTTGGCTTCCCCCGCTGCGGCTAGTGCAGCCTCAAGTTGGGCTTTGCACTCCTCCAGCTCCTGGGACAGTTGGGTATTCTTTTCAGTAAGATCCTGCACAACAAATGATCCTTAAATCAGTTATTCTAACTATTTCCAGTCTCGGGGTCTACTGGCATATATAACTATCAAATCTTCTCACCCGTATGCCTTTTACATACTGCTCCGTGGCTCTGGATAGACCATTTTGAGCGGCACGGAGGTGCGCATCTCCCGAATTAAAGGCATCCAATGCCTCTAGGGAGAAACACGCGTCACGAAGAACTATCCGGCGGCGCCTGTGATTCATGGCACTCTCCACCTCGGAATTGGTGGCAGATAACCTGTCGGCATCCTCTGTCGGAGGAACATCCGACGCATGCCCCGTTTTTGCCTCCGCTTCTGGACCTGGCTTTGGAGCCTGGCGAGCGGAGGACTGATTGGCAACCTCTCCGGATACAGTCCGGCGAGCGCTCTTCTTCCTGAAAAGGCACGAGCGTTAGTATGCCTCCCGGGAATAAAACAGGGGTGTAAGGTGACGCGCCATACCGTTGCGCTAAAGTTTCGATCCGGACCGCACCTCTATTTAGCCTGCTGGGCTGTGCTGCCCCTTGTTGGCCAGCCGCCGCGGGCTCGGCCTTCCGCCTCAAGAGCGCCCCCTGCGAAACACCATTGGTATACGGTGATCAAAAACACGCACGGATGGGTCATTTTCAAAGTATTGGGACTTTGGTCTAAGTTACCTGCGAAGCGGGAAGTATTCTGGGGTAATCGGCCGTAATGGCGACCAAGGCATTATCGATGCTCAGTTGGTGAAATACCCCGTCGATCAGCTCCACTGATATGTCCTGATCCTCTTGGGAGGCCGGATCGAGGAACCGTTCCAGATCCTCGGGTTGTGGAGGTGGGCTGTTTATATCCTTTACGGCCCGGCGTAGTTCCTGCACCGAAATCACAAAATGAGATACTTGACTATGGGAGTATGGACCGGATAGGCAAAAATAAATGTCCGCTTACCCAACTTGGAGGATTGTTCATAGAAAATCCGCCCTGCAGATTGACGCGGAGAAATTCCTCCTCTTCTCCCTTGTACAATGCGGACAAGATCTTCATCAGATCGGCGACCGATCCCGGCCCCTTGCGGCCGCAGCAGGTGGCATCATCCTCCCTGTTGAAATCTCACATGGGGTGGCCTCTATACTGGAGCAGCTGCACCCCCCGCATAATGCATGTGGCCATGACGCCGATCATGGTCAGTCCGAAATGAGCTAACAGCCTAATTCGGCTCATCAGGTAAAGGACGTCCCTGTCATTTTCCTTCTGAGGGCTCCGTGGACGCCAGCTTAGGCGTTTCTTCAAAGGAGCGTTATTGAACTCAGGGAGGCCGACCCGAACTGGGTCCGGCAGGGGGACATCTTCTATATAAAACCATTCCGAAGGCCAGTCTTCGGACGCCTTCTTCGGGGTTCCGGATAGATATCCGGTCCCGGCGATGCGCCATAGTTCGGCTCCGCCCACTTGATATATTGACCCCTCTTGAGAACGGGGCACAAGGTAGAATAGCTTCTTCCACAATGCAAAATGGGCCTCGATGCCCAAAAACAGCTCGCAAAGGGCCACGAAGCCCACAATATGCAAAATGGAGGCAGGCATAAGGTTGTGCAACTGGAGGCCATAGAACTCCAGGAGCCCCCGGAGAAACGGACGAATTGGAAATCTGAGCCCTCTTATCAAATAAGAGACAAGGCATACCCGCTCTCCTTTGGAGGGGCTGGGGACGCTCTCCGCTTGCTTTCCGCCCTTATAGGTGGCGAGTCCGGCTCGAACCGGGACCATGAAGGCTGGGGGAAGAAATCCCTTGGTTTGGAGCGCCACTAGCTCACTGTGCGGGACAGAGCATCTCTCCCAATCTCCAGGCTGAGGGCTGGGAGGGCGAGAGGAGGAGCCGCGTCGACTGTCCATGATGGAATAGATTTCTGTCAGATGCGCTCTGATGAATGCTCGCGAAGGGAGGATGGTGTGATTTGGATCTAGATCCTCGTCTCTTTTATAGGCAGCTTATTTGCGCAGCTAGGGGGATAAATGTAAAAATACCCTGGATTTTCGCATTCATTCAACACGTGGAAGATTGCCATTATTGGGCGTGGAAGCCGAGGAGTGCAATATTTACAAGAAGTCGGACGCTATTCAATAGGTGCACATGATTTTGAGAAGAACCCGCCTTGCAATGCCGAAGACAATGTACGCGCCGGACTCATCGCCATTGAAGCCTGGTTCGGGGGCTACTGAGGGAGTCCCGGACTAGGGGGTGTCTGGATAGCCAAACTATCATCATCGGCCGGACTCCTGGACTATGAAGATACAAGATTGAAGACTTTGTCCCGTGTCCGGATGGGACTTTCCTTGGAGTGGAAGGCAAGCTTGGCGATACGGATATGTAGATCTCCTACCATTGTAACCGACTCTGTGTAACCCTAACCCTCTTCGGTGCCTATATAAACTGGAGGGTTTTAGTCCGTAGGACGAACAACAATCATACCATAGGCTAGCTTCTAGGGTTTAGCCTCTCTGATCTCGTGGTAGATCTACTCTTGTACTACCCATATCATCAATATCAATCAAGCAGGAGTAGAGTTTTACCTCCATCAAGAGGGCCCAAACTTGGGTAAAAATATCGTGTCCCTTGTCTCCTGTTACCATCCGCCTAGACGCACAGTTCGGGACCCCTTACCCGAGATCCGCCGGTTTTGACACCGACAGCTGGCTTTACATATTTACAACAACAAGAGCAAACAGAGTTTGTAAAAGTTTTTCTTTATCACTTTCAGTTTATCAACTGAATTGCTTGAGGACAAGCAAAGATTTAAGCTTGGGGGAGTTGATACGTCTCCAACGTATCTACTTTTCCAAATACTTTTGCCCTTGTTTTGGACTCTAACTTGCATGATTTGAATGAAACTAACCCGGACTGACGCTGTTTTCAGCAGAACTGCCATGGTGTTATTTTTGTGCAGAAAACTAAAGTTCTCAGAATGACCTGAAAATCCACAGAGATAACTTTTGGAAAATATAAAAAATACGGGCGAAAGAATCAAGGCCAGGGGGTCCACACCCTATCCACGAGGATGGGAGGCGCCCCCCTCCCCCTGGGCGCGCCCCCTCCCCCTGGGCGCGCCCCCTGCCTCGTGGCCCCCCTGGAGCTCCACCAACCTCAACTCCAACTCCATATATTCACGTTCGGGAGAAAAAAATCAGAGAGAAAGTTTCATCGCGTTTTATGATATGGAGCCGCCGCCAAGCCCTAATCTCTCTCGGGAGGGTTGATCTGGAGTCCGTTCAGGGCTCCGGAGTGGGGGATTCGTCGCCGTCGGCATCATCAACCATCCTCCATCACCAATTTCATGATGCTCACCATTGTGCGTGAGTAATTCCATCGTAGGCTTGTTGGACGGTGATGGGTTGGATGAGATTTACCATGTAATCAAATTAGTTTTGTTAGGGTTTGATCCCTAGTATCCACTATGTTCTGAGATTGATGTTGCTATGACTTTGCTATGCTTAATTCTTGTCACTAGGGCCCGAGTGCCATGATTTCAGATATGAACCTATTATGTTTTCATGAATATATGTGAGTTCTTGATCCTATCTTGCAAGTCTATAGTCACCTATTATGTGTTATGATCTGACAATGCTAATGCTTTGGTCCGGTACTCTATTAAAAGGATGCCTTAATATCCCTTAGTTTCCATTAGGACCCCGCTGCCACGGGAGGGTAGGACAAAAGATGTCATGCAAGTTCTTTTCCATAAGCACGTATGACTATATTCGGAATACATGCCTACATTACATTGATGAACTGGAGCTAGTTCTGTGTCACATTATGTTATAACTATTACATGAGGAATCGCATCTGACATAATTATCCATCATTGATCCAATGCCTATGAGCTTTTCATATATTGTGCTTTGCTTATTTACTTTTCCGTTGCTACTGTTACAATTACTACAAAATTGCTATCATTACTTTTGCCACCGTTACCATTACTATCATACTACTTTGCTAGTAAATACCTTGCTGCAGATACTAAGCTATCTAGGTGTGGTTGAATTGACAACTCAACTGCTAATACTTGAGAATATTCTTTGACTCCCCTTAGGTCGAATCAATAAATTTGGGTTGAATACTCTACCCTCGAAAACTGTTGCGATCCCCTATACTTGTGGATTAGCAGAGATATCGACGATCAAATCTTGGGCAAGTAACATACCGACGAACAAAGGGAATTACATATGTTGTCATAAAGGTTTGACCGATAAAGATTTTCACAGAATATGTAGGAACTGTTGGGAAACGTTGCATGGAAAACAAAAAAAATCTACACACACGCAAGATCTATCCATGGAGATGCATGGACACGAGAGGGGAGAGTGTGTCTACGTACCATCGTAGACTGTAAGCGTAAGCATTTGACAACGTGGTTGATGTAGTCGAACTTCTTCGCGTTCCAACCGATCGAGCACCAAACATACGGCACCTCCGCATTCAACACACGATCAACTCGATGACGTACTCCGCCTTCTTGATCCAGCAAGACGGCGAGGTAGTGGATGAGTTCCGGCAGCACGATGGTGTGGTGACGGTGACGGTGAAGCTATCTCCGTAGGGCTTTGCCTAAGCACTACGAAAATATGACTGGGGGTGTAAACGGTGGAGGGGGCGCCGCATGATACGTCTCCAACGTATATATAATTTTTGATTGTTCCATGCTATTATATTATCTGTTTTGGATGTTTAATTATACACTCTTATACTATTTTTGGGACTAACCTATTGATACGTCTACAACGTATCTATAATTTTTGATTGTTCCATGCTATTATACTACCTGTTTTGGATGTTTATGGACTTTACTATACATGTTTCTATTATTCTTTGGGACTAACCTATTAATCGGAGGCCCAGACCAAATTGTTGTTTTCTTGCCTATTTCAGTGTTTCGAAGAAAAGGAATATCAAACGGAGTCCAAACGGAATGAAACCTTCAGGAGAAGTTATTATTGGAACAGAAGCAATCCAGGAGACTTGGAGTAGACCTCAGGGAAGCTTCGAGGTGGCCACGAGGGTCCAGGGCGCGCCCTATTCCTCTGGGCGCGCCCCCCACCCTCGTGGGCCCCTCATGGCTCCCGTGACCGACTTCTTTCGCCTATATATATCCATATACACCGAAAACATCAAGGAGCACAATAGATCGGGAGTTCTGCCGCCGCAAGCCTCTGTAGCCACCAAAAACCAATCGGGACCCTGTTGCGGCACCCTGCCGGAGGGGGGATCCCTCACCGGTGGCCATTTTCATCATCCCGGCGCTCTCCATGACAAGGAGGGAGTAGTTCACCCTCGGGGCTGAGCGTATGTACCAGTAGCTATGTGTTTGATCTCTCTCTCTCTCTCTCTCATGTTCTTGAGGTGATACGATCTTGATGTATCGCGAGCTTTGCTATTATAGTTGGATCTTATGATGTTTATCCCCCTCTACACTCTTGTGATGAATTGAGTTTTCCCCTTGAAGTTATCTTGTCGGATTGAGTCTTTAAGGATTTGAGAACACTTGATGCATGTCTTGCCGTGCTTATCTGTGGTGATAATGGGATATTCACGTGATCTACTTGATGTATGTTTTGGTGATCAACTTGCGGGTTCAATGAACTTATGCATAGGGGTTGGCACACGTTTTCGTCTTGACTCTCCGGTAGAAACTTTGGGGTACTCTTTGGAGTCCTTTGTGTTGGTTGAATAGATGAATCTGAGATCGTTGATGCATATCGTATAATCATGCCTACAGATACTTGAGGTGACATTGGAGTATCTATGTGATATTAAGGTTTTGGTTTATTTGTGTCTTAAGGTGTTATTCTAGTACGAACTCTATGATAGATCAAACGGAAAGAATAGCTTCGTGTTATTTTACTACGGACTCTTGAATAGATCAATCAGAAAGGATAGCTTTGAGGTGGTTTTGTACCCTACCATGATCTCTTCATTTCTTCTCCGCTATTAGTGACTTTGGAGTGACTCTCTGTTGCATGTTGAGGGATAGTTATATGATCCAGTTATGTTATTATTGTTGAGAGAACTTGCACTAGTAAAAGTATGAACCCTAGGCCTTGTTTCCTAGCATTCCAATTCCATTTTTGCTCACTTTTATCATTATTTACCTTGCTATTTTTATATTTTCAGATTACAATACTCATATCTACCATCCATATTGCACTTGTATCACCATCTCTTCTCCGAACTAGTGCACCTATACAGTTTACCATTGTATTGGGTGTATTGGGGACACAAGAGACTCTTTGTTATTTGGTTGCAGGGTTGTTTGAGAGAGACCATCTTCATCCTACGCCTCCCATGGATTGATAAAGCTTAGGTCATCCACTTGAGGGAAATTTGCTACTGTCCTACAAACCTCTGCACTTGGAGGCCCAACAACGTCTACAAGAAGAAGGTTGTCTAGTAGACATCAAGTTCTTTTCTGGTGTCGTTGCTGGGGAGGTGAGTGCTTGAAGGTATATCTTTAAATCTGACAATCGAATCTTTTAGTTTCTTGTTTTATCACTAGTTTAGTTTATAAAAGAAAATTACAAAAAAATGGAATTGAGTTTGCCTCATATGCTTCATCTTTTTAATATCTTTCGTGAGAATGATGGAAAGGAAAATTGTGCTCAAGTGCTAGAAGAAGAAGTCTATATAATGTTGGGCACTGAATCTTTGAATCATGAACGTATTGCAACACCCTACAGCGGGAATCCCTCATGCTTGCGCGACACGATGAGCACCATAGGACATCACCAATAATAAAAGATGCAACTCAAACCAATCACGATCATCAATTAACCCATAGGACAAAACAGATCTACTCAAACATCATAGGATAGCCATACATCATTGGGAAATAATATATAGCGTTGAGCACCATGTTTAAGTAGAGATTATAGCAGGTAAAAGAGAGGTTACACCGCTGCATAGAGGGGGGAAGAGTTAGTGATGAGGGCGGTGAAGTTGTTGGTGTAGATCATGATGATGATGATGGCCCACAGAAGCATTCTGGCGCCACCGGAAGCAAGGGGGAGAGAGATCCCTTCTTCTTCTTCTTCCTTGACCTTCTCCCTAGATGGGAGAAGGGTTTCCCCTCTGGTCCATGGTCTCCATGGCGTGGGAGGGGCGAGAGCCCCTCCGAGATTGGATCTGTCTCTCTGTCTCTCTCTGTTTCTGTGTTCTCTTGTTATGCCCTTTCACCGTTTCTTATATATCCGGAGATCCGTAACTCCAATTGGATTGAAACCTTTGCCCAGATTTTTCTCCGAAAATTAGCTTTCTTGCGGCCAAAGAAGAGCATCAACCGCCTTACGGGGTGCCCACGAGGGTCAGGGGCGCGCCTGCCCCTCTGGGGCGCCCCCATGCCTCGTGGCACCCTCGGGCACCCTCTCGCGTTGATTTTTCTTCCCAAAAATCACAACTATTTCAAAAATATTCTCCATCCATTTTTATCCCGTTTGGACTCCGTCTGATATGGGGTTTCTGCGAAACATAAAACATGCAACAAACAGGAACTGGCACTGGGATCTGGGTCAATATGTTAGTCCCAAAAATAATATAAAAAGTTGCCAAAAGTATATGAAATTGAATAATATTGGCATGGAACAATTAAAAATTATAGATACGACAGAGGCGTATCAGTGTGCATCCAACTTTCTTGCTCACGAAGACCTAGGGCATTTTGAGGAAGCCCATCATTGGAATATACAAGCCAAGTTCTATAATGAAAAATTCCCACTAGTATATAAAAGTGACAACATAGGGGACTCTCTATCATGAAGATCATGGTGCTACTTTGATGCACAAGTGTGGTAAAAGGATAGTACCATTTTCCCTTTTTCTCTCTTTTTCTCTCATTTTTTTATTTGGGCTTTTCTCTTTTTTATGGCCTTTTTTTATATTTAGTTCGGAGTCTCATCCCGACTTGTGGGGAATCATATTCTCCATCATCATTTCCTCACATGGGACAATGCTCTAATAATGAAGATCATCACACTTTTATTTACTTACAGCTCAAGAATTACAACTCGATACTTGGAACAAATTATGACTCTATGTGAATGCCTCTGGCGGTGTACCAGGATGTGCAATGATTCAAGAGTGACATGTATGAAAAATTATGAATAGTGGCTTTGCCACAAATACGATGTCAACTACATGATCATGCTAGCAATATGACAATGATGGAGCGTGTCATAATAAACGGAATGGTGGGAGTTGCATGGCAATATATATCGAATGTCTATGGAAATGCCATAATAGGTAGGTATGGTGGCTGTTTTGAGGAAGGTATATGGTGGGTTTATGGTACTGGTGAGAGTTGCGCGGTACTAGAGAGGCTAGCAATGATGGAAGGGTGAGAGTGCATATAATCTATGGACTCAGCATTAGTCATAAAGAACTCATATACTTATTGCAAGAATCTACAAGTAATCAAAACAAAGTACTACACACATTCTCCTAGGGGAAAAGGGTTGGTAGGAGTAAACCATCACACGATCCCGACCTCCACACATAAGGAAAGCAATCAATAAATAAATCATGCTCCAACTTCATCACATAACGGTTCACCATACGTGGATGCTACGAGAATCACAAACTTTAACGCAAGTATTCCTCAAATTCACAACTACTCAACTAGCATGTCTCTAATATCACCGTCTTCATATCTCAAAACAATCATCAAGCATCAAACTTCTCATAGTATTCAATGCACTTTATATGAAAGTTTTTATTATACCCATCTTGGATGCCCATCATATTAGGACTAATTTTATAACCAAAGCAAATTACCATGCTGTTCTAAGAGACTCTCAAAATAATATAAGTGAAGTATGAGAGATCAATAATTTCTATAAAATAAAACCACCACCGTGCTCCAAAAAGATATAAGTGAAGTAATAGAGCAATATTGTCTATCTCAAAAGATATAAGTGAAGCACATAGAGTATTCTAATAAATTCCGATTCATGCGTTTCTCTCCCAAAAGGTGTGTACAGAAAGAATGATTGTGGTAAAATAACAATAAAAGAATCAAATCATACAAGACACTCCAAGCAAAATACATATCATGTGGTGAATAAAAATATAGCCTCAAGTAAAGTTACCGATAGACGAAGACGAAAGAGGGGATGCCTTCCGGGGCATCCCCAAGCTTAGGCTTTTGGTTGTCCTTGAATTATCTTGGGGTGCCTTGGGCATCCCCAAGCTTAGTCTCTTGCCACTCCTTATTCCAAAATCCATCAAATCTTTACCCGAAAACTTGAAAACTTCACAACACAAAACTTCAACAAAAAATCTCAAGAGCTCTGTTAGTATAAGAAAATAAACCACCACTTTAAGGTACTGTAATCAACTCATTATTTGTTTATATTGTTGTTAAACCTACTGTATTCCAACTTCTCTATGGTTAATACCCCCCGATACTACTCATAGATTCATCAAAATAAGCAAACAACACACGAAAAACAGAATCTGTCAAAAACAGAACAGTCTGTAGCAATCTGTAACTTCCGAATACTTCTGTAACTCTAAACATTCTAAAATATATTGGTGGACGTGTGTAATTTGTAAATTGATCATCTTCAAAAAGAATCAACCCAAAATCAATTCTCCAGTAAAAAATGACAGCAATTCTCGTGAGCGCAAAAGTTTCTGTTTTTTACAGCAAGATCGCAAACACTTCACCCAAGTCTTCCCAAAGGTTCTACTTGGCACAATGTCACGCCCAATATGCGACCCTATCCAAAAGGAACTCGAAGGTCCCACCAAGGATAGAACCGCATATTGAAGCACTTCTGCAAGGTGGATATCATTACATCAACATTACATAATAGGTAGGGATACGTACATAAGGCATACAATGCCACACGAATACAACATCATCTTACATAAGAGCACCATCCGACTACGGATGACTCACAAACATAACTCAAACGACATCCACCCTGATAGCCCAGGCTGCCGACCTGGAACCTATCCCCTGATCGAAGAAGAAGTAGAAGAAGAACTCCAAAACAAGCAAACATCGCTCTCGCGTCATGATCATCGCATAACCTGTACCTGCAACTGTTGTTGTAGTAATATGTGAGCCACGAGGACTCAGCAATCCCATTACCATGAGTATCAAGACTAGCAAAGCTAAATAGGAAAGGAAGGGGTAAAGTGGTGAGGTTGCAACAGCGACTAAGCATGATATGGTGGCTAACATACGCAAATAAGAGCGAGAAGAGAGCAAACGGAACGGTCGTCAACTAGTAATGATCAAGAAGCGATCCTGAGCTCCTACTTACGTCAATAATAACACAGAAACCGTGTTCACTTCACGGACTCCGCCGAAAAGAGACCATCACGGCTACACACGCGGTTGATGCGTTTTAATTTGGATCTTGTGTCAAGTTATCTACAAACGTACATTAACAAATTCCCATCTGCCACATAACCGCGGGCACGACTCTCGAAAGTTTATAACCCTACAGGGGTGTCCCAACTTAGCCCATGATAAGCTCTCGCGATCAACGAAGGATATACCTTCTCCCAGGAAGACCCGATCAGTCTCAGAATCCCGGTTTACAAGACATTTCGACAATGGTAAAACAAGACCAGCAAAGCCGCCCGATGCACCGACAATCCCGATAGGAGCTGCACATATCTTGTTCTCAGGGCAACACCGGATGAGACATCCTACGAGTAAAACCAGACCTCGAGTTTCCCCGAGGGGGCCCCGCAGTCTACTCGGTTCGGACCAACACTTAGACAAGCATTGGCCCGGGGGGTGGGGGCTAAAATAAAGATGACCCTCGGGTTAATTACTCCCAAGGGAAATGTAGGTGGTGGTGAGGCAAATGGTAAAACCAAGGTTGGGCCTTGCTGGAGGAGTTTTATTCAAAGCGAACTGTCAAGGGGGTCCCATAAATCACCCGACCGCGTAAGGAACGCAAAATCCGGGAACATAATACCGGTATGATAGAAACTAGGGCGGCAAGAGTGGAACAAAACACCAGGCATAAGGCCGAGCCTTCCACCCTTTACCAAGTATATAGATGCATTAATAATATAAGAGATATTGTGATATCCCAACATAATCCTGTCAACCATGGAGCAATCTTCAACTTCACCTGCAACTAACAACGCTATAAGAGGGGCTAAGCAAAGCGGTAACATAGCCAAGCAATGGTTTGCTAGGAAGGGTGAAAAGGTTAGAGGCTAACATGGCAATTTGGGAGGCTTGAAGAACAAATGATAGGTAGCGCAGCATAGCGATAGAACGAAGCAACTAGCATAGCAATGATAGTAGTGAGATCCAGGGTAGCGGTCATCTTCCCTGAAATCCCGCTAGGAAGAAGAGCAAGCCCATGAAGAAGATGAAGCCACAAAGACGAACCACACGTAGACGAACGCATCCTCACGATCACAACGAAACAGGATTATCGAGAAGAAGCACACAACATGGTAAACACACCACACATAGACAAGACATGATGCACAATCAAGCATGATGCATGACAAAGCTAGATGAGGCTACTCATGGCAGGAGATGAAGCAAACAAGAACAACACATCAAAGCAAGTTTAAATGAGGCCGGAAACAACATATAACAATTCCGGTAAGTCCTCATATGCAAATTTAGAAATTGGTCCAGAACTGAATAAACCTTATGTTCAAGTTGTTAAACAGCAAGTTAAGATGCACCAAGATGATCTACACGAAATTCTAGTCAAGTTACATATAAAGTTCATTTAATTCGGAGCTACGGCCTAGAAGATATGAGCAAAACAAGTTAAGCATGGCATTGATGCAAAATGCATACAAACATCTAGCAAACACCTCAAAACATGGATGCAACATGATAATATGAAACTTCATGCAAAATCAAGCAAGTTTCATATAGAGCACACTCAAAACGGAGCAACGGTTCAACACATACACTCTACAAGTTTACAGGACAAGCTGTCCAAAACAACAACTAGGTATATCACGAGCATCAAAACAATAGGCTACATCATCCCAACGTAAAAACAAAAGGCATGTGCATTAAGTACAGGTAAAGCATGACAAAACATAAACACAGAGCTATCTCCAGAAACAACTAGAACATGCTCAAACACACATGGCAAGACTGCATCTATTAACAGTTTCAGACTTGGCAGAAATAACATCAGGTTGCAATGTTTAGAGCTATCAAACAACATGTTACAGGAACTTATCATGGCAAACAAAGGCATGGTACGAATCTACTAATTGCATAGAATAAAAGTCTCTTACTAACCATGAGCCAAAAAGGAGCAGAAGATATGATGGCACCCATGTAAACATGGCAAATAATATGACAGATTCATACATGGCAGGAACAACAATAAGTAGGCATGTTGGTGAGCTTGAACCACTCACTACAGAGCAATACATGGCATGGAAAGGTGACCAACAGTAAGAAGACATATTTTAGAAGCTAAGCATGGCAAGAGCAAGTTCATAGGGTGCATGGATCACTAGCAAAACACGTGGCAAAACTGAACTTAATGTTAACAGGCTGACAACAACATTATTTAGCAACTTAAGAGCAAGATTACAACAAGTTACAGCAGGCTAAAAATGCAACCAGGGGCATGAATGGATAGAGCATGGCATTTATAACAAATCATCCTTAGTGAACATCTCCAGATTATGCATAGAATGACTAGTAGCAGCAGGTTTACATAGCATCATGATATAACAGAATCTGTCATGAAAACAGCAACAACAAGTACCCTACTTAACAAGCTCGATGCACTCACTACAGGACCCTCAAAAATACATGGATGGCACCACTTTAAATATGGCATGACATAGTTCAAAACACATGTAGACATAAACCTCATAGGATGCACACATCAAACATGGCAAAAATGACAAATGAGCATGTTATAACAGTTTCAGCAGATTAACATCATATAACACTCTTGCAACGATGATTAGGGCATCAATATGGACTCAAATGAACATGATGCAATGGAATGAAATGAAGTACTCGTCGAGGCGTACAATTTGACATATTACACGCACGAAATGGAGCAGGATGTAGCAAGTTATGATGCGATGAACAAGGCAACATAATGCTGAAAATATCAGGGACTTGGTGGAATTTTCGGGGTCAACCTTCAGGAAAACTGGATCTGCACGGATTCCAAGGTGGTCCGGGCTCGCAGGAGTTGGAGGAGAGGTGGCCGGAGACGGGTTGGCCCGGGGCGAGGTCGCCGGAGGACGGCGAGCATGCGGCGGGGCGGCGAGGGAAGCGGCCGACGGTGGGGATCCGCGGCGGCGGACGGGCGACGCTGGCCACGGGGGAGGCCGGGCGGCACGGCGCCGGAGCAGGCGCGGCTCCGGCCGGCGGGGCGGTGGAGGGACGCCGGCCGGGAGCGGCGGGGCGGGCCGGGCGCTTGCCGGCGGCGGGCGCGAGGCGGCGCGCGGGGCAGCGCCCGCGGGTCGCGGCGGCGCAGAGATGGGCCCGCGGGGGCCGGCGGCGCGGGGGCGGCAGACGTGCCACATGGAAGGCCCCCGTTGGCTGCGGGCGGCGGCGGCGATTCGTCCGAAGGCGGCGGACATGTCCGGTGTGGTGGGAGGAGAAAAACTAGGGTTAGGGGTAGTATTCATGCGCGAAAATGGAAGGGGAGGGCATATTTATAGGTAGAGGGAGCTAGGAGAGTCCAAATGAGGCATGGTTTTCGGCCACGCGATCGTGATCGAATGACCGAGAGCATGGAGGGGGTTTGGATGGGTTTTGGGCCACTTTGAAGGGGTGTTGGGCTGCAACACAAAGAGGGCTTTTACGGTTACCCGGTTAACCGTTGGAGTATCAAACGGCCTCCAAATGGCACGAAACTTGACAGGCGGTCTACCGGTGCTATACCATGGCTGCTTGGCAAACCTTGGGCCATTCCGAGAAAGTTTAACACACGCTCACAACAGGAGACAAAAGGGGGACGCCGGGGGACATAGGAGTGCCGGATTGCAAAACGGACAACGGGGAAAAAGCTCGGATGCATGAAACGAACACGTATGCCAATGCGATGCACATGATGACATGATATGAAATGCAGATGATGACATGGCAAAATGCAACACGCAAGCACAATGACATGGCAACGACAGCGAATAACTGGTGGGCACCTGGGCATCGAATCCGGGGCGTTACAACACTCCTCCACTAACAAGAGATCTCGTCCCGAGATCTTAGGACCGAGACGGAAGGGAAAAAGGGATGAGGTGAAACAAGAACTCAAGAGAGGAAACAAAGAATCGAGAGCACTCGAGAAGAAGAGAGGAACGACGAGAATGACGAGAATCGAAAGCTCACTGAATCCGATAGACTATGAAACCACTCCGGTTAGAACGAGATAAGAAACGAATAAGACTGAAAGGATTTAGGCAGCACTCCGGCTGAACATGGAAGAATAAGACACGAGCTTGAGTGGACGAAATGATACTTGATGAAGACATGACACAAAACCTCTAGAAAGAATTGAAAGAGTTGAATGAAAAGAACGGAGAAGAAAATGACAACTTGTGCCACGAATGAAATTGAAAGCATATTTAGAAGGAAGGTTGAACGGAGTTGTTGAGAAAAATCAACAACGAAAAGAATAAGCTTGTTGTGGTCTTATAGGTAACGTCTCAAGATCATAAGGTATTAACCAGCCACAAACGGAAATGATCGGATAGCTTAGAAGAATGAAGAAATGCTAAACTCCACTTCAAAAGAATTCAAAGAATTAATTGCACTTTGATATGCAAGAAGAAAGATACTTGAGCTCCACCAACAAAATCTTGATGAACACTTGAAGAATGAATTAAATCATGAAGAACCACCATGAAGAACTCCGGTAACAAAAGGATGACGAGATAAAATGAAGGATGAAAGAATAAGATTAAAGCTTTGCGATGACTAGATGAAGGTTCCGACGAAAAGGCCGAGTAATTTTGAACTCCGGAAAGAAAAGATGAAACACTTGAAACTACAATTATTCGTCAAGAACAAACTCCGAAGGATGGGATTAATCACCTTGAGGAAATAAGAATAAGATTTATTGTATGCTTATCCTTCATCAAATTAAATTGATGACAAGCAATGGATTTTTTCATACTACTTATTCTTCTTGAAAAAGAATTGAGAAGTGACATATCGCAAACTTGAGAAGGTCTTCATGAACCACCGGTATGATTGGAAAGAATGAATGGATTAAAAGATAAACAAGGAAAAGAATCTTGAACGAACCACCGTTAGAATTCGGAAATGACTGACGAAAGCGAATGAATCACCGGGAAGAATTAGAAAAACAAATATGCTTAAGGGGATTTAGATGCAAAAGAACAAAGAGATAACAAGCTGATTAAAGAACACTTGAACGAAGCGCCGAGATAATTGGATAACAGTAGCTGAAATGTGAGGACAAAGAATTCTTCTGGAATGATGGCCTCCGGTGAAAAGAAATGGAAAACAACTTCTGACATACTCCGGATGGCTAAGAAGGAATATCTGACAAACGAAATAATACACGAGCATAACATGAAGCTAGAACCATGAAACTTCGAGAGAACGGAGAAGATTTAGAGGAAAAATCTTCTTCGGTCTTCAAATGACGACGAGAAACACCACCAAAATTACTGAGATACTTCGGGAGAATGAAAAACAGAGAGGTTGAGCCCACTGAAAAGAATTTGAAAACGATCTTGGAGAAGGCATGTGACTGATGGAACCCATTCTTACGTCACACTTTGAAAAGAATTTGAGAATAACTCCGGGGAAATTAGAAGAGTCAGGTAAGATCCTGGGAAAAGACCTATGGGTTAGGGCCCACTAAAATAGAACACCGTTGAAAAGGATTGTTGAACAGATAGATGATGCACCAGAACAATTGAAATATTTGAATGAGGTGACAACCTCAAATTAATTCGAATATAGACAAATCTCCTGAGATGTCTTCCGAACTCCGGAATGATAGACTGGCGAGAGGCGAACGAGCAGGGAAACCACTTGTGCCGAGGGGAAGAATGTGATTAACCCAAAAACTTGAATTGAATCCACCGGAAAAGAAAAAGAGATGAAGAATGACGAACGAGACGAGAATTCACCGGTTGAGATGATTTATGGAAGACTGAAGAGGCTCCGCACGAATGAAATTGATACTCGAAACAGACTCAGACTCCGGGAAGAAAAGGGGTGGGAGGGCGGGAAAAAACACAGGCAACTGGAAGGGGAAATCGATGAATAACTTCAAGAGGAAACACCAGTTTAAATCATTGAGGAAAGAGAGCAAAGACTTCGCACGAGTAGGATGGATACTCGATTACAGACTTCGGTTCTGAGAGGAAGAAGGGTGGGCGGGTGGGAAAAGAAAACAACTGAGGATTGATCTCGCAAAAGACAAAGAGGTTCGAGTCAACTTGACGATAAAAGCACCGGATGAAAAGCGATGAGAACCAACGATCGAAAAAACCAACTGCGTGATCCTAAAGAAAATTTTGAAGGGGAAGAGGAGTAATTCAAAACACCTACGTCAAGATTCCTCACCAGAGCGACGAAGGGGCTGAGGAGTAAAAAGAATTCCTACTCTCCGATATAAGTAGACTCCAAAAACAGTTTCTTCTGGACTCAACAATGGCCAAACTACACGATCAATCAAGGGGTCTCCTAAGGTCGATCGAGGCTCTGATACCAACTTGTCATGCCCAATATGCGACCCTATCCAAAAGGAACTCGAAGGTCCCACCAAGGATAGACCCGCATATTGAAACGCTTTTGCAAGGTGGATATCATTACATCAACATTACATAATAGGTAGGGATACATACATAAGGCATACAATGCCACACGAATACAACATCATCTTACATAAGAGCACCATCCGACTACGGATGAATCACAAACAGAAACTCAAACGACATCCACCCTGCTAGCCCAGGCTGCCGACCTGGAACCTATCCCCTGATCAAAGAAGAAGTAGAAGAAGAACTCCAAAACAAGCAAACATCGCTCTCGCGTCATGATCATCGCATAACCTGTACCTGCAACTGTTGTTGTAGTAATCTGTGAGCCACGAGGACCCAGCAATCCCATTACCATGGGTATCAAGACTAGCAAAGCTAAATAGGAAAGGAAGGGGTAAAGTGGTGAGGTTGCAGCAACGACTAAGCATGATATGGTGGCTAACATACGCAAATAAGAGCGAGAAGAGAGCAAACGGAACGGTCGTCAACTAGTAATGATCAAGAAGCGATCCTTAGCTCCTACTTACATCAATAATAACACAAAAACCGTGTTCACTTCCCGGGCTCCGCCAAAAAGAGGCCATCACGGCTACACACGCGGTTGATGCGTTTTAATTCGGATCTGGTGTCAAGTTATCTACAACCGGACATTAACAAATTCCATCTGCCACATAACCGCGGGCACGGCTCTCGAAAGTTTATAACCCTACAGGGGTGTCCCAACTTAGCCCATGATAAGCTCTCGTGATCAACGAAGGATATACCTTCTCCCAGGAAGACCCGATCAGTCTCAGAATCCCGGTTTACAAGACATTTCAACAATGGTAAAACAAGACCAGCAAAGCCGCCCGATGCGCCGACAATCCCTATAGGAGCTGCACATATCTCGTTCTCAGGGCAACACCGGATGAGACATCCTACGAGTAAAACCAGACCTCGAGTTTCCCCGAGGGGGCCCCGCAGTCTACTCGGTTCGGACCAACACTTAGACAAGCATTGGCCCAGGGGGGGGGGGCTAAAATAAAGATGACCCTCGGGTTAATTACTCCCAAGGGAAATGTAGGTGGTGGTGAGGCAAATGGTAAAACCAAGGTTGGGCCTTGCTGGAGGAGTTTTATTCAAAGCGAACTGTCAAGGGGGTCCCATAAATCACCCGACCGCGTAAGGAACGCAAAATCCGGGAACATAATACCGGTATGACGGAAACTAGGGTGGCAAGAGTGGAACAAAACACCAAGCATAAGGCCGAGCCTTCCACCCTTTACCAAGTATATAGATGCATTAATAATATAAGAGATATTGTGATATCCCAACATAATCCTGTCCACCATGGAGCAATCTTCAACTTCACCTGCAACTAACAACGCTATAAGAGGGGCTGAGCAAAGCAGTAACATAGCCAAGCAATGGTTTGCTAGGAAGGGTGAAAAGGTTAGAGGCTGACATGGCAATTTGGGAGGCTTGAAGAACAAATGATAGGTAGCGCAGCATAGCGATAGAATGAAGCAACTAGCATAGCAATGATAGTAGTGAGATCCAGGGTAGCAGTCATCTTGCCTGAAATCCCGCTAGGAAGAAGAGCGAGCCCATGAAGAAGATGAAGCCACGAAGACGAACCACACATAGACGAACGCATCCTCACGATCGCAACGAAACGAGAACTATCGAGAAGAAGCACACAACATGGTAAACACACCACACATAGACAAGACATGATGCACAACCAAGCATGATGCATGACAAAGCTAGTTGAGGCTACTCATGGCAGGAGATGAAGCAAACAAGAACAACACATCAAAGCAAGTTTAAATGAGGCCGGAAACAACATATAACAATTCCGGTAAGTCCTCATATGCAAATTTAGAAATTGGTCCAGAACTGAATAAACCTTATGTTTAAGTTGTTAAGCAACAAGTTAAGATGCACCAAGATGATCTACACGAAATTCTAGTCAAAGTTATATATAAAGTTCATTTAATTCGGAGCTACGACCTAGAAGATATGAGCAAAGCAAGTTAAGCATGGCATTGATGCAAAATGCATACATACATCTAGCAAACACCTCAAAACATGGATGCAACATGATAATATGAAACTTCATGCAAAATCAAGCAAGTTTCATATAGAGCACACTCAAAACGGAGCAACGGTTCAACACATACACTCTACAAGTTTAAAGGACAAGCTGTCCAAAACAGCAACTAGGCATATCACGAGCATTCAAACAATAGGCTACAACATCCCAACATAAAAACAAAAGGCATGGGCATGAAGTACAGGTAAAGCATGAAAAAACATGAACACTGAGCTATCTCCAGAAACAACTAGAACATGCTCAAACACACATGGCAAGACTACATATATTAACAGTTTCAGACTTGGCAGAAATAACATCAGGTTGCAATGTTTAGAGCTATCAAACAACATGTTAAAGTAACTTATCATGGAAAACAAAGGCATGGCATGAATATACTAATTGCATAGAACAAAAGTCCCTTACTGACCATGAGCCAAAAAGGAGCAGAAGATATGATGGCACCCATGTAAACATGGCAAATAATATGACAGCTTCAGACATGGCAGGAACAACAATAAGTAGGCATGTTGGTGAGCTTGAAGCACTCACTACAGAGCAATACATGGCCTGTCAAGGTGATAAACGGTAAGAAGACATGCTTGAGAAGCTAAGCATGGCAAGATCAAGTTCATAGGGTGCATGGATCACTAGCAAAACACGTGGCAAAACTGAACTTAATGTTAACAGGCTGACAGCAACATTATTTAGCAACTTGAGAGCAAGATTACCACAAGTTACAGCAGGCTAAAAATGCAACCAGGGGCATGAATGGATAGATCATGACATTTATAACAACTCATCCTTAGTGAACATCTCCAGATTATGCATAGAATGACTAGTAGCAGCAGGTTTACATAGCATCATGATATAACAGAATCTGTCAGGAAAACAGTAACAGCAAGTACCCTACTTAACAAGCTCGATGCACTCACTACAGGACCCTCAAAAATACATGGATGGCACCATTGTAAATATGGCATGACATAGTTCAAAACACATGTAGACATCAACCTCATAGGATGCACACATCAAACATGACAAAAATGACAAATGAGCATGTTATAACAGTTTCAGCAGATTAACATCATATAGCACTCTTGCAACGATGATTAGGGTATCAAGATGAACTCAAATGAACATGTTGCAATGGAATGAAATGAAGTACTCGTCGAGGCGAATAATTTGACATATTACACGCACGAAACGGAGTAGTATGCAGCAAGATATGATGCAATGAACAGGGCAACATAATGCTGAAAATATCAGGGACTTGGTGGAATTTTCGGGATCAACCTTCGGGAAAACTGGATTTGCACGGATTCCAAGGCGGGCCGGGCTCGCCGGAGTTGGAGGAGAGGTGGCTGGAGACGGGTTGGCCCGGGGCAAGGTCACCGGAGGACGGCGAGCAGGCGGCGGGGCAGCGAGGGAAGCGTCCGGCGGCGGGGATCCGCGGCGGCAGACGGGCGGCGCTGGCCACGAGGGAGGCCGGGCGGCACGGCGCCGGAGCAGGCGCGGCTCCGGACGGCAGGGCGGCGGAGGGACGCCGGCCGGGAGCGGCGGGGCGGGTCGGGCGCTTGCCGGCGGCGGGCGCGGGGCGGCGCGGAGATGGGCCCGCGGGGGCCGGCGGCACGGGGGCGGCGGACGCGCCACATGGCAGGCCCCCGTTGGCTGCGGGCGGCGGCGGCGATTCGTCCGGAGGCGGCGGACATGTCCGGTGCGGTGGGAGGAGGAAAACTAGGGTTAGGGGTAGGATTGATCCGCGAAAATGGAAGGGGAGGGCATATTTATAGGTAGAGGGAGCTAGGAGAGTCCAAATGAGGCACGGTTTGCGGCCACGCGATCGTGATCGAACGACCGAGAGCATGGAAGGGGTTTGGATGGGTTTTGGGCTACTTTGAAGGGGTGTTGGGCTGCAACACAAAGAGGGCTTTTACGGTTACCCGGTTAACCGTTGGAGTATCAAACGACCTCCAAATGGCACGAAACTTGACAGGTGGTCTACCGGTGCTATACCAAGGCCGCTTGGCAAACCTCGGGCCATTCCGAGAAAGTTTAACACCCGCTCACAATAGGAGACAAAAGGGGGACGCCGGGGGACATTGGAGTGCCGGATTGCAAAACGGACAACGGGGAAAAAGCTCGGATGCATGAAACGAACACGTATGCCAATGCGATGCACATGATTACATGATATGAAATGCAGATGATGACATGGCAAAATGCAACACGCAAGCACAATGACATGGCAACGGCGACGAATAACTGGCGGGCACCTGGCGTATCGAATCCGGGGCGTTACACACAAACACTAATTAAAACATAAAACCACATCTAACCAGAATATAGATGAATTATTTATTACTAAACAGGAGGAAAAATCAAGGAACAAAAATAAAATTGGGTTGCCTCCCAACAAGCGCTATCGTTTAAAGCCCCTAGCTAGGCATAAAAACAAGAATATATCTAGGTATTGCCATCTTTGGTATGCAATTCTTTCCTCATCAAATCCTCCAAAACTCATCGTAATAAATCTATCCTTTCCCTTATTTACCTTCTAGAAGAAGAACTTAAATCATGGAAAGGGCTTTGATGTGTAATTTTAACATTCATAAACCCATAGTCAAGATCACCACCATATATCATCATATAAAATATGTAGTTAATTCCTAATGGGTTCTTTCATCATTTTATTCAACCAATCCCTATTAAACCCTACATGAATTCCTCTAGTAATCCAGTCAAACTCCTCAAAAGCTTCAAGGTACAAAGATTGAGATATTTCAGAATGAGGAACTCTCTTTTTAAGATTTTCACTCTAAGATTGATAATCTCTAGATTCCAAACTACGCATGGTTTCTTTATCGTACAAAATATCTATAATAGGAGGGTGTTTAACATATTTTTTATAGAAAACAAAAATATCCCTAGCTTTTTGTATTATAAAATTGAATTCACGCATAAGTATAATAGTGGCAATATTTTTAGCTATAGGGTGGTTGATGTTGGGGAGTTCATAAAACACGTTTTGCAAAGTGGGATGGATGTGCACAAATTTTCTTTCTAATTTCTCAACAAGCATAACAATGGCATCAACATAACAGTTGGTCTCAAGAAGAATAGATTTTTTATTAATAGGCATGGATCATGTGCATTCAAAGAATTCATGGATAATACTTTTTCCAATAATATTACCATCCCCCACATGAAAGATTTTTGTTATATAATTAGGTGGAGTTTCAGTATCACGATTCGAAGAACAATTCTCAAGAGCTTCTTCAAGATTTTCAATGACAACCTCCCCAGTTTCAAACATTATGGCAACAAACTGCACTAACAAACAGGCACACAAGAAGCAAGCAAGAAGAGACGAATGGAAAAGGGGCGAAGAAAAGGCAAAGGTTTTTGAAAATCATTTTAGAAGTGGGGAGAGGAAACGAGAGGAGAATGGCAAATAATGTAATGCGAGGGAGAAGAGTTTATGATGGGTACTTGGTATGTCTTGACTTGGCGTAGATCTCCCCGGCAACAGCGCCAAAAATCCTTCTTGCTACCTCATGAGCATGTGTTGGTTTTCCCTTGAAGAGGAAAGGGTGATGCAGCAAAGTAGCGTAAGTATTTCCCTCAGTTTTGAGAACCAAGGTATCAATCCAGTAGGAGTCGACACACAAGTCACCTAGTACCTGCACAAACAATCAAGAACCTTGCAACCAACGCGATAAAGGGGTTGTCAATCCCACTCGCAAAAGTGAGATCTAATAGATATAGTAAAGTAAATATTTTTGGTATTTTTGTTGTATAGATTGGAAAGTAAAGATTGCAATAAAAAGGAACGGCGACAGAAATTGGCAAGTTGACAGGAAGCTAATAGATTCAATATAATGGAAAAGAGACCCGGGGGCCATATGTTTCACTAGTGGCTTCTCTCAAGATAGCATGTATTATGGTGGGTGAACAAATTACTGCCGAGCAATTGATAGAAGAGCGCATAATTATGAAGACATCTAAGGCAATGATCATGAACATAGGCATCACATCTGTGTCAAGTAAACCGAAACAATTCCGCATCTACTACTATTACTCCACACATCGACCGCTATCCAGCATGCATCTACAGTATTAAGTTCATAAGAACGGAGTAACGCATTAAGCAAGATGACATGATGTAGAGGGATAAACTCAAGCAATATGATATAAACCCCATCTTTTTATCCTCGATGGCAACAATACAATATGTGCCTTGCTGCCCCTACTGTCACTGGGAAAGGACACCACAAGATTGAACCCAAAGCTAAGCACTTCTCCCATTGCAAGAAAGATCAATCTAGTAGGCCAAACTAAACCGATAATTAGAAGAAACTTGCAAAGATATCAAATCATGCATATAAGAATTTAGAGAAGAACCAAATAATATTCATAGATAATCAAGTTCATAAATCCACAATTCATCGGATCTCGGCAAACACACTGCAAAAGAGTATTACATCAAATAGATCTCCAAGAACATCGAGGAGAACTTTGTATTGAGAATCAAAGAGAGAGAAGAAGCCTTCTAGCTAATAACTATGGACCCAAAGGTCTGTGATAAACTACTCACGCTTCATCGGAGAGGCAATGGTGTTGATGTAGAAGCCCTCCGTGATCGATTCCCCCTCCGGCAGATTGCCGAAAAAGGCCCCAAGATGGGATCTCATGGGTGCAGAAGGTTGCGGCGGTGGAAAAGTGGTTTCGTGGCTCCCCCTGATGTTTCTAGGGTAGAAGAGTATATATAGGGGAAAGAAGTACGTCGGTGGAGCTACGAGGGGCCCACGAGGGTGGGGGCGCACCTACCCCCTAGGCGTGCCCTCCTGCCTCGTGGCCGCCTCATAGAGTCCCAGACTTCAACTTCAAGTCTTCTGGATTACTTTTGGTCCAAGAAAGATCCTCGCGAAGGTTTCGTTCCGTTTGGACTCCATTTGATATTCCTTTTCTGTAAAACACTAAAATGGGCAAAAAATAGAAACTGGCACTGGGCCTCCGGTTAATAGGTTAGTCCCAAAAATAATATAAAAGAGCATACTAAAGCCCATTAAACATCCAAAATAGATAATACAATAGCATGGAACAATAAAAATGATAGATACATTGGAGACATATCAGTATGTGCTTTGTGAAAGTCCTATTAAGCGTCTCGATCTATCCTTATATATCTTGATGCCTAATATATAAGCAGCTTCACCGAGGTCTTCGATTGAAAAATTGTTATTCAAGTATCCTTTTATGCTATCCAGAAATTCTATATCATTTCCAATCAACAATATGTCATCCACATATAATATTAGAAATGCTACAGAGCTTCCACTCAATTTCTTGTAAATACAAGCTTCACCATAAGTCCGTATAAACCCATATGCTTTGATCACCTCTCAAAGCGTATATTCCAACTCCAAGATGCTTGCACCAGTCCATAGATGGATCGCTGGAGCTTGCGCACTTTGTCAGCACCTTTAGGATCGACAAAACCTTCTGGTTGCATCATATACAACTCTTCTTTAAGAAATCCATTAAGGAATGCAATTTTGATGTCCATTTGCCAGATTTCATAAAATGTGGCAATAGCTAACATGATTCAGACAGACTTAAGCATCACTATAGGTGAGAAAGTCTCATCGTAGTCAACCCCTTGAACTTTTCCAAAACCTTTTGCGACAAGTTGAGCTTTGTAGATAGTAACATTACCATCAGCGTCAATCTTCTTGTTGAAGATCCATTTATTCTCTATGGCTTGCCGATCATCGGGGAAGTCCACCAAAGTCCACACTTTGTTCTCATACATGGATCCTTTGTCAGATTTCATGACCTCAAGCCATCAGTCGGAATCTGGGCTCATCATAGCTTCTTCATAATTCGTAGGTTTGCCATGGTATAATAACATGACTTCCAGGACAAGATTACCGTACCACTCTGGTGCGGAATGTCTTCTGGTCGACCTATGAGGATCAGTAGTAACTTGATCTGAAGTTTCATGATCATCATCATTTACTTCCTCTCCGGTTGGTGTAGGCATCACGGGAACGCCTTTCTCTGATGTGCTACTCTCCAATTTGAGAGAAGGTACAACTACCTCATCAAGTTCTACTTTCCTCCCACTCACTTCTTTCAAGAGAAACTCCTTCTCTAGAAAATATCCATTCTTAGCAACAAAGATCTTGCCTTCGGATATGTGGTAGAAGGTGTACCCAATTGTTTCATTAGGGTATCTTATGAAAACACACTTCTCTGATTTGGGTTCAAGCTTATCAGGCTGAAGCCTTTTAACACAAGCGTCGCAACCCCAAACTTTAAGAAACGACAGCTTAGATTTCTTGCCAAACCACAGTTCATACGGTGTCGTCTCCATGGATTTAGATGGTGCCCTATTTAACGTGAATGCGGCTGTCTCTAATGCATAACCTCAAAACGATAGTTGTTAATCGATAAGAGACATCATTGATCGCACCATATCTAATAAAGTACGATTACGACGTTCAGACACACCATTACGTTGTGGTGTTCTAGGTGCCGTGAGTTGTGAAACAACTCCACATTGTTTCAAATGAAGGCCAAACTCGTAACTCAAATATTCGCCTCTGCGATCAGATCGTAGAAACTTTATTTTCTTGATGATTCTCCACTTCACTCTGAAATTCTTTGAACTTTTCAAATGTTTCAAACTTGTGCTTCATCAAGTATATATACGCATACCTACTCAAATCATCTGCGAAGGTAAGAAAATAACGATACCCGCCGCGTGCTTCAACACTCATCAGACCGCATACATCTGTATGTATTATTTCCTATAAGTCAGTAGCTCGCTCCATTGTTTCGGTGAACGGAGTTTTAGTCATCTTGCCCATGAGGCATGGTTCGCAAGTATCATATGATTCATAATCAACTGACTCCAAAAGTCCATCTGCATGGAGTTTCTTCATGCGCTTTACACCAATATGACCTAAACGGCAATGCCACAACTATATTGCACTATCATTATCAACTTTGCATCTTTTGGCATCAATATAATGAATATGTGTATCACTACGATCGAGATTCAATAAACCATCACTGGTACGTGTCGATGCTATACAAACGGTTTTTAACCCCTTTCCGCGACGACATTTGGAATCGTTGCCAAGTGAGTGTGGGCGATAGGGGGGTCCTTCCCACACGACCCAGAAACCGCCAGGGATAGGCCCTCCTAGCACACAGGCTGGGGCAAAATGAGCTCGTGTGTGATTGGGCCAGGCATCGAAACCCAATTGTTTTCGTTCATATGTACATCCCACATGGTGAATCCCAGAAAAACATTTTCATTCATATGTATATCACACACAGTCAATCCAAGGAGTACGTTTCCGTTCTTATGTACATCCCACACAGTCAATCCCGGGAAAACATTTTCACTCGTATGTACTTCCCACACAGTCAATCCAGGGAAAACATTTCCGTTCATATGTACATCCCACACAGTCAATCCAGGGAAAACATTTTCGTTCGTATGTACATCCCACACAGGTTTATGTATAGGATCGTGTGTGATAGGCGTAACTATCACACACGCTCTGCCTTGATTAACCATTCACTTTTATCAACTATATCATACACGATTTGATGAAGAAAACTATGTGGCATTGGGCTATCCATCACAAGCACTTTTACTTCTAGAACCGTTTGCAAAGTTCCATTACCCATTGAGCATGTTTATTAGTTTATAATTAACAATTCCTCTATTACACAAATTCACATTTCATATCGAACAACTGTTTGCCAATTTCATATTAGGCACATAGATATATTTTAACATCACAGTACGATAGCTACCAGAAAACAGCATAGTACAACATATAGATAGTTCAACTTCGTAAGAACAATATTAGAACAATATATTCATTTCCCTAATCGAGATCATCCAGGATCACCTTATCCACCTCTGCTTTCAGTTCAGTAAGAACCTATTTTTCACCGGCCAGTTGGGAAAGTGCCTCCTCCTTCGCCAACACCATCTTAGCAAAGTCTGATTTAAAAAATCTGAGCTCATTCTCAGCTTCCTCTTTTTATCCCGCATCTTCAAATATTCTTCAGCGTTGACAACACTTTCTCTAAGCCTACCTATATTCTCTTCCTGATACATGCTCCAGAGCTTTGCTAGGCACATCTTCAAAGACTGTGGCCACTCTTGATCAACCCACTCCAAGTAAGAACACTTCCGTTCATCCTATAATATATAAAACTAGACCAGTAACAATGGTAGGGAAAATGGGTTTATAGCAACATAAAAAATCACCAATACTTATTTTGAAAAACTAAAGAAACAGGTTAATTATGACATACCTTCTCAAAAAGATCAATGTGCAAATGAATTAATTGCTACTGAGACAACAACGAAATTCTGAAACATCAGAAGCTAAAATTCACTAGAACAACGATACAAGTTCTTACTCATGTACTATAAATAAAAAATTGAACATTTTAAGAGGAAGGTAAATATAACTGCAACAGCATAGCGACAGTGTTTGGATGACAGCAAATTGATACTAACAGGCGTGTACGTGCACAAATTTAGTAACATAGAACTAATAGCACTAAGGCCCTCCACTATGTATGCCAAAACCAATGTAAAGATAACTATTTCTACATCTCGCATCAGTGCCTACAATGGCGAGCCGATGCAGCGGAAATAAATTAGGGACCCGAACTCCGAAGCACCTAGTTGCTTCGACGCCCAGTTCCTTTGTGCCATAAAGATTTAGTATTTTACTGCTTGGCTTCTCGGATATGTGGACAAGTTGGCTCCACAAACTGCTGAAGCGGTGCCAAATAATTTTCTAATGGCACCGCTGATGAGATGGCAACATTTTTAGATACTAGGTACAAACAGTGACACTGTCTTAGGATGCATTTGGTTGAAGGTGTGGTATGAATGGGTTGGGACCGTGACAGTGTCTGAATCACATCTAACAAATGATTTGTAACAACGAAAGAGGGTCCAACCTTCTCTGCCCATGCTAGAAACTTCCGCCCAGTGTCCACAGATTCAAACGCAACTAGCTTCACGCATGGAGATTGATGGTGACAACGAGCAGACAGATCTTCAGCCACCCCGCTCCATTTGTTGCAACTGATTGTCCTAGGGAAATACAAGAGGAACAAATGACTCAAATTGACCGTTGAGTAAAAATCCTTCATTCCAAGTCATAGCCCGAGAGAGAGAAGTGAGGCATACCCGGGTGGTGAAGGAGTCTTTGGAGGAGGAGGAACCACTGGAGAGGTCTTTGAAGAAGACCATGGCGACCCCGACGGTAGGATGCGAGATGGCGAGAGCGAGGAAGCAAGCGAGGAAGCGGCTATAGCTTAGGAAGGAAGGAAGGAAGGGGGAAACATGGGAAATGTGACCTGCGGTCGGGAGAAAAGGAGATGGGGAAGGGGGAGGGTAGATATTTCGGTGGTAGGCCAAAAAATTTGAAATGTGGAGGGAAACTTTGCACGCGGTGTCGCCGGACACCATTCACTTTGAGGGATAGTGTGCATCGCAAACGATTCTTCTGCTTAACACGCATGGGATGAGTTTGATAATTCAAATTTTGGTGGAAATTTTCCCGGGTACGTCATTGCATAATTTAACGTTGCTTGCTAATTTGGGCACACAAAAGAGCATACAACACACAGACCAAACTTACTGAATCGAGAAATTTTAGTAATTAAACAAAGCCACTTGACCTAAACATTTCTCTAACAAAAGGAGAATTAAAAACAAAGTCTAAGTATGCATAATTTTAACAAATCCGCCGCCGCGCCGGCCTATGCATCGCCTGTGTGAGATAAGACGTCGATGACTTGTCCTAGCGACATGCCGCCGTTGGTGGACCCCATGTCCCCTGCTGAAGTCGACCACGTCCTCGTCCTTGTCCTTGGCGCCGCCCTCAAGGTCGTAGTACTCGTAGTAGTGGTTGCGCCAGAGCTCGCGTTGGTACTCAACCGCCGATTCCTCGATGGACAGACTCTTCTCTACCTCGACCTGGGCCATGCGCAACTCCTCCTCCCGGCGCTCCTCGATCTCTACCGCCTCCTGCATATCCAGCTCTCGCTCGGCGACCTCACGAGAAAGCATGTGCTCCATGGCCACCGCCGCCTTTTCGGACGTGGGTTGCATGCTGGATTCCGAGGTGGTCTGGAATATCTTGGCGTGGGTGGCACGGAAGGCTGCTCGAGCGCTCTCGGTGTTTGCAGCCACCATTGCAGCAGCAGTTGCAGCCATTTAGGCTACTACAGCTACCCTGTCGGTTGCCGCAGACGCCCTCTCTACGGAAGCGGCCGCGCTCAATGTGGATGTGGGTGCATTCTCAGCGTAGGCGGTCGCGCTCTCGGCGCAGGCAATGGCGCTCGGGAGGGGGGGGGGACGCGACCATCGTACGGGTCTTCATGAAGTGTTTCCACGGTGACATCTTTGCAAGAAGGGGTGTGGGAATGGGGATCGGGATTTGTGGATTCGGGGGATGCCGGCACTGGAGCAGACGAGCCGGCGAAGCTTAAGGAGGAAGACTTAAATAGACCCAGAAATTTTCAACCCAAACGATTCCTACAAAACAACTGTGTGTGATGTTGTAGATATTTTTTATTAGCTGTGAAAGATGAATTTGGAGTAAAGTGGAAACGGATGGTGTTTTAAATGTATGAGAAAATTTGTAGTACTAATACAACTGCCATGTCAAATGTTGGAAAATTTCAGGGGTCATTTGACCTTTTTAAGACATTTAAGTGATTTCCCAGCCATTTAATGACCGTAGTTGAAATTTGAACTACATGTACATGCAATAGCTAACCATAACGGTTTGAAAACTCATATTTTATGTACTTGTGTGTGATTTAATTGCATGTGCAGTAAATTGGAAGGAATTTTCAAACATATTGGTCTAACGGCTATGACACTATTAAACATGGAGTACCATGGCATTTAAATTCCAAAAAATTAAAAAAAGATCAGAAACACATGAAACCTTGGTTGATGTAATGTCATGCCACCAAGATAATGTGGTAAAAGATTAGCATGTTTGATGAAAGTTTGGACACACACCCCTCACAAACCGGAGCAACTCACTAGATGGCTCGTGGTTCCAAGAGGGAAGAATGCATGTTTGATGACGAACGGGAGATAGCTTCCTCTTACGGCCTTCAATTTTTTTCTACGTGTAATCATGCACTAATACAACTGTCATTTGAAAATTTGGAAACTTACAAGGGCCAGTTGACCTTTTGAAGACATTTATTATATTTTCTAGCCATTTAATGACCATAATTCAAATTAGAACTACATCTACATGCAACGGCTAACCATAACGGTTTGAAAAATCGTATTTGTGTACTTGTGTGCAAGTTAATTCCATGTGTAGTAAATTAAAAGGAATTTTCAAACATATTGGTCTCACGGCATGGACACATGCATGGAGTGCCATGGCATTTTAATTCCAAAAAATTAAAAAATGATCAGAAAAACATGAAACCTTGCTTGATGTAATGGCATGCCATTAAGATGATGTGGTAAAACAATTGTCCTGTTTGACGAAAGTTTGGACACACACCCCGCATAGGGGGTCCTCGGACAGCTGGACTATATGCTTATGCCAGACTGTTGGACTAAGAAGATACAAGACTGAAGACTTCGTCCCGTGTCCGGGTGGGACTCTCCTTTGCGTGGAAGGCAAGCTTGGCAGTTCGAATATGTAGATTTCCTTCTCTATAACCGACTCTGTGTAACCCTATCCCCTCCGGTGTCTATATAAACCAGAGGGTTCAGTCCGTAGGGGAGGACAATCATAATCATAGGCTAGCTCCTAGGGTTTAGCCTCTATGATCTCGTGGTAGATCAACTCTTGTAATACAACCAGAGCAACTCACTAGAAGGCTGGTGGTTCTTAGAGGGAACAATGCATGTTTGATGACGAATGGGAGATAGCTTCCTGATACGTCTCCAACGTATCTATAATTTTTGATTGTTCCATGCTATTATATTATATGTTTTGGATGCTTAATGGGCTTTAATATGCTATTTTATATTATTTTTGGGACTATCCTATTAACCGGAGGCCCAGTGCCAGTTTCTGTTTTTTCCTATTTTAGTGTATTACAGAAAAGGAATATCAAACGGAGTCCAAACGGAGTGAAACCTTCGCGAGGATCTTTCTTGGACCGAAAGCAATCCATAAGACTTGGAGTTGAAGTCTGGGACTCTACAAGGCAGGCACGAGTCAGGAGGGCGCGCCCCCACCCTCATGGGCCCCTCGTAGCTCCATCGACGTACTTCTTTCGCCTATATATATATATATACTCTTATACCCTAGAAACATTAGGGGGAGCCACGAAACCACTTTTCCACCGCCACAACCTTCTGTACCCATGAGATCCCATCTTGGGGCCTTTTCCGGCGATCTGCCGGAGGGGGAATCGATCACGGAGGGCTTCTACATCAACACCATTGCCTATCCGATGAAGCGTGAGTAGTTTATCATAGACCTTCAGGTCCATAGTTATTAGCTAGATGGCTTCTTCTCTCTCTTTGATTCTCAATACAAAGTTCTCCTCGATGTTCTTGGAGATCTATTCGATGTAATACTCTTTTGCGGTGTGTTTGCCGAGATCCGTTGAATTGTGGATTTATGAACTTGATTATCTATGAATATTATTTGGTTCTTCTCTGAAATCTTATATGCATGATTTGATATCTTTGCAAGTCTCTTCGACTTATCAGTTTAGTTTGGCCTACTAGATTGATCTTTCTTGCAATGGAAGAAATGCTTAGCTTTGGGTTCAATCTTGCGGTGTCCTTTCCTAATGACAGTAGGGGAAGCAAGACACGTATTGTATTGTTGCCTCGCCCTTAACCAATCTCTGTTTATTCTACAACTCCTGTTTCGGGTTACTAATCTTAGCAACTGAACCGGTATCAAATACCCAAGGGCTACTATGAACACTAGTAAGGTACACATACATAACATGTATATCAAATATACCTTTGTTTACTTTGCCATCCTTCTTATCCGCTAATTATTTGGGGGCAGTTCCGCTTCCAGTGACCATTTCCTTTGTAGTAGAGGCACTCAGTTTCAGGCTTGGGTCCAGCTTTGGGCTTCTTCATGGGAGCAGCAACTTGCTTGCCATTTTTCTTGAAGTTCCCTTTCTTTCCCTTGCCCTTTTCTTGAAACTAGTGGTCTTGTTAACCATCAACACTTGATGCTCTTTCTTGATTTCTTCCTCGCCGATTTTAGCATCGCAAAGAGCTCAGGAATCATTTTCGTTATCCCTTGCATATTATAGTTCATCATGAAGTTCTAGTAGCTTGCTGATAGTGACTAGAGAACTTTGTTAATCACTATCTTATCTAGAAGATTAACTCCCACTTGATTCAAGCGATTTTAGTACCCAGACATTCTGAGCACATGCTCACTGGTTGAGCTATTCTCCTCCATCTTATAGGCAAATTACTTGTCAGAGGTCTCATACCTCTCGACATGAGCATGAGTCTGGAATACACTCTTGGAACATCTCATATGCTCCGTGGTGTTCAAAACGTTTTTGAAGTCCCGGTTCTAAGACGTAAAGCCTAGCGCACTAAACTATCAAGTAGTCATCATATTGAGCTTGCCAAATGTTCATGATGTCTGCATCTGCCCCTAGAATAGGTTTGTCACCTAGCGGTGCATCAAGGACATAATTCTTCTGTGCAGCAATGAGGATAATCCTCAGATCACGGGCCCTGTCCGCATCATTGCTACTATCATCTTTCAACTTAGTTTTCTCCAGGAACATATCAAAAACATTGGGGAGCTACAACACGAGCTATTGATCTAAAACATAATTTGCAAATACTATCAAGACTAAGTTCATGATAAATTAAATTTCAATTAATCAAATTACTAATGAACTCCCACTTAAATAAACATCCCTCAAGTTATCTAAGTGGTACGTGATCCAAATAAACTAACCCATGTCCGATCATCACGTGAGATGATGTCTACTAAGCAACCTTCTTCTTGTAGATGTTGTTGGGCCTCCAAGTGCAGAGGTTTGTAGGACAGTAGCAAAATTTCCCTCAAGTGGATGACCTAAGGTTTATCAACCAGTGGGAGGCGTAGGATGAAGATGGTCTCTCTCTCAAACAACGCTGCAACGAAATAACAAATAGTCTCTTGTGTCCCCAACACACCCAATACAATGGTAAATTGTATAGGTGCACTAGTTCGGCGAAGAGATGGTGATACATGTGCAATATGGATGGTAGATATAGGTTTTTGTAATCTGAAATTATAAAAACAGCAAGGTAGCAAGTGATAAAAGTGAGCACAAACAGTATTGCAATGCTTCGAAATAAGGCCTGGGGTTCATAGTTTCACTAGTGCAAGTTCTCTCAACAATAGTAACATAATTAGATCATATAAAAATCCCTCAACATGCAACAAAGAGTCACTCCAAAGTCACTAATAGCAGAGAACAAACGAAGAGATTATGTAGGGTACGAAACCACCTCAAAGTTATTATTTCCGATCAATCCATTGGGCTATTCCTATAAGCGTCACAAACAGCCCTAGAGTTCATAGTAAAATAACACCTTAAGACACACATCAACCAAAACCCTAATGTCACATTGATACTCCAATGTCACCTCAAGTATCCGCGGGTATGACTATACGATATGCATCACACAATCCCAGATTCATCTATTCAAACCAACACAAAGAACTTCAAAGAGTGCCCCAAAGTTTCTACCGGAGAGTCAAGACGAAAACGTGTGCCAAACCCTATGCTTAGATTCCCAAGGTCACGGAACCCGCAAGTTGATGACCAAAACATACATCAAGTGAATCAATAGAATACCCCATTGTCACCACGGGTATCCCACGCAAGACATACATCAAGTGTTCTCAAATCCTTAAAGACTCAATTCGATAAGATAACTTCAAAGGGAAAACTCAATCCATTAGAAGAGAGTAGAGGGGGAGAAACATCATAAGATCCAACTATAATAGCAAAGCTCGCGGTACATCAAGATCGTGCCATATCAAGAACACGAGAGAGAGAGAGAGAGATCAAACACATAGCTACTGGTACATACCCTCAGCCCCGAGGGTGAACTACTCCCTCCTCGTCATGGAGAGCATCGGGATGATGAAGATGGCAGAGCTCGCAGGAGAAGTAATCCAAGAGGTGGAAGTCGTAGGTGTGCATGATGTCGTTGAAGAAGTCGGAGAAAGGGGGGCAGATCCCGCGGGAGAAGTAATTGATGAAGAAGGGATACCTGCTTGGCCCGTGCTCGGCGAAACAAGCAGGAATTATCTTCATGGAAGGATGCCCCGTCGTCTCCCTCCCCCATAGGGGCTTGAATTTCTCCCCAAGGACGAGCGCATCAACCATCGGAACGAAGAGGGTGAACTTCTTCCTCAGCTTCACCAGCTTGCTCTCTGGCTCTCCTTCCCTGTGGCGGCCTTGGCCACTCCCTTGCCTTTGCTTGCTTTGGGCACCATGGCAACAGAGAAGAGGCGGGGGATCGAGAAGCAGTGGGGGCGCGGCGGCAGCAAGCGGAGGCGTGGGGCTCTGGTTTTCGCTCAAGGAACAAGAAGGGAATGATGGTTCCTAGATTGGGGAAGGGCGCAGAGGGTAAATGAGCGCCCCCCTACAGATTCCTCTTTTATGGGGAAGGCATGGGCTGCCCTTTTTTACCATTAACTGTGAAGTGACGCAGGCATGCTGCGACCACCCCACGCACGACCCCCACGTCACGCGCTCGACGCGGATCATGGGGAGGCGCAAATGGCGAACAGATCATGGAGATTAAGTCTATGCCACACATGCCCGCACACTGCTTTGGGCCTGGCCCAACTACGCCTTGCACTCACGTGTGGCCCAGGCCCGGGCGCTCCTGTCGGTGTACAAAAGTATGGGTTCTTTCTGTACCCCTCACTTGTGCACGGGCAGTTGTAGCCACGCCTGTGGGCGGGCCTGGCAGGACAACAAAAGACAGAGCACGAAGACTACCAAGGCAGATACTCAAGTCAAGGAACAAGAGCAAAAGGCGAGCTGGACCTCCCCCGGCAACATCCTTGCCGGGGCAACCTACACAACACTAGCAATCCCATCACCCTTGAGGCTGAGAGTTCTGACACCATCGACAATGTTAAGACCAAGATTTGGGAATGCATGCGTGGTAACATGCAGATCCTCATAGAGACTGATAACCTACGGGTCCACGTGAGACCAAAAGACGAAGACCCCCGGCAAGATCCTAGCCGGGGATGACTGCGAGGCCCCCGGCAAGCCTTGCCGGGGATGATTGCTAGGCTGTGACCAGGCTCGCACCCGGCAAGGATTTGCCACCTCACCACCACTCAAGTGCGACGACCAGTGTGACAACTAAGCAGGCGCCTGCGTGGCGGCATGCAGATCTTCGTGGAGCCTCCACCTTCGCGCCAACACAACAACTAGTTAGCTAGTGTGGCGCTGCATGCCTCATCCGCCTGGACGCGTGTCGAAGCGAGGAGGGGCAGCAACGGGCGGGATGGCTTCTGTTGCCATCCCCGATAAAGAGGGAGGGCATGTAGGCAGCGCATTAAATGCGTTTGTCCTACGGTGCCGAGCGATAAGCTCGTACACTATAGTTTGCTTTCCACCTCGTGTGTGCCACTGTGGCGATCCCTTTCACGTATAAAAGGAGGCCCAAGGCGTACTGAGAGAGGATTCAGACTTTTTGGACTATGCATGCACCGCAGCTAGTTCAAAAGCTCAAGCAACACATATATCCAGACAAGCAGGACTAGGGTATTACGCATCTTTGCAGCCCGAACCTGGGTAAAATCCCCTTATGCTGACTGCTAGACCCGCTCTTCATGCAACTACTCTCCCCACCGAACATAGAAGGGATTCTTGTGATCCCATAGGTGTTCGTTTCCCCGACAGATCATAAACTCAAAGTTCATCGGATCCCAACAAACACATCGCAAAAAGACTTACATCATATGGATCTCTAGGAGACCATTGTATTGAGAATCAAGAGAGAGAGAGAGAGAGAGAGAGAGAGAGAGAGAGAGAGAGGAAGCCATCTAGCTACAAACTACGGACCCGTAGGTCTACAAAGAACTACTCACGCATCATCGAAGAGGCACCAATGGACATGATGAACCCCTCCATGATGGTGTCTAGATTGTATCTGGTGTTTCTGGAACTTGCGGCGGCTGGAATTGATTTTTGACTCTCCTAGGGTTTCTGGAATATTGGGGTATTTATAGAGCAAAGATGCGGTGTGGGAGGCCACCGAGGTGTCACAACCCACCTGGGCGCGCCTGGGCCCCCAGGCGTGCCCTGGTGGGTTGTGCTCCCCTCGAAGCTCCCCTCGGGTACTTTCTTGGCCCACTGGATGTGTTCTGGTCCCAAAAAATCCACAGAAAGTTTTGCTGCGTTTGGACTCCATTTGGTATTGATTTCCCGCGATGTAAAAAACAAGCAAAAACAGCAACTAGCACTGGGCACTATGTCAATAGGTTAGTACCAAAAAATGATATAAAATGACTATAAAATGATTGTAAACATACAAGAATGATATTATAATAGCATGGCACAATAAAAAATTATAGATATGTTGGAAACGTATCATCATCCCCAAGCTTAATTCCTGCTCGTCCTTGAGTAGGTAAATGATAAAAATAGAATTTTTGATGTGGAATGCTCCCTAACATGTACATCACATAATATTTTCCTTGTAGCATGGACATTTGGAATTCTATACGGTTCAAAGCAATAGTCTAGTTTTGACTTGAAGAATTTAATACTCAAGCATATCAACAAGCAACCATGTCCTTGAAAATATCAACAATAAAGCAAGTTATCCCTAGCCCATTATGCTCAATCATTGATCCATTCATGAAACACACTCGAATATTGGCTACACCCAATGCTCAAATACGATCATAGTGCCCCTTAGTTGGTGCTTTATAAGAGAAGATGGAGACTTAAATTCAAAATCAAAATTGCATAAAGTAAAAGAAAGGCCCTTTGCAGAGGGAAGTAGGGATTTGTAGAGGTGCTACAGCTCAAAGCGAAATTTGAGAGATAAAAACATTTTTAGGAGGCTGATGACCCACAAGTATAGGGGATCTATCGTAGTCCTTTTGATAAGTAAGAGTGTAGAACCCAACGAGGAGCAGAAGGAAATGATAGGCGATTTTCAGTAAGGTTTTCTCCGCAAGCACTGAAATTGTAGGTAATAGATAGTTTTGTGATAAGATAAATTGTAACGGGTAACAAGCAATGAAAGTAAATAAAGTGCAGCAAGGTGGCCCAATCCTTTTTGTAGCAAAGGACAAGCCTGGACAATTTCTTATAATGAGAAAGGAGCTCCCGAGGACGCATGGGAATTATCGTCAAGCTAGTTTTCATCACGCTTATATGATTCACGTTCGGTACTTTGACAATTTGATATATGGGTGGACCGGTGCTTGGGTACTGCCCTTACTTGGACAAGCATCCCACTTATGATTAACCCCCATTGCAAGCATCCGCAACTACAAAAGAAGTATTAAGGTAAACCTAACCACAACATTAAACATATGGATCCAAATCAGCCCCTAACGAAGCAACGCATAAACTAGGGTTTAAGCTTCTGTCACTCTAGCAACCAATCATCTACTTATTATTTCCCAATGCCTTCCTCTAGGCTCAAATAATGGTGAAGTGTCATGTAGTCGATGTTCTCATAACACCATTAGAGGAAAGACAACATACATCTCATCAAAATATCGAACGAATACCAAATTCACATGACTACTAATAGCAAGACTTTCACCCATGTCCTTAGGAACAAACGTAACTACTCACAAAGCATATTCATGTTCATAATCAGAGGAGTAATAATATGCATTAAGGATCTGAACATATAATCTTCCACCAAGTAAACCAATTAGCATCAACTACAAGGAGTAATCAACACTACTAGCAACCCACAGGTACCAATTTATGGTTTTGGATACAGGATTGGATACAAGAGATGAACTAGGGTTTTGAGAGGAGATGGTGCTGGTGAAGATGTTGATGGAGATTCACCCCCTCCCGATGAGAGGATCATTGGTGATGACGATGGTGATGATTTCCCCCTCCTAGAGGGAAGTTTCCTCGGCAGAACAGCTCTGCCGGAGCTCTAGATTGGTTCCGCCAAGGTTCTGCCTCGTGGCGGCGGAGTTTCATCCCGTAATCTTGCCCACGATTTTTTCCAGGGTAAAAGCCTTTATATAGCAGAAGATGGGCACCAGAGGGCCACCAGGGGGCCCAGGAGACAGGGGGCGCGCCCAGTAGGGTGGGCGCCCTCCCACCCTCCTGGCCTGGGTGTGGGCCCCCTCTGGTAGTTTCTTCACTCAATAATTCTTATTAATTCCAAAAATAAGTTCCGTGGAGTTTCATGGTTTTTGGAGCTGTGCAGAATAGGTTTCCAATGTTTGCTCCTTTTCCAGCCAGAATTCCAGCTGCCGGCATTCCCCCTCTTCATGGTAAACCTTGTAAAATAAGAGAGAATAGCCATAAGTATTGAGATATAATGTGTGATAACAGCCCATAATGCAATAAATATTGATATAAAAGCATGATGCAAAATGGACGTATCAACTCCCCCAAGCTTAGACCTTGCTTGTCCTCAAGCGGAAGCCGATAACGAAAAATATGTCCACATGTTTAGAGATAGAGGTGTCGATAAAAATAAAATACGGACATGAGGGCATCATGATCATTCTTATAACAACAACATATATAGATTTTATCATATGATTTCTTATGCTCAAGTAACAATCAATTCACAATGTCAAGTATGGTTCAGAAACTTCATTGGGAACTAACAAACTACAATCTCAGTCATTGAAGCAATTGCAATTTATCATAACATCAGAAAGAGTCAAGAATAGAGCTTTTCAGCAAGCCCACATACTCATCTATCATGTAGTCTTCTACAATTGCTAACACTCACGCAGTACTTGTGGTTATGGAGTTTAAGCCGGACACTGAGAAAGATAGGGGCTTATTGTGTTGCCTCCCAACATATTCACGTTTGGGTGATGTCAACAATAATAATTCATGCTAACTTACATCCAATTGGATATATATATCAAGATCTTTCAAACACGAGGAGCTTGCCAAAGGATAAAATGAAAAAGGGAAAGGTGAAGATCACCTTGACTCAAGCATAAAGTAAAAACATAAAGTAAAAGATAGGCCCTTCGCAGAGGGGAGCAGAGGTTGTCATGTGCTTTTAGGGTTGGATGCATAAAATCTTAATGCAAAAGAACGTCACTTTATATTGCCACTTGTATGTGGACCTTTATTATGCAGTCCGTCGCTTTTATTGCTTCCACAACAAGATCGTATAAAGCTTATTTTCTCTACACTAATAAGTCATACATATTTAGATAGCAATTTTTATTGCCTGCAACATGACAACTTACTTGAAGGATCTTACTCAATCCATAGGTAGGTATGGTGGACTCTCATGGCAAAAACTGGGTTTAAGGATATTTGGAAGCACAAGTAGTATCTCTACTTGGTGCAAGGAATTTGGCTAGAATGAGGGGGAAAGGCAAGCTCAACATGTTGGGAAGATCAATGACAATATACTTTAACTGAGATGTGAGAAAATATAAACCATTATGTTGTCTTCCTTGTCCAACATCAACTCTTTTAGCATGTCATACTTAATGAGTGCTTCACAATCATAAAAGATGTCCAAGATAATATATTTGTATGTGAAACCTCCCTTTCCTTATTACTTCCTATTAATTGCAACGATGACCAAAACTACGTTTGTCAACTCTCAACAACTTTTATGCCTCATACTTTCTATGTGTGAAGTCATTACTATCCATAAGATCAATATGAACTCTTTTATTCCTTTTATTCTTTCTACTTCCTCAAGATCATAGAAACATAGCAAAGTCCTTGACTCAACACTAATCTTTATTATAGATAGCTCACGAACTCGATTACATAAAGAGATCACAAAGCAAAACTCAAAACTACTTGATACTAAAACTTCAATCTACTAGATCAAGATACTACTAAAAGGATCGAACTAAATAAAACGGTAAAGATAAGAGTGTGATGGTGATATGATACCGGGGCACCTCCCCCAAGCTTGGCAGTTGCCAAGGGGAGTGCCCATACCCATGTGATTATGTCCTCGGAGGTGGTGAAGTAGGAGTTGTTGATGATGTAGGCTTGTTGAACATCTTCCAAGGCATAGGCTCACCATCATAGAAGGATGACCGAGTCTCCGGGATCCTTAAATCTGTAGCCAAACTCATCCTCTTGAATATATATTCATACTCACAGTTTTGGTTTTGCGGGTCATAGATCTGGGCTTGGAGGTGCTCGATTTTCTCTTGAAGCTTGAAGATGGTCTCTCCAATGACCTTGGCATCTAGTTTGTGGTTGTTGGTGAACTCCGTGATCATCATCTGGTTGGCGTTGAGTCCATGCTCCACCATCCCTTGGCACTTGAAAACTTGTTGCTCCATGGCTTCGAGCTTTGTCTCCACGCTTCCTGTACGCCTTGGTCCCTCCACATCACGGATGTGCAGCACCCCCTCACGCATCTCAATGGTTTGAGGGTGTTGCAGCACCTCCGCGAGATAGGGGTTGATAACCCTCTCGAAAAACTTGTCCTTGGGAGCGCTTGGAGACGTCATGATGCTCTAGATCTGTCAGAAAAACAGCTCAAAACGAAAACATTGGATATTTGCGTGATACGATGGTCAAAGCCTTCGGGAGATTATATAATTAATTTTTACCGACCAAAATACGTAACTTGCAAGAAAACGGAGTCCGGGAGGCACATGAGGTGGCCACGAGACAGGGGGCCACGCCCAGGAAGGGTGGGCGCGCCTTCCACCCTCGTGGAGGCCTCGTGTCCTTCCCGAACTACTTCTTTCTTTCTAAAATTCTTAAATATTCCAAAACTGATAAAAATTGCCATTTGAATTGTTTTGGAGTTGGTTTACTTACTGTACCACATACCTATTCCTTTTCGGAGTCTGGAACGTTCTGGAAGGTGTCCCTTATGTATTCCTCTGGGGTTACGGTTTCAATAATATTATTTTCAACATTGATAGGATTACCTGAGATATAATGTTTAATTCTTTGACCTTTCACCACCCTCGGACTTGTGCCTTCGAAGTTGTTGATTTTTATGGCACCGAAACGATAGATCTCCTCGATAACGTAAGGATCTTCCCATTTAGAGAGATGTTTTCCTGCAAAAAATCTTAAATGAGAGTTGAATAATAACACATAATCACCTACGTTAAATTCTCGCTTTTGTATCCTTTTGTCATGCCAACGTTTGACTTTTTCTTTGAATAGCTTGGCATTCTCATAGGCTTGGGTTCTCCATTCATTAAGTGAGCTAATATCAAACAACCTCTTCTCACCGGAAAGTTTGAAGTCATAGTTGAGCTCTTTAATAGCCCAATATGCCTTATGTTCAAGTTCAAGAGGTAAGTGACATGCTTTTCCATAAACCATCTTATACGGAGACATACCCATAGGATTTTTGTATGCGGTTCTATAGGCCCATAATGCATCTTCAAGTTTTTTGGACCAATTCTTTCTAGATCTATTCACAATCTTTTGCAAAATTAATTTGAGCTCTCTATTGCTCAACTCTACTTGACCACTAGACTGCGGGTGATAAGGGAGATGCGATTCTATGATTAACATCATACTTAGCAAGCATCTTACGGAAAGCACCATGAATAAAATGTGAACCACCATCAGTCATAAGATATCTAGGGACTCCAAACCTCGGAAAAATAACTTCTTTAAGCATTTTAATAGAAGTGTTATGATCAGCACTACTAGCTGGAATAGCTTCTACCCACTTAGTAACGTAATCAACAACAACTAAAATATGTGTGTAACCATTAGAGGCGGGAAAAGGTCCCATATAATCAAAGCCCCAAACATCAAATGGTTCAATAACAAGAGAATAGTTCATAGGCATTTCTTGACGTCTACTAATATTACCAATTCTTTGGCATTCATCACAAGATAAGACAAACTTACGAGCATCTTTGAAGAGAGTAGGCCAATAAAAACCAGACTGCAATACCTTATGTGCAGTTCTATCTCCAGCGTGGTGTCCTCCATATGATCCAGAGTGACACTTGCATAGGATCTGTTCCTATTCATGCTCAGGTACACAATGTCTAATAACACCATCTACTCCTTCTTTATAAAGGTGTGGGTCATCCCAGAAGTAATGTCTTAAATCATAAAAGAACTTTTTCTTTTGCTGGTATGTGAAACTAGGTGGTATAAATTTAGCAACAATGTAATTAGCATAATCAGCATACCAAGGAGCAGTGCGAGAAGCATTAACGACCGCTAATTGTTCATCAGGGAAGCTATCATCAATAGGCAGTGGGTCATCAAAAACATTCTCTAACCTAGACAAGTTTTCTGCAACGGGGTTCTTAGCTCCCTTTCTATCAATAATATGCAAATCGAATTCTTGGAGCAAGAGAACCCATCTAATGAGTCTAGGCTTAGCATCTTTCTTTTCCATAAGATATTTAATAGCAGCATGATCAGTGTGAATAGTAACTTTGGAATCAACAATATAAGGTCTAAACTTATCACATGCAAACACAACTGCTAAGAATTCTTTTTCAGTAGTAGCATAATTTCTCTGTGCAGTATCAAGAGTTTTACTAGCATACTGGATAACATTCAATTTCTTATCAACTCTTTGCCCTAGAACATCACCTACAGCATAATTACTAGCATCACACATAATTTCAAAGGGTAAATTCCAATCAGGTGGCTAAATAATAGGTGCAGTGATCAAAGCTTTCTTAAGTATTTCAAATGCTTCTACACAATCATCATCAAAGACAAAAGGAATATATTTTTGCAATAAATTAGTCAGAGGCCTAGAGATTTTAGAAAAGTCCTTAATGAACCTCCTATAAAAACCGGCATGACCAAGGAAACTTCTTATACCTTTTATGTCCTTGGGACATGGCATCTTTTCAATAGCATCAACTTTGGCTTTATCAACTTCAATACCTCTCTCGGAGATCTTATGCCCCAAGACAATGCCTTCATTAACCATAAAGTGGCACTTTTCCCAATTCAAGACAAGACTAGTGTCTTCACATCTTTGCAAAACTCGATCAAGGTTGCTCAAGCAATCATCAAAAGAGGATCCATAAACGGAGAAATCATCCATGAATACCTCACAAATCTTTTCACAGAAGTCAGAGAATATAGCCATCATACATCTTTGAAAGGTAGCAGGTGCATTACATAAACCAAAAGGCATACATCTATAAGCAAAAGTACCGAAAGGACAAGTAAAGGTAGTTTTTGATTGATCCTTCGCTGACACAGGTATTTGAGAGAAACCAGAATAACCATCTAGAAAGCAGAAATATGTGTGTTTGGATAGTCTTTCTAGCATTTGATTGATAAAAGGTAAAGGGTAATGATCTTTCTTAGTAGCTTTATTTAATTTACGGAAATCAATTACCATCCTATAACCTGTAATAATTCTTTGCGGGATCAATTCATCTTTATCATTAGGAACGACAGTAATACCTCCCTTTTTAGGAACACAGTGGACAGGGCTTACCCAATCACTATCAGCAACGGGATAAATTATACCTGCCTCAAGGAGCTTTAGTATCTCCTTTCTTACTACTTCTTTCATTTTAGGATTCAGTCGTCGTTGAGGATCTCTAACTGGTTTGGCATCGTCCTCCAAATTGATTTTGTGTTGGCATAACATGGGACCAATGCCCTTGAGATCATCCAGAGTATATCCAATAGCAGCACGGTGCTTCTTCAGAGTTTTCAATAATCTTTCTTCTTCTTGCTCTGAAAGGTTAGCACTAATAATAACATGATATATTTTCTTTTCATTAAGATAAGCATACTTAAGATTACCAGGTAATGGTTTGAGTTCAAACATGGGATCACCCTTTGGTGGAGGGGGATCCCCTAGAATTTCAACGGGTAGGTTGTGTTTCAGCATAGGTTCCTGTTGAAGGAACACTTCATCTATTTCCCTTCTTTCCTTCATAAACATATCATTTTCATGGTCTAGCAAATATTGTTCTAACAGATCAGTAGGAGGCACGGCAATAGAAGCAAGACCAATAATCTCATCCTTACTAGGTGATTCTCTATCACGAGGTTGTCTATGAAACTTAGCAAAATTAAACTCATGAGACATACCCTGTAAGCCAATTGTAACAATACCCTTTTCACAATCAATCTTAGCATTAACGGTAAGAAGGGTCTACCAAAAATAATGGGACAAAAGTCATCTTGTGGGGAACTAAGAACAAGAAAATCAGCAGGATATTTAACCTTCCCACACAAGACTTCAACGTCTCTAATGATCCCAATTGGTGAAATAGTATCTCTATTGGCAAGCTTGATAGTAACATCAATACCTTCCAATTCAACGGGTGCAATATCATGCATAATTTCTTTATATAAATCATAGGGTATTGCACTAGCACGAGCACCCATATCACATAAGCCATGATAACAATGATCTCCTATCTTAACAGAAATTACAGCATGCCTACAACAGGTCTATGTATCTTAGTATCTGGTCTAACAATATTAGCAGTCTCACCATAGAAATAAATAACATGCCCATCTAAATCATCATCCAAGAGATCTTTAACCATAGCAATACTAGGTTCAACTATGATTTGCTCAGGAGGTGTATAAGCCCTAGTATTACTCTTACGAACAACAGTCGAAGTTTTAGCATGATCCTTTATCCTAACAGGAAAAGGAGGTTTCTCAACATAAGAAGTAGGAACAATAGGATCACTATAAGTGACAGTCTTTTCTTCAACTGTAATAGGTGCAACTACTTTTACTTCAATGGGAGGATTATATGTAAACCACTTCTCCTTAGGGAGATCAACGTGAGTAGCAAAAGATTCACAGAAAGAAGCTACTATCTCAGAGTCAAGTCCATATTTAGCGCTAAATCCACGAAAAGCATCGGTATCCATAAAAGATTTAACACAATCAAACTTAGGTGTCATACCTGACTCCTTACCATCGTTGGAACCCCAATCTTCAGAGTTGCGTTTAATTCTTTCCAATAAGTCCCACTTGAATTCAATAGTCTTCAGCATATAAGAACCAACACAGGAAGTATCGAGCATGTTGCGATCATTGAGAGAAAGCCGAGCATAAATTTTTTGAATAATCATTTCTTTGGAGAGCTCTTGATTGGGGCATGAATATAACATTGACTTAAGCCTCCCCCAGCTTGAGCGATGCTTTCTCCTTCGTGAGGCCAGAAATTATATATGTATTTACAATCACGATGAACAAGATGCATAGGATAGAACTTCTGGTGAAATTCCAGCTTCAATCGCTTATAATTCCAAGATCTCATATCATCACATAGCCTATACCATGTCAATGCATCTCCCTTCAAAGATAAAGGGAAGACCTTCCTTTTGACAACATCATCGGGAATACCTGCAAGCTTAAATAATCCACAAACTTCACCCACAAAGATAAGGTGTAAATCGGGATGCAATGTTCCATCTCCTGCAAAGGGATTAGCTAGCAGTTTTTCTATCATACCCGAAGGAATCTCAAAGTAAATATTTTCCAAAGGTTCAGTAGGTTGAGGAGCAACTCTTTGCTCTTTTGGTCGGGGTGAAGATACCCCGAACAAGCCCCTCAAAGGATTAGTTTCCATAGTAACAAGTAACAGAAAATTTCAGCACACTATATAAATGTATCCTTACAAAGTTCCACTCACCAAAAGCGCTACGCTCCCCGGAAACGGCGCCAGAAAAGAGTCTTGATGACCCACAAGTATAGGGGATCTATCATAGTCCTTTCGATAAGTAAGAGTGTCGAACCCAACGAGGAGCAGAAGGAAATGATAAGCGGTTTTCAGTAAGGTTTTCTCTACAAGCACTGAAATTGTAGGTAATAGATAGTTTTGTGATAAGATAAATTGTAACGGGTAACAAGCAATGAAAGTAAATAAAGTGCAGAAAGGTGGCCCAATCCTTTTTGTAGCAAAGGACAAGCCTGGAAAATTTCTTATAATGAGAAAGGAGCTCCCGAGGACGCATGGGAATTATCGTCAAGCTAGTTTTCATCACGCTCATATGATTCGCGTTCGGTACTTTGATAATTTGATATGTGGGTGGACCGGTGCTTGGGTACTGCCCTTACTTGGACAAGCATCCCACTTATGATTAACCCCCATTGCAAGCATCCGCAACTACAAAAGAAGTATTAAGGTAATCCTAACCACAACATTAAACATATGGATCCAAATTAGCCCCTAACGAAACAACACATAAACTAGGGTTTAAGCTTCTGTCACTCTAGCAACCCATCATCTACTTATTACTTCCCAATGCCTTCCTCTAGGCCCAAAAAATGGTGAAGTGTCATGTAGTCGACGTTCACATAACACCACTAGTGGAAAGACAACATACATCTCATCAAAATATCGAACGAATACCAAATTCACATGACTACTAATAGCAAGACTTGACCCATGTCCTCAGGAACAAATGTAACTACTCACAAAGCATATTCATGTTCATAATCAGAGAGTAATAATTTGCATTAAGGATCTGAACATATGATCTTCCACCAAGTAAACCAATTAGCATCAACTGCAAGGAGTAATCAACACTACTAGCAACCCACAGGTACCAATTTGTGGTTTTGGATACAAGATTGGATACAAGAGATGAACTAGGGTTTTGAGAGGAGATGGTTCTGGTGAAGATGTTGATGGAGATTGACCCCCTCCCGATGAGAGGATCATTGGTGATGACAATGGTGATGATTTCCCCCTCCTGGAGTGAGGTTTCCCTAGCAGAACAACTCTGCCGGAGCTCTAGATTGGTTCCGCCTCGTGGTGGCGGAGTTTCATCCCGTAAGCTTGCCCACAATTTTTTCCAGGGTAAAAGCCTTCATATAGCAGAAGATGGGCACCGGAGGGCCACCAGGGGGCCCAGGAGACAGGGGCGCGCCCAGTAGGGGTGGGCAAGCCCCCCACCCTCTTGGCTGGGTGTGGGCCCCCTCTAGTAGTTTCTTCACTCAATAATTCTTATTAATTCCAAAATTAAGTTCTGTGGAGTTTCAGGATTTTTGGAGCTATGCAGAATAGGTTTCCAATGTTTGCTCCTTTTCCAGCCAGAATTCTAGCTACCGGCATTCCCCCTCTTCATGGTAAACCTTGTAAAATAAGAGAGAATAGCCATAAGTATTGAGATATAATGTGTGATAACAGCCCATAATGCAATAAATATTGATATAAAAGCATGATGCAAAATGGACGTATCAGAGGCATACTTTTCCCCCCAATGAAAACGAGTTAGAGCCCCCAACACTTTCCATGCTAGAAAAATCATAGGCGGTTCCCAAATAGAAGGTAAAGTTTATTCCTTTTTTCACCATTACTTTCACTTTTCATGGCTAACTGTATCCATGGGTGCCCTCCATACCAACACTTTGCAAGGAATTTATTATTTGATAACATAAAGTAAATTCATTTTTCATTTCGGGCATGGGCATCCGTAATACCTTCGCCATACTATCATACAACGGCAAGTGAATAAACACCCATCATGAGAATAACACATCTATCATGGAAAATATTGGGCATCCCTCACCGCCTCGTGAGCGGTACGAGCACACAAAAGAGAAATTTATTTTGAAAATTAGAGATGGCACATACAAATTTGCTTAGAACGACACAGAAATACCACATATAGGTAGGTATAGTGGACTCATATGGCAAAAATGGTTTAAAGGATTTTGGATGCACAAGTAGTGATCATACTTAGTGCAAAAATGAAGGCTATCAAAAAGGTTGAGAAGTGACCAACCAAGAAACTAAAAATCTCGTACCCAAGCATTAAGCATAAGTAGCACCGAATAATGCACCACAAGTAGGATATAAATTTCATTGCATAACTATTGACTTTCGTGCTTGCATAGGGAATCACAAACCTTAATACCAATATTCTTACTAAAGCACAATTACTCATCACATGACTCACACATCATATCGTCATATCTCAAAACCATTACTAAGAACCAAGTTTATTTTGTCCAATGATCTTCATGAAAGTTTTTATTATATCCTCCTTGGATGTCTATCGCTTTGGGACTATTTTCATATGTTGCTTTTAGTAAGCTCAAACAAATATAAGTGAAAAACATGAGCATAATATTTCTTTCTCTCAAAATAATCTAAGTGAAGCAAGAGAGAATTTCTAAAAAAATTACTAACTCCCAAATTAATCTAAGTGAAGCATGAGAGCATTTCTTCAAAAATATCAAAGCACACCATGCTAAAAAAGATATAAGTGAAGCACTAGAGCAATTCCACGGCTCTAAAAATTTAAGTGAAGCATAGGAGAAAGCATAGCATAATTTTTGGATCTCTCAAAAAGGTGTGTCCAACAAGGATTCAAGACTTAAAACACATAGCAAAACAAGCAAAGACTCATATCATACAAGACGCTCCAAGCAAAACTCATAACATGTGACGAATAAAAATATAGTTCCAAGTAAAATACCGATGGTTGTTAGAATAAAGAGGGGATGCCACTCGGGGGCATCCCCAAGCTTAGTTGATTGCTACTTCTTGAATATTATCTTGGGGTGCCTCGGGCATCCCCAAGCTTAGCCTTTTGCTAATACTTATTCCTTCATCCATCGTAAGATCACCCAATACTTGAAAACTTCAATCACACAAAACTCAACAAAACCTTTGTGAGATCCGTTAGTATAAGAAAGCAAACCACTACTATAAGTAATGTTGCAAAACCATAGAATCATCAAAACAAGCACACAAGGCAGAGAAAATAGAATCTGTCAAAAACAGAACAGTCTGTAGCAATCTGACTACTTCGAATACTTCAGTAACTCCAAAATTCTGAAAAATTAGGACGATGTGAATAATTTGTTTATTAATCTTCCGCAAGAATAATTGACTCAAAATAACTATTGTGACAAAAATTAAAAATAATTTCATGAGCGCAAAAAGTTTCTGTTTTTCAGCAAGATCAAATCAACTCTCACCCAAATCATCTCAAAGGCCTTGCTTCGCACAAACACTAATTTAAACCAAAAAAACACATCTAATCAGAGGCATAATTGTTTTTATTTAAAACATCAAGAAAACCAAAAAGATACAAGATACAAGTTGGGTTGCCTCCCAATGAGCGCTATTGTTTTACGCCCCTAGCTAGGGATAACGCGAAGGATCTAAGTGTTGTCATCTTTGGTTCTAGATCCATATGATGCCCTCATGATTGATTCATATGGTGGCCTAATTCCTGTTCTAGGGAAGTGTTTCATACCCTTCCTTAGTGGAATTAAAATTTAATATTGCCTTCTTTCATATCAACCACGACACCAATAGTACGTAAAAATGGTCTACCAAGTATAATTGGACAAGATGGATTGCAATCAATATCAAGAACCAAAAAATCTATGGGCACATAATTCCAATTTGCAAGAATAAGAACATCATTCATTCTTCCCATAGGCTTTTTAATAGTAGAATCCATCAAGTGCAAATTTAAAGAACATTCTTCAATATCAGTAAGACCAAGTACATCACATAAAGATTTTGGAATTGTAGAAACACTAGCACCCAAGTCACATAAATCAAAACACTCATAACTTTGAATCTTGACTTTGATAGTAGGTTCCCAATCATCATGTAATTTTCTAGGAATTGAAATTTCTAATTCCAACTTTTCTTCAAAAGCTTTCATCATAGCATCAACAATGTGTTTAGTAAAAGCTTTATTTTGTTCGTAAGCATGGGGTGAATTTATCATGGATTGCAACAAAGAAATACAATCAACCAAGGAGCAACTATCATAATTAAAGTCTTTGTAATCCAATATAGTGGGCACATCACTAGTTAAAGTCTTGACCTCTCCAAACCCACTTTTATCAAATTTCTCAACAAGATTTTCACCCTCTAAATCATAGGGACGCCTTCTAGCTAAAGTTGACTCTTCTCCAGTCCCATTTTCACCAATATTAATTTTAATAAACAAATAATCAATAGAAGAAACACCAATCATTTTAAGATCTTCATCACTTTTATGAAAGTAATCACTAGAAAACGCCCTTTCTAAAAACACTCTTTTAGCTCTAAGCATGGCGGTTCTTTTCTTACTTTCATCCATGGAAACATAAAGAGCTTTAATTTATTCTTCAAATTTAGGAAAAAAAATCATCTTGAGAGTTTCTACATCATGAGAAACTCTATCAATACTTCTCGACATATCATCAAATTTATTCAACTTTTCTTCTACTGAAGCATTGAAAACTTTTTGAGTATTGATAAATTCTTTAATATTGTTCTCAAGATCAGAGGTGTTTCTATTATTATTATAAGTAGGATTACAATAGTAATTACCATAATTATTAGAGGAATTACTAGGAAAAGGCTTAGGATTAAAGTTACCTATATAAGCATTGTTATTGAAATTGTTTCGCGAGATAAAATTCACATCTATGGCATCACTATTTTGCTCGATCAAAGTAGACAAAGGAACATCATTAAAGTCAATAAGATCACTTTTATTAGCAGCCAACTTCATAAGAGCATCAACTTTTTCACTCAAAGAATTGATTTCTTCTACCGAATTGAACTTTTTTACTAGTAGGAACTCTTTAGGTATGCCATTGTGAGTAATTGGCCACAATATTTTCTAGAAATTTAGTAGCTTCACTCAATGTAATTTCCATAAAATAACCCCCGGGGCGGAATTCAAAAGATTACGAGAAACAAAATTCAACCCCGCATAAAAATTTTGTATGATCATCCAAAGATTTAACCCATGAGTTAGGCAATTCCTTAGCATCAATTTCATCCTTTCTCAAGATTGTGCAACATGCTCATGTTCAAGTTCCTTGAAATTCATGATCTGGGTTCTAAGGGAAATGATTTTTGCGGGCGAAAAATACTTGGTAATAAAAGCATCATTGCATTTGTTCCAAGAATCGATACTATTGCGAGGCGAAGAAGAAAACCAATTTTTTGCACGATCTCACAAAGAAAATGGAAATAATTTCAACTTCACAACATCATTGTCCACATCTTTTTTCTTTTGGATATCGCATAATTCCACGGATGTGTTAAGATGGGACGCGACATCCTCATTAGGAGTACCGGCAAATTGATCTTTCATAACAAGATTCGGTAAAGCAGTATTAATATCACAAGACTCCGCACTAGTGGCGGGAGGAGCAATAGGAGTGCTAATAAAATCATTGTTGTTGGTATTTGAGAAATCACACAACTTGGTGTTCTCTTGAGTCATGGTGACTTCGCAACAAGATTGCACTCAAAAATAGATCTGACGAGAAAACGCGAACGAAAAGGAGGGTGAATAAAACGGTAATTTTTGTGAAGTGGGGGAGAGGAAAACGAGAGGCAAATGGAAAATAATGTAAATTGCAAGAAGATGAGATTTGTGATTAGGAACATGGTTGATGTTGAAGATCCTCCCCGGCAACGGTGCTAGAAATTCCTTTTGATGCCTGCTTGAACTACATCGGTATTTCCCCAAAGAGGAAGGGATGATGCAGCACAGCGATGGTAGGTATTTCCCTCGGTGATGATACCAAGGTTATTGAACCAGTAGGAGAACCAAGCTACACAATGTAAACATCCCCTACACACAAATAACAAATGCTCGCAACCCGACGTGTTAAAGGGGTTGCCAATCCCTTTCGGGTAACGATGCCTCGAGTTGGCGAGAAGACGTGATAAAGTTGTGATAGATACGATAAATAGATCACAAAATAAATAAAGTGCAGCAAGGTATTTTTGTTTTTTTGGTTTAATAGATCTGAAAATAAAATCAAAGGAAAATAGATCGCAAAGCCAAATACAATGAAAAGAGGCCCGGGGGGCGTAGGTTTCACTAGTGGCTTCTCTCGAGAAAAATAGCAAATGGTTGGAAAATAATTATTGTTGGGTAATTGATAGAACTTAAAATAATCATGATGATATCCAGGCAATGAACATTATATAGGCATCACGTCCAAGATTAGTAGACGACTCCTGCCTACATCTACTACTATTACTCCACACATCGACCGCTATCCCGCATGCATCTAGTGTATTAAGTTCATGGAAAAACGGAGTAATGCAATAAGAACGATTACATGATGTAGACAAGATCTATTTATGTAGAAATAGACCCCATCTTGTTATCCTTAATAGCAATGATACATATGTGTCGTTTCCCCTTCTGTCATTGGAATCAAGCACCATAAGATCGAACCCATCACAAAGCACCTATTTCCATTGCAAGATAAATAGATCAAGTTGGCCAAACAAAAACCAAATATCGGAGAAGAAATACGATGCTATAATCAATCATGCATATAAGAGATCAAAGAAGACTCAAATAACTTTCATGGACAAAAACATAGATCTGATCATAAACTCAAAGTTCATTGGATCCCAACAAACACACCGCAAAAAGACTTACATCATATGGATCTCCAAGAGACCATTTATTGAGAATCAAGAGAGAGAGAGAGAGAGAGAGAGAGAGAGAAAAGAGAGAGAGAGAGAGAGAGAGAGAGAGAGATCCATCTAGCTACTAGCTACGGACCCGTAGGTCTACAAAGAACTACTCACGCATCATCGGAGAGGCATCAATGGACATGATGAACCCCTCTGTGATGGTATCTAGATTGGATTTGGTGTTTCTGGAACTTGTCGTGGCTGGAATTGATTTTCGTCGACTCTCCTAGGGTTTCTGTAACATTGGGGTATTTATAGAGCAAAGAGGCGGTGTGGGAGGCCACCCAGGTGGGCACAACCCACCTGGGTGCGCCTGGGCCCCCAGGCGTGCCCTGGTGGGTTGTGCTCCCCTCGGAGCTCCCCTCGGGTAATTTCTTGTCCCACTGGATATCTTCTGGTCCAAAAAAGCCATAAAAGTTTCATTGCGTTTGGACTCCATTTGGTATTGATTTCCTGCGATGTAAAAACAAGCATAAAACAGCAACTGGCACTAGGCACTATGTCAATAGGTTAGTACTAAAAATGATATAAAATGATTGTAAAACATCCAAGAATGATAATATAATAGCATGGAACAATAAAAAATTATAGATACGTTGGAGCGTATCAACCTCTACGATACTCGGAGTGACAAATCCTAATCTCGATCTATGCCAACCACTGTTTGGGATATCGCTTATCGTTATCTTCTCGGTCGGCTGGAGATAAGAGATTAATCGGTTAATCGGACGATTAATCAATTTTATCGGTGGACTATTAATAGGTCAGTTCTTTTTACAAGTCATAGGTTTCAAGCACTGATAAGATAAAAATAGATACAATTGTCAGTAAAATAGCATGCCTTAAATACGACAATACTACAGAACACTACATCAATATATAACAATAGCCCATGCCCTTTTTTGCATGTTCCAAAATTCAAATAGGGCAGCAATTCATACTATAGCAGTGCATATGATAGTAAGTAGGAGAACACTACAACAGCACATGTACTGTTTTTGCATGTCTCAAAGAGTGCATATATAATAAATATTACATGGTATACACTTAATAGTTGAAAGCAATACAGTACAACAATGCATATAATAGTCTTGCTGCTTTGCAAGCAAATACAGAAGAAGGTCCAGAATAGTTCAAAGTTCAAACAAGTTTAACAAGGTTATCAGAAAACATAAATAAAATAGTTTCTTGCTACTTTGCTTTTGCTAGCAGTAGCACACAACCAAACACCAATCAGCACATAGTCCTTCCTTTGCTCTCTAATTCTCACAACTCACAACCAAAAGTCCAAAATAAAGTACTAGGCTGCTAGCAAGCATAAGACATATTCATTGGCATAGGATTCAAGGTTGCATACGGTATTCCTCACCATTGTCACTGGTTTCTTCTATCCCATTCCCAACCACATCATCATTAGACTCGAACTCTATCTCATCCTCATTGATAGGCACAGTGTCATCTTCATCATCGGAAACAAACTCTTCCACTTCATGTAGTTCTCTCACCCTTTGACTTCTACGAGGCTCCATTGCATTGTCATCTTCGTTTCCCCCATCTCATCATCAATGTAAGCATCTTCACACATCCAATCCTGGGCTGTGGAAGCATCTTCACCAAGGAGGACATCACAAGATGATGAATACGTCTTTCGCTTGTCTAGCATTCTTCCATTGAATTGAATATAAACTAGATCATCCCTACGACGCACATCTAGTTTATTTCTCCTCTTTGCATCTACCTACAAATTGCAAAGTGAAGCTTAGAAATTCACATCTTGTCAAAAACAAAGTAAGGATAAGATTTGAGTATTTGCAAGTTGAGAATTACTTGTTCAAAAACGCTCCAATTTCTTTCACATCCGGATGAACTTGTGGTCAAGTTGAGTATCCTCAAAGCCACATGCATCAAGGTAGGAGTTTGTAGTCCATAAGTTGCCCACCACTCCCCTACATTCATAGAAAATTGAAACTATAATGCACCAGCCCAAAACTTCCAGAGATGCAATATGGAAAAATTATCTTTGAGAACAAGCTTACCGGCATTGTAATTTTGATTGGTAATGGCTCTTGTGGCAGCCACCTTCCCAAACATGCCTGCCTTCTTCTTAAACTTGGGCAAGTCTTGTGGAAACCACCTTCCCAAGCATGCCTTCCTTCAATAGCCTCCATCAACCCGGACATGACTTCTACATCAGTAAAGATGCTTGCGGTAGCATAGCTATAATAAGGATTCAAGGCATATGCTACCATGTGCAATATGGTATCTAGCCTCCCATTCATCTTGCTCTCCATGGCTGTTGTGATCACCTTGTAATCCTTCTTCGAACTTTCAACCACAAGCATTATTGCCTTCTTTGTGTCTATTATTTGTCCATAGATAGAGGCCATGGACTGCCCATCACTATTAGCCAACCGAAGTAACTTCACCAAAGGCTCGAAAACCTTGCATTTCAACATAAAACATAGACAAGCACAACATTAGTATTTAACTATTGTGGCATAATGAGACATGATGAAACAAGACAGAATTTGTGGTTCGTCTAACCATACCTTGATGCAAAGAGATATTTCTTTCCAAAATGCCCTACTCATTATTGTGGCATGAGCCACCTTCCCTTTCTTTGTTCTTGTGTGTTTGCAATCTTCCCAAGTGGGACTACAACACATATCCGTTAGTTGCTTCCTCTTAGCAGTAAAACTTTGCAAGGTGAGAAATGCCGAAGCAAATCTAGTTACTCCCGGCCTAACAATGTCTCTCTTTTTTGTATGATGCCTCATCAATGCCAAGGTTGCATGATGTGCATAAAGGAAACATGTCATCTCCTTGGCTTTGGTTATTGAAGGAGCAAACTGCTTCAACTTCCCAATTGCTTCTACCATCAAGTTGATTGTGTGAGTTGCACATGAGGTCCAAAATATCTTGGGCCTTTTACTTTTCAACATCGCCTTTACTCCCATGTTGTTTGACGCATTATCCGTGACTATTTGCACAACATTTTCAGCCCCTACAAATATCATTGCAAAACACAATAACCAAAACATAACATTCAGCACACAAGCACATGATGAAAATTTAAAAAACAATGAATGAGAGAAAATTAAAAATTCAAATTAGTACCATTTTTATCAATGCACTCATCCACATAATTAAAGATGTATAGACTTGTGTGTGCAAAGGCCGATGCCTCCTTTGATACAAGAAAGGATGTCCCCAACTTGCAATGCACACACAAGTTCATGATGCTTCTCCTTTTCTTGTCTGTCCAAGCATCGGTCATGATAGAGCACCCGGTATCCGCCCTCTCAACATCATGTGGCTTCAACAAATCCCTAGTCCTTTCCACCTCTTGCAACAACATATTCTCTCAAATCATATATTGTGAAGGTTGCTTCCAATTAGGACCATAACGACCAAGAGCCTCACAAAACTGTTTGAAGTCATCATCATTTATAGCATTAAAGGGTACATTATTCTTGTACAACCATCTAGCCATATTGCCCTACTCGGTAGCTTCTCCCCATATCAACACTATCATTAATATTCCGCTGAAATTTCATCATGTTCAACGGGATCGAAGGGTCGATTGGAGCAAGATATTGATCCATAGGCCCCTTCTTCGGATCACCTTTGCCAACTTCATTGAGCTCTTCTTGATCATCCTCATTTTCATTGGCCTCTATGGTCACCAAAGCTCTTACTTCTTCCTCTTGTTTTTGCTTTTCCTTCTTCCTCTTCTTTGGTGCCTCATGTGCAGCCTTACATCGAGCTTTCTGATCTGGTGTGGCTTGCAAACAACTTATTACTTTCCCTTTAATTCCAGCTATGTGTTGCTTCATCATAGTCACCCCTCCCGACATCTCTTTTCCACAAAGAATGCACTTGACTCTTTGCAGATCATCTAGATCAATCAGCACAGCAAATTCCCAAGCCATGTCATCTAAGTTTCTCTTCAAGTTGGAAGTTGCAACCTCTGAAGTACCAGAAGCAGACATCTACAAACATCACAAGGGCAACAACATTTATTACTTTATTAGCAGCACTACACAGCAAGCTCTACAAATCCACAATACCAAATTATCAAAGAACAACATCTATTCATCTATAGCGACTTAAATCAAAGGGCAGCAACAACATGTATTAGACATTTAGACACAAATCAAAGGGCAGGAGCCACAACATCTATTCTACTGATCTACATTAACATCTACTCATCTACATATCAACAACTAAATTTATCTTGCACAAACAAAACTAAAAAATAGTAAAAAGAAAGAAAAAATGCCCTGCTGCTGTGCTGCATGAGAGAGTCCAGTCTTGCAATTTGCATTACACTGGAAGGAGCAGAGTTGGCCTCCTTGCTGCTGGAGGAGGGAGTGGCAGAGATGGTGTCGTGTGCAGTGTGCTGTTGCAGGAAGTGATGGCGGCGGTGAGATGCTCCTGGAGGGACGGGAGTCGAGGAAGGGGTCGCAGTGCTCTGCTCTCCTGGAGGAAGGGCTGACGTGGTGGCGACCGTGAGATGCACCGGCCGTCGGACGTGCTCCTGTAGGAAAGGAGTGTGTGGTGGCTGCTGCGAGATGCCCCGACCGTAGGGCGTCGGACGTCGGGCTCCTAGAGGAACGATGGAAGTGGTGGCGGTGGTGAGATACCGCGGCTGCCGGGCGTCGGGATCCTGGCGACGCTCTCCTGCTGCTGCCTGCTAGCTGTGGGAAGATGGAGAGGGCGCAGGTGACTGGGGTATTGGGGAAGAGGGGAGTGGAGGAGGAGATCCAGAGGATGGGCAGGAACAACGGTGCTAGCTCCGACTGCCGGAGCCAAGCAGGGTGGCGGCAGCAGTGTGGATCGGGAAGGTGGAGGCAGCGGTGTGGATGGGGAACATGGCGGCGGTGTGGACAGGAAACCCTATCGAGTGGCAATGTTTTGTGGTTTGCGGGGGAAGGGAGGCCCATTTTGAGGTTTCTGTACGGAGGGGCCCATACCGATTAATCAGAATATTCGCGATAAATTGGTTGTAAGGACGATAAATCGGCCCAACAGATTAATGTCGATGATATGGCCTTATCTTAGCGGCCACACCCCGAGTAGCGATTAATCGGTGAATCGGCCTATTTCTTGAACAGTGATGCCAACCCAACAAACACTTTGGAGATACCTGTAGAGCATCTTTATAATCACCCAGTTATGTTGTGACGTTTGATAGCACACAAGGCATTCCTCCGGTATCCGGGAGTTGCATAATCTCATAGTCGGAGGAATATGTATTTGACATGAAGAAAGCAATAGCAATAAAACTAAACAATCATAATGCTAAGCTAACGAATGGGTCTTGTCCATCACATCATCCTACTAATGATGTGATTCTATTCATCAAATGACAACACATGTCTATGGTTGGGAAACTTAACCATCTTTGATTAACGAGCTAGTCTAGTAGAGGCTTACTAGGGGCGCAGTATTTTGTCTTTGTATCCACACATGTATCAAGTTTCCGGTTAATTAAATTCTAGCATGAATAATAAACATTTACCATGATATAAGGAAATATAAAATAACAACTTTATTATTGCCTCTAGGGCATATTTCCTTCAGTCTCCCACTTGCACTAGAGTCAATAATCTAGTTCACATCACCATGTGATTTAACACCAATAGATCACATATTTATGTGATTAACATCCATAGTTCACATCGCCATGTGACCAACATCCAAAGGGTTTACTAGAGTCAATAATCTAGTTCACATCGCTATGTGATTAACACCCAAAGAGTACTAAGGTGTGATCATGTTTTGCTTGTGAGAGAAGTTTAGTCAACGGGTCTGCCACATTCAGATCCATATGTATTTTGCAAATTTCTATGTCTACAATGCTCTGCATGGAGCTACTCTAGCTAATTGCTCCCATGTTCAATACGTATCTAGATTGAGACTTAGAGTCATCTAGATTAGTGTCAAAGCTTGCATCGACGTAACTCTTTACAACGAACTCTTTATCAACTCCATAACCGAGAAATATTTCCTTAGTCCTCTTAGGTAACTAAGGATAATTTTGACCGCTGTCTAGTGATCTACTCCTGGATCACTATTGTACCCCCTTGCCAAACTCATGGCAAGGCAGATAACAGGTTTGGTAATCACCATGTCTTACTTTATAGAACCTATTGCTGAGGCATAGGGAATGACTTTCATTCTCTCTATATCTTCTTCTACCGTGGTCGGGCTTTGAGTCTTACTCAACTTCACACTTTACAATATAGGCTAGAACTCCTTCTTTGACTAATCCATTTTGAACTCCCTCAAAATCTTGTCAAGGTGTGTGCTTTGTGAAAGTAGTATTAAAAGTCTCGATCTATCCCTATAGATCTCGATGCTCAATACATAAGCAGCTTCACCGAGGTCTTTCATTGAAAAACTTTTATTCAAGTATTCTTTTATGCTATCCAGAAATTCTATATCATTTCCAATCAATAATATGTCATCCACATATAATATTAGAAATGCTACAGAGCTCCCACTCACTTTCTTGTAAATACAGGCTTCTTCAAAAGTCTGTATAAAACCATATGCTTTGATCACCTCATCAAAGCATATATTCCAACTCCGAGATGCTTGCACCAGTCCATAGATGGATTGCTGGAGCTTGCACCCTTTTTTAGTACCTTTAGGATCGACAAAACCTTCTGGTTGCATCATATACAACTCTTCTTTGAGATATCCATTTAAGGAATGCAGTTTTGACATCCATTTGACCGATTTCATAAAATGTGGCAATTGCTAATGATGTCTACTACACAACCGTCTTCTTGTAGATGTTGTTGGGCTTCCAAGTGCAAAGGTTTGTAGGACAGTAGCAAATTTCCCTCAAGTGGATGACCTAAGGTTTATCAATCTGTGGGAGGCGTAGGATGAAGATGGTCTCTCTCAAACAACCCTGCAACCAAATAACAAAGAGTCTCTTGTGTCCCCAACACACCCAATACAATGGTAAATTGTATAGGTGCACTAGTTCAGCGAAGAGATGGTGACACAAGTGCAATATGGATGGTAGATATGGGTATTTGTAATCTGAAAACATAAAAACAGCAAGGTAACAAGTGGTAAAAGTGAGCGTAAATGGTATTGCAATGCTTCGAAACAAGGCCGAGGGCTCATACTTTCACTAGTGCAAGTTCTCTCAACAATAATAACATAACTGGATCATATAACTATCCCTCAACATGCAACAAAGAGTCACTCCAAAGTCACTAATAGCGGAGAGCAAACGAAGAGATCATTGTAGGGTACGAAACCACCTCAAAGTTATCCTTTTTGATCGATCTATTCAAGAGTCCGTAGTAAAATAACACAAAGCTATTCTTTCCGTTCGATCTATCATAGAGTTCGTACTAGAATAACACCTTAAGACACAAATCAACCAAAACCCTATTGTCACCTAGATACTCCAATGTTACCTCAAGTATCCGCGGGTATGATTATACGATATGCATCACACAATCTCAGATTCATCTATTCAACCAACACAAAGAACTTCAAAGAGTGCCCCAAAGTTTCTAACGGAGAGTCAAGGCAAAAACGTGTGCCAACCCCTATGCATAAGTTCACAAGGTCAATGAACCCGCAAGTTGATCACCAAAACGTACATCAAGTAGATCATGTGAATATCCCATTGTCACCACAGATAAGCACATGCAAGACATACATCAAGTGTTCTCAAATCCTTAAAGACTCAATCCGATAAGATAACTCCAAAGGGAAAACTCAATCCATTACAAGAGAGTAGAGGGGGAGAAACATCATAAGATCCAACTATAATAGAAAAGCTCGCGATACATCAAGATCGTACTGAATCAAGAATACGAGAGAGAGAGAGAGAGAGATCAAACAGATTGCTACTGGTACATACCCTCAGCCCCGAGGGTGAACTACTCCCTCCTCATCATGGAGAGCGTCGGGGTGATGAAGATGGCCACCAGCGAGGGATCCCCCCTCCGGCAGGGTGCCGAAACAGGGTCCCGATTGGTTTTTGGTGGCTACAGAGGCTTGCGGCGGCGGAACTCCCGATCTATGGTGCTCCTGGATGTTTTTGGAGTATATGGGTATATATAGGAGGAAGAAGTAGGTCGATGGAGCTGCAAGGGGCCCACGAGGGTGGGGGGGGGGGCGCCTCCCTGCCTCGTGGCCTCCTCACTTCTTTCTTGACGTCCACTCCAAGTCCTCTGGATAACGTTTGTTCCAAAAATCACTCTCCTGAAGGTTTCATTCTGTTTGGACTCCGTTTGATATTCCTTTTCTGCGAAACACTGAAATAGGCAAAAAACAACAATTTGGACTGGGCCTCCGGTTAATAGGTTAGTCCCAAAAATAATATAAAAGTGTATAATAAAGCCCATTAAACATCCAAAACAGATAATATAATAGCATGGAACAATCAAAAATTATAGATACGTTGGAGACGCATCAAGCATCCCCAAGCTTAATTTCTGCTCGTCCTCAAGTAGGTAAATGATAAAAACAGAATTTTTGATGTGGAATGCTACCTAGCATAATTCTCAATGTAATTCTCTTTATTGTGGCATGAATGCTCAGATCCAAAAGATTCAAGATAAAATTTTAATATTGACATAAAAATAGTAATACTTTAAGCATGCTAACGAAGCAGTTTATGTCTTATCAAAATAACATAACCAAAGAAAGCTTATCCCTACAAAATCATATAGTTTGGCCATGCTTCATTTTCATCACAAAAAATGCTCCCATCATGCACAACCCCGGTTTCAGCCAAGCAATTGGTTCATAGTTTTTAACGTGCTTCAGCCTTTTCAACCCTCACGCAATACATGAGCGTAAGCCAGGGACATAGCACTATGGGTGGATTAGAGTATGATGATAGGGATTATGTGAGAAAACAAAAAAGGAGAAAGTCTCACATTGACGCGGCTAATCAACGGGCTATGGAGATGCCCATCAATTGATGTCAATACGAGGAGTAGGGATTGCCATGCAATGGATGCACTAGAGCTATAAATGTATGAAAGCTCATAAAAAAGAAACTAAGTGGTTGTGCATCCAACTTGCTTGCTCCCAAAGACCTAAGGCATTTTGAGGAAGCCCATCATTGGAATATACAAGCCAAGTTATATAATGAAAAATACCCACTAGTATATGAAAGTGACAACATAGGAGACTCTCTATCATGAAGATCATGGTGCTACTTTGAAGCACAAGTGTGGTAAAAGGATAGTAGCATTGCCCCTTCTCTCTTTTTTTCTCTCTTTTTTTGGTGGGCTTATTTGGCCTCTTTTTTTATTTGGGCTTCTTTGGCATCTTTTATTTTTCGTAAAGTCCGGAGTCTCATCCCGACTTGTGGGGGAATCATAGTCTCCATCATACTTTCCTCACCGGGACAATGCCCTAATAATGAAGATCATCACACTTCTATTTACTTACAACTCAAGAATTACAACTCAATACTTAGGACAAAATATGATTCTATGTGAATGCCTCCAGTGGTGTACCGGGATGTACAATGAATCAAGAGTGACATGTATGAAAGAATTATGAATGGTGGATTTGCCACAAATATGTTGTCAACTACATGATCATGCAAAGCAATATGACAATGATGGAGCGTGTCATAATAAACGGAACGGTGGAAAGTTGCATGGCAATATATCTCGGAATGGCTATGGAAATGCATAGGTAGGTATGGTGGCTATTTTGAGGAAGATATAAGGAGGTTTATGTGTGATAGAGCATATCATATCACGGGGTTTGGATGCATCGGTGAAGTTTGCACCAACTCTCAAGGTGAGAAAGGGCAATGCACGGTGCCGTAGAGGCTATCAAATTGCGGAAGGGTAAGAGTGCGTATAGTCCATAGACTCACATTAGTCATAAAGAACTCATATACTTATTGCAAAAGTTTATTATCCCTCGAAGCAAAGTACTACTATGCATGCTCCTAGGGGAAGGGCCGGTAGGAGTTAACCATCACGCGATCCCTACCTCCACTCATAAGGAAGGCAATCAAAGAACACTCCATGCTTCAAATTTGTCACACAACGTTCACCATACGTGCATGCTTCAGGACTTGCCAATTAACACAAGTATTTCTCAATTTCATAATTACCCAACTAGCATGACTCTAACATTACCACCTTTATATCTCAAAACAATTATCAAGTATCAAATTTATCATAGTGTTTAATGCACTCCATATGAAAGTTTTTATTTTACCCAACTTGGATGCCCATCATATTAGGACTAAATTTATAACCCAAGCAAATTACCATGCTGTTCTAAAAGACTCTCAAAATAATATAAGTGAAGCATGAGAGCTCATCTATTTCTTCAAAATAAAACCACCACCGTGCTCTAAAAAGATATAAGTGAAGCACTAGAGCAAATGACAAACTACTCCGAAAGATATAAGTGAAGATCAATGAGTAGTTGAATAATTATGCAACTATGTGAAGACTCTCTAACATTTAAGAATTTCAGATCTTGGTATATTATTCAAACAGGAAGCAAAACAAAACAAAATGACAATTCAAGGATAGCACACATCAAGTGAAGAAGTAAAAACTTAGGTTCAACCGATACTAACCGATAATTGTTGAAGAACAAACGTGGGATGCCTACCGGGGCATCCCCAAGCTTAGATGCTTGAGACTTATTGAAATATTATCTTGGGATGCCTTGGGCATCCCCAAGCTTGAGCTTTTGTGTCTCCTTAATTCCTTTTATATCTCGGTTTCCCTAAATCTCAAATACTTCATCCACACAAAACTCAACAAGAACTCGTGAGACAAGTTAGTATAAACCAATGCAAAAACCTTATCATTATCTACTGTAGCAAATCACAAAAATTATTATTCAACATTTCAAACTAAATGTCTCTGCATATTTAATACTCCTATCCTCAAATAGAATCATTAAACAAGCAAACATATGCAAACAATGCAAACATAACAGCAATCTGCCAAAACATTACAGTCTGTAAAGAAGGCAAGATTCATCATACTTCCCTAACTCCAAAAATTATGAGAAAAATACTACACTGTAGAAAATTTATCATAGCTCAATATGCAAAAAGTTCCAACATTTTATCATTTTCAGACTTTTCTAGGGAATTTTTGCAACAACGGTAAACTTTCTGTTTTGAAACAGCAACATGTATACTTGCAAAATAAGCATGGTAAAGGCTATCCTTGACATTTTTATTGAAAATATAGATGCAAAACATTATTCTAAATAACAGAAAGCAAATACTAAAAAAAATAAAATGATTCTCCAAGCAAAACACATATCATGTGGTGAATAAAAATATAGCTCCAAGTAAAGTTACCGATGAACGAAGACGAAATAGGGGATGCCATCCGGGACATCCCCAAGCTAGGCTATTGGTTGTCCTTGAATATTAACTTGGGGTGCCTTGGGAATCCCCAAGCTTAGGCTCTTGCCACTCCTTATTCTATAGTCCATCGAATCTTTACCCAAAACTTGAAAACTTCACAACACAAAACTCAAGAGAAAACTCGTAAGATCCATTAGTATAAGAAAATAAAACCACCACTTAGGTACTATGTGAACTCATTATAAATCCATATTGCTGTAATATCTACTGTATTCCAACTTCTCTATGGTTCATACACTCCGATACTACTCATAGATTCATCAAAATAAGAAAACAACACATAGAAAACAGAATCTATCAGAAACATAACACTTTGTAGTAATCTGTAACTCTCGAATAATTATGTAACCCCAAATATCCTACAAAATTAGAAAAACCTGAGAAATTTGTTTACGAATCCAGAGCAAAAATAATCAGATAAAAAACACGTTTCTATGAATTATCAAAACTAATTTACTGGGAGCAAAAGTTTCTGATTTTCAGCAGGATCAACACAACTATGACCGTAAGCTGTCCTAAAGGTCTTACTTGGCAATTTATTGAAACAAAATCTATAAAATATGATTAATACAGTAGCTTAATAATGTGGACATACAAAAACAGTAAAGGTAAATATTGGGTTGTCTCCCAACAAGCGCTTTTCTTTAATGCCTTTCTACCTAGGCATGATGATGACAATGATGCTCACATAAAAGATAAGAATTGAAACATAACGGGAGCATCATGAAGAATATGACTAGAACATTTAAGCCTAACCCACTTCCTATGCATAAGGATTTTGTGAGCAAACAACTTATGGGAACAAGAATCAACTAGCATAGGAAGGTAAAACAAGCATAGCTTCAAGATTTTCAACACAAAGAGGAAACTTGAAATTATTGCAACTCCTACAAGCATATATTCCTCCCTCATAATAATTTTCAGTAGCATCATGAATGAATTCAACAATATAACTATCACATAAAGTATTCTTTTCATGAGACACAAGCATATAAATTTTATTACTCTCCACATAAGCAAATTCCTTCTCATGAATAGTAGTGGGAGCAAACTCAACAAAATAACTATCATTTGAAGCATAATCCAATTGAAAATTAAAATCATGATGACAAGTTTCATGGTTATGTTTATTCTTTATAGCATACATGTCATCACAATAATCATCATAAATAGGAGGCATGCTTTCATCATAAAAAAAATTCTCATCAAAACTTGTGGGACTAAAAATATCATATTCATCAAACATAGCATCCCCAAGCTTGTGGATTTGCATATCATTAGCATCATGGGTATTAAAATAATTCATACTAACAACATTGCAATCATACTCATCATTCAAATATTTAGTGCCAAACATTCTAATGCATTCTTCCTCTAGCAATTGAGCACAATTGTCGGAATCCTTATTTTCACGGAAGACATTAAAAAGATGAAGCATATGAGGCACCCTCAATTCCATTTTCTTGTAATTTTCTTTTATAGACAAAACTAGTGGTAAAACAAGAAACTAAAAGATTTGATTGCAAGATCTAAAGATATACCCTCAAGCACGCACCTCCCCGGCATTGGCGCCAGAAAAGAGCTTGATGTCTACTACACAACCTTCTTCTTGTAGACGTTGTTGGGCCTCCAAGTGCAGAGGTTTGTTGGACAGTAGCGAATTTCCCTCAAGTGGATGACCTAAGGTTTATCAATCCGTGGGAGGCGTAGGATGAAGATGTTCTCTCTCAAATAACCCTACAACCAAATAACAAATAGCGGAGAACAAACAACAAAGAGTCACTCCAAAGTCACTAATAGCGGAGAACAAACGAAGAGATTATTGTAGGGTACGAAACCACCTCAAAATTATCCTTTCTGATCGATCTATTCAAGAGTCCGTAGTAAAATAACAGAAAGCTATTCTTTCCGTTCGATCTATCATAGAGTCCGTACTAAAATAACACCTTAAAACACAAATCAACCAAAACCCTAATGTCACCTAGATACTCCAATGTTACCTCAAGTATCCACGGGTATGATTATATGATATGCATCACAGGATCTCAGATTCATCTATTCAACCAACACAAAGAACTTTAAAGAGTGCCCCAAAGTTTCTACCGGAGAGTCAAGATGAAAACGTGTGCCAACCCCTATGCATAAGTTCACAAGGTCACTGAACCTGCAAGTTGATCACCAAAACGTACATCAAGTAGATCACGTGAATATCCCATTGTCACCACAAATAAGCACATGCAAGACATACATCAAGTGTTCTCAAATCCTTAAGACTCAATCCGATAAGATAACTTCAAAGGGAAAACTCAATCCATTACAAGAGAGTAGAGGGGGAGAAACATCATAAGATCCAACTATAATAGCAAAGCTCGCGATACATCAAGATCGTGCCAAATCAAGAACACGAGAGAGAGAGAGAGATCAAACACATAGCTACTGGTACATACCCTCAGCCCCGAGGGTGAACTACTCCCTCCCCGTCATGGAGAGCGCCGGGATGATGAAGATGGCCACCGGTGAGGGATCCCCCCTCCGGCAGGGTGCCGGAACAGGGCCCCGACTGGTTTTTGGTGGCTACAGAGGCTTGCGGCGGCGGAACTCCCAATCTATGGTGCTCCTGGATGTTTTCGGAGTATATGGGTATATATAGGAGGAAGAAGTAGGTCGATGGAGCTGCAAGGGGCCCACGAGGGTGGGGGGCTCGCCCAGGGGGGCAGGCGCGCCTCCCTACCTCGTGGCCTCCTCGCTTCTTTTTTGACGTCAATTCCAAGTCCTCTAGATCATGTTTGTTCCAAAAATCACTCTCCCGAAGGATTCATTCCGTTTGGACTCCGTTTGATATTCCTTTTCTGCGAAACACTGAAATAGGCAAAAAAACAACAATTTGGACTGGGCCTCCAGTTAATAGGTTAGTCCCGAAAATAATATAGAAGTGTATAATAAATCCCACTAAACATCCAAAACAAATAATATAGTAGCATGGACCAATCAAAAATTATAGATACATTAGAGACGTATCACTAACATGATTCGAACGGACTTAAGCATCGCTACAGTTGAGAAAGTCTCATCGTAGTCAACCCCTTAAACTTGTCGAAAAAACCTTTTGCGACAAGTCAATCTTTGTAGATAGTAACATTACCATCAGCGTCAGTCTTCTTGAAGATCCATTTATTCTTTATGGATTGCCGATCATCAGTCAAGTCCACCAAAGTACACACTTTGTTCTTATATATGGATCCTATCTCAGATTTCATGGCCTCAAGCTATTTATCGGAATCTGGGATCATCATAGCTTCTTCATAGTTTGTTGGTTCGTCATGGTCAAGTAACATGACTTCCAAAACAGGATTACCGTACCACTCTGGTGCAGATCGTGCTCTGGTTTATCTACGAGGTTCAGTAGTAACTTGATTTGAAGTTTCATGATCACTATCATTAGCTTCCTCTCTAGTTGGTATAGGCATCACGGGAATGGATTTCTCGGTTGAGCTACTTTCGAAATTGAGAGAAGGTATAATTACCTCATCAAGTTCTACTTTCCTCCCACTCACTTCTTTTGAGATAAACTCCTTCTCTAGAAAGGTTCCATTCTTGGCAACAAAGATCTTGCCTTTGGATCTGTGGTAGAAGGTGTACCCAACTGTTTCCTTTGGGTATCCTATGAAGACGCACTTCTCCAATTTGGGTTCAAGCTTATCAGCCAGAAGCCTTTTGACATAAGCATCTCATCCCCAAACTTTAAGAAACGACAGCTTAGGTTTATTTCCAAACCACAGTTCATATGATGTCATCTCAACGGATTTTGACGGTGCCCTGTTTAATGTGAATGCAACTATCTCTAATGCATAACCCCAAAACAATAGTGGTAAATCGGTAAGAGACATCATAGATCTCACCACATCTAATAAAGTATGGTTACGACATTCGGACACACCATTACGCTGTGGTGTTCCAGGTGGCGTGAGTTGTGAAACTATTCCACATTGTTTTAAATGAAGGCCAAACTCGTAACTCAAAAATTCACCTCCACGATCAAATCGTAGAAACTTTATTTTCTTGTTACGATGATTCTCCACTTCACTCTGAAATTCTTTGAACTTTTCAAATGTTCCAGACTTGTGTTTCATTAACTAGATATACCATATCTGCTCAAATCATCTGTGAAGATCAGAAAATAATGATACCCGCCGTGAGCCTCAATACTCATCGGACCACATACATCGGTATGTATTACATTGTTCCGGAGAACGGAATTTTAGTTATCTTGCCCATGTGGCATGGTTCGCAAGTATCAAATGATTCATAATCAAGTGATTCCAAAAGTCCATCTGCATGGAGTTTCTTCATGCGCTTTATATCAATATGACCTAAACGACAGTGCCACAAGTATGTTGTGTCGGCGTTCTAGGAACGGGGGTCCCCAAACTTGCCTGCCTGCGGCCCGCTGCGTGGCTCCACCAGTGGCCCAGTACGGCCCGTCTTCATCAACCAACACTCAAGACCCTCGCGAGGATCCAAGCCTCGCGGGGCGGACGACACAAGGCCTCCTCAGGAGTGGCCTCACCAGGCAGGCTCGCGTGGGGGCAGAGAGGTCAAGGCAAAGGGTACCTCGCGAGGTCCCTATGACGCAAGCCATGACGACCAAGGCCAGGCGGGTGCTAGCCCGCGCAGTGTCCTCGTTCCCTCTTTGGTGCTAAGGGGGCAAGCGCAGGCACGGAGTACCGAGGCATCAGGCAAAGGTTTCCATATCAGTGCAACAAGACCAAGACTAGCAGGACGACAGGACGGAGGTCATCGTGGAGCCCAAGACGGCATCATCACCAGCACCTTTGACAGGCGAAGACCACCTTTAGTCAGGATGGCTTGTACTAGTTGTCCCCTTTCAAAATGGCCATTGTTGGATCCCTTCCCGCTCAATATTTGGGGAGGACCAGGGCCTCTATAAATAGGGCTAGCCACCACAATAGACGGGGATCGAATCCTTCCCAAGCAGAACACCACACCAGCTCAAGAACACCTCTCCTCACGAGGTTGTTCTTCCCTTGTACTGTTCATCATCAGCCCAAGAGGCAATCCACCACCACACACATAGGAGTAGGTGTTGGAAATATGCCCTAGAGGCAATAATAAAAGTATTATTATATTTCCTTGTTCATGATAATTGTCTTTTATTCATGCTATAACTGTATTATCCGGAAATCGTAATACACGTGTGAATACATAGACCACAATATGTCCCTAGTGAGCCTCTAGTTGACTAGCTCGTTGTGATCAACAGATAGTCATGGTTTCCTGGCTATGGACATTGGATGTCGTTGATAACGGGATCACATCATTAGGAGAATGATGTGATGGACAAGACCCAATCCGAAGCATAGCACAAAGATCGTGTAGTTCGTTTGCTAGAGCTTTTCCAATGTCAAGTATCTCTTCCTTAGACCATGAGATCGTGTAACTCCCGGATACCGTAGGAGTGCTTTGGGTGTATCAAACGTCACAACGTAACTGGGTGACTATAAAGGTGCACTACAGGTATCTCCGAAAGTGTCTGTTGGGTTGACACGGATCAAGACTGGGATTTGTCACTCCGTGTAAACGGAGAGGTATCTCTGGGCCCACTCGGTAGGACATCATCATAATGTGCACAATGTGACCAAGGGGTTGATCACGGGATGATGTGTTACGAAACGAGTAAAGAGACTTGCCGGTAACGAGATTGAACAAGGTATCGGTATACCGACGATCGAATCTCGGGCAAGTAAAATACCGCTAGACAAAGGGAATTGTATACGGGATCGACTGAGTCCTTGACATCGTGGTTCATCCGATGAGATCATCGTGGAACATGTGGGAGCCAACATGGGTATCCAGATCCCGCTGTTGGTTATTGACCGGAGAACGTCTCGGTCATGTCTACATGTCTCCCGAACCCGTAGGGTCTACACACTTAAGTTTCAATGACGCTAGGGTTATAAAGGAAGTTTGTATGTGGTTACCGAATGTTGTTCGGTGTCCCGGATGAGATCCCGGACGTCACGAGGAGTTCCGGAATAGTCCAGAGGTAAAGATTTATATATGGGAAGTCCTATTTTGGTCACCGGAAAAATTTCGGGTTTTATCGGTAACGTACCGAGACCACCGGGAGGGTCCCGGGGGTCCACCAAGTGGGGCCACCAACCCCGGAGGGCTGCATGGGCCATGTGTGGGAGGGAACCAGCCCCAGATGGGCTGGTGCGCCCCCCACAAGGGGCCCAAGGCGCAGGAAGTGGGGAAGGGGGGCAAACCCTAGGGCAGATGGGCCCTAAGGCCCACCTTGGGTGCGCCTCCCCCTCTCTCCCATTCTGGCCGCCACCCAGATGGGATCTGGGGGCTGCCGCCACCCCTGGGGAGGGAACCCTAGAGGGGGCGCAGCCCCCTCCCCTCCCCCTATAAATACTAGAGGTCTGGGGGCTGCCCAACACACGAGAATCTCTCCCTTCTCCTCTTGGCGCAGCCCTACCTCTATCCCTTCTCCTCATATCTCGCGGTGCTTGGCGAAGCCCTGCTAGACTACCATGCTCCTCCATCACCACCACGCCGTTGTGCTTCTGCTGGATGGAGTCTTCCTCAACCTCTCCCTCTCTCCTTGCTGGATCAAGGCGTGGGAGACGTCACCGGGCTGTACGTGTGTTGAACGCGGAGGTGCCGTCCGTTCGGCACTAGGATCTCCGGTGATTTGGATCACGACGAGTATGACTCCTTCAACCCCGTTCTCTTGAACGCTTCCGCTTAGCGATCTACAAGGGTATGTAGATGCACTCTCCTTCCCCTCGTTGCTGGTTTCTCCATAGATAGATCTTGGTGACACGTAGGAAATTTTTTCAATTTCTGCTACGTTCCCCAACAGTGGTATCAGAGCTAGGTCTATTGCGTAGATTCTTTGCACGAGTAGAACACAAAGTAGTTGTGGGCGTTGATTTTGTTCAATATGCTTACCGTTACTAGTCCAATCTTGTTTCGACGGTATTGTGGGATGAAGCGGCCCGGACCGACCTTACACGTACTCTTACGTGAGACAGGTTCCACCGATTGACATGCACTTGGTGCATAAGGTGGCTAGCGGGTGCCAGTCTCTCCCACTTTAGTCGGAACGGATTAGATGAAAAGGGTCCTTATGAAGGGTAAATAGAAATTGACATATCACGTTGTGGTTTTTGCGTAGGTAAGAAACGTTCTTGCTGGAAACCCATAGCAGCCACGTAAAACATGCAAACAACAATTAGAGGACGTCTAACTTGTTTTTGCAGGGTATGCTATGTGATGTGATATGGCCAAGAAGAATATGATGAATGATATGTGATGTATGAGATTGATCATGTTCTTGTAATAGGAATCACGACTTGCATGTCGATGAGTATGACAACCGGCAGGAGCCATAGGAGTTGTCTTAATTTATTGTATGACCTGCGTGTCATTGAACAACGCCATGTAATTACTTTACTTTATTGCTAACCGGTAGCCATAGTAGTAGAAGTAATAAGTTGGCGAGATAACTTCATGGAGACACGATGATGAAGATCATGATGATGGAGATCATGGTGTCATGCCGGTGACGATGATGATCATGGAGCCCCGAAGATGAAGATCAAAAGGAGCAAAATGATATTGGCCATATCATGTCACTATTTGATTGCATGTGATGTTTATCATGTTTATGCATCTTGTTTACTTAGAACGACGGTAGTAAATAAGATGATCCCTTACAAAAATTTCAAGAAGTGTTCTCCCCTAACTGTGCACCGTTGCTAAAGTTCGTCGCTTCTAAGCACCACGTGATGATCGGGTGTGATGGATTCTTACGTTCACATACAACGGGTGTAAGACAGATTTACACACGCGAAACACTTAGGGTTAACTTGACGAGCCTACCATGTACAGACATGGCCTCGGAACACAAAGACCGAAAGGTCGAGCATGAGTCGTATAGTAGATACGATCAACATGAAGATGTTCACCGATGATGACTAGTCCGTCTCACGTGATGATCGGACACGGCCTAGTTGACTCGGATCATGCAATCACTTAGATGACTAGAGGGATGTCTATCTGAGTGGGAGTTCATAAGATGAACTTAATTATCCTGAACATAGTCAACAAATCTTTGCAAATTAGGTCGTAAGCTCGCGCTTTAGTTCCACTGTTTAGATATGTTCCTAGAGAAAATATAGTTGAAAGTTGACAGTAGCGATTATGCGGACAGTAGAAAGCTTATGTCCTTAATGCACCGCTCAGTGTGCTGAACCCCAAACGTCGTTTGTGGATGTTGCGAACATCGGACATACACGTTTTGATAACTACATGATAGTTCAGTTAAACGGTTTAGAGTTGAGGCACCAAAGACGTTTTCGAAACGTCGCGGAACATATGAGATGTTTCGAGGGCTGAAATTGGGATTTCAGGCTCGTTCCCACGTCAAGAGGTATAAGACCTCCGACAATTTTCTTAGCCTGCAAACTAAGGGAGGAAAGCTCAATCGTTGAGCTTGTGCTCAGATTGTCTGAGTGCAACAATCACTTGAATTGAGTGGGAGTTGATCTTCCAGATGAGATAGTGATGTTTCTCCAAAGTCATTGCCACCAAGCTGCTGGAGCTTCGTGATGAACTATAACATATCAGGGATAGATATGATGATCCTTCAGGTATTCACGATGTTTGACACCGCGAAAGTAGAAATCAAGAAGAAGCATCAATTGTTGATGGTTGGTGAAACCACTAGTTTTCAAGAAGGGCAAGGGCAAGAAGGGATACTTCATGAAACGGCAAATCAGCTGCTGCTCTAGTGAAGAAACCCAAGGTTGAACCCAAACCCGAGACTAAGTGCTTCTGTAATAAGGGGAACAGCCACTGGAGCAGGATTACCCTAGATACTTGGTAGAAGAGAAGGCTAGCAAGGTCGATAGAAGTATATTGGATATACATTATGTTAATGTGTACTTTCCTAGTACTCCTAGTAGCACCAGGGTATTAGATACCAGTTCGGTTACTAAGTGTTAGTAACTCGAAATAAAAGCTACGGAATAAACGGAGACTAGCTAAAGGTGAGCTGACGATATGTGTTGGAAGTGTTTCCAAGGTTGATGTGATCAAGCATCGCACGCTCCCTCTACCATCGAGATTTGGTGTTTGCGTTGAGCATAGACATGATTGGATTATGTCTATCGCAATACGGTTATTCATTTAAGGAGAATAATGGTTACTCTGTTTATTTGAATAACACCTTCAATGGTCTTGCACCTGAAACGAATGGTTTATTGAATCTCGATCGTAGTGATACACATTTTCATGCCAAAAGATATAAGATAGTAATGATAGTACCACTTACTTGTGGCACTGCCATGTAAGTCATATTGGTATAAAACGCATGAAGAAGCTCCATGTTGATGGATCTTTGGACTCACTCGTTTTTTGAAAAGTTTGAGACATGCGAACCACGTCTATTGGTGTATACGCATGAAGAAACTCCATGCAGATGGATCGTTTGGACTCACTTGATTTTGAATCACTTGAGATATGCAAATCATATCACATAGGCAAGATGACTGAAAAGCCTCGGTTTCAATAAAATGGAACAAGATAGCAACTTGTTGGAAGCAACACATTTTGATGTGTGCAGTCCAATGAGTGCTGAGGCATGCAGTGAATATTGTTATGTTCTTACTTCACGGATGATTTGAGTAGATACTGAGTATATTTACTTGATGAAACACAAGTCTGAATTATTGAATGGTTCAAGTAATTTCAGAGTGAAGTTGAAGATCATCGTGACAAGAGGATGAAATGTCTATGATATGATCATAGAGATGAGTATCTGAGTTATGAGCTTTGGCACACAATTAAGACATTGTGGAAATTGTTTCACAATTAATACCGCCTGGAACACCATAGTGTGATGGTGTGTCCGAACATCATAGATGCACCCTATTGGATATGGTGCATACCATGATGTCTCTTATCGAATTACCACTATCGTTCATGGGTTAGGCATTAGAGACAACCGCACTCACTTTAATAGGGCACCACGTAATTCCGTTGAGATGACACCGTATGAACGGTGCTTTAGAGAAACCTAAGCTGTCATTTCTTAAAAGTTTGGGGCTGCGACGCTTATGTGAAAAGGTTTCAGGTTGATAAGCTCGAACCCAAAGCGGATAAAATGTATCTTCATAGGACACCCAAAACAGTTGGGTATACCTCCTAATTCAGATCCGAAAGCAATAGTGATTGTTTCTTGAATCGGGTCCTTTCTCGAGGAAAAGTTTGTCTCGAAAAGTTGAGAGGGAGGATGGTGGAGACTTGATGAGGTTATTGAATCGTCACTTCAACAAGTGTGTAGCAGGGCACAGGAAGTTGTTCCTGTGGCGCCTACACCAATTGAACTAGAAGCTTATGATAGTGATCATGAAGTTTTTGGATCAAGTCACTACCATACCTCGTAGGGTGACAAGGATGCGTACTACTTTAGAGTGGTACAGTAATCCTGTCTTGAAGGTCATGTTGCTAGACAACAATGAACCTACGAGCTATGGAGAAGCAATGGTGGGCCCAAATTCCGACAAATGGTTAGAAGCCATGAAATCCGAGATAAATGGATCTTTAAGAAGAAGACGGACGTGGACGGTAATGTCACCGTCTATGAAGCTTGACTTGTGGCGAAGATTTTTTCACAAGTTCAAGGAGTTGACTACGATGAGATTTTCTCATCCGTAGCGATGCTTAAATCCGTCGGAATCATGTTAGCATTATCTGCATTTATGAAATCTGGCAGATGGATGTCAAAACGAGTTTCCTTACCAGTTTTCGTAAGGAAAGGTTGTATGTGATACAATCAGAAAAGTTTTTGTCGATCCTAAGGATGCTAAAAGGTATGCTAGCTCCAGCGATCCTTCTAAGGACTGGAGTAAGCATCTCGGAGTTGGAATATGTACTTTGATAAGATGATCAAAGATTTTGGGTTTATACAAATTTATGAGAAACTTGTATTTCCAAAGAAGTGAGTGGGAGCACTATAGAATTTCTGATGAATATATGTTGTTGACATATTGTTGATCAGAAATGATGTAGACTTTTCTGTAAAGCATATAGGGTTATTTGAAAAGTGTTTTTCAAGTGAAAACCTGGTTTAAGCTACTTGAACATCAAGATCTATGAGGATAGATCAAAAACCGCTTAATGGTACTTTCAAATGAGCATATACCTTGACATGATCTTGAAGATGTTCAAGATGGATCAGTCAAAGAAGAAGTTCTTGCCTGAGTTGTAAGGTATGAAGTTAAGACTTAAAGCTCGACCACAGCAGAAAAGAGAGAAAGGACGAAGGTCGTCCCCTATGCTTTAGACGTAGGCTCTACATATGCTATGCTGTGTACTGCACCGGAAGTGTGCCTTGCCATGAGTCAGTCAAGGGGTACAAGAATGATCCAGGAATGGATCATTGGACAGCGGTCAAAATTGTCCTTGGAGTAAATAAGGACATGTTTCTCGATTATGGAGGTGATAAAGAGTTCGGCGTAAAGGGTTACGTCGATGCAAGCTTTAACACCTATCCGAGTGACTCTGAGTAGCAAACCGGATACGTATAGTGGAGCAACCATTTGGAATAGATCCAAGTGGAGCGTGGAAGCAGCATTTGCAATGTGACCTAGAGATTTGCGAAGTACATACGGATCTGAAAGTTACAGACCCATTGGCTAAAACCTCTCTTGCAAGCAAAACATGATCAAACCCCAGAACTCATTGAGTCTTAATCACATGATGATGTGAACTAGTTTAATGACACTAGTAAACTCTTTGGATGTTGGTCACATGGTGATGTGACCTGTGACTGTTAATCACATGGCGATGTGAACTAGATTATTGACTCTAGTGCAAGTGGGAGACTGTTGGAAATATGCCCTAGAGGCAATAATAAAAGTATTATTATATTTCCTTGTTCATGATAATTGTCTTTTATTCATGCTATAACTGTATTATCCGGAAATCGTAATACATGTGTGAATACATAGACCACAATATGTCCCTAGTGAGCCTCTAGTTGACTAGCTCGTTGTGATCAACAGATAGTCATGGTTTCCTGGCTATGGACATTGGATGTCGTTGATAACGGGATCACATCATTAGGAGAATGATGTGATGGACAAGACCCAATCCTAAGCATAGCACAAAGATCGTGTAGTTCGTTTGCTAGAGCTTTTCCAATGTCAAGTATCTCTTCCTTAGACCATGAGATCGTGTAACTCCCGGATACCGTAGGAGTGCTTTGGGTGTATCAAACGTCACAACGTAACTGGGTGACTATAAAGGTGCACTACAGGTATCTCCGAAAGTGTCTATTGGGTTGACACGGATCGAGACTGGGATTTGTCACTCCGTGTAAACGGAGAGGTATCTCTGGGCCCACTCGGTAGGACATCATCATAATGTGCACAATGTGACCAAGGGGTTGATCACGGGATGATGTGTTACGGAACGAGTAAAGAGACTTGCCGGTAACGAGATTGAACAAGGTATCGGTATACCGACGATCAAATCTCGGGCAAGTAAAATACCGCTAGACAAAGGGAATTGTATACGGGATCGACTGAGTCCTTGACATCGTGGTTCATCCGATGAGATCATCGTGGAACATGTGGGAGCCAACATGGGTATCCAGATCCCGCTATTGGTTATTGACCGGAGAATGTCTCGGTCATGTCTACATGTCTCCCGAACCCGTAGGGTCTAAACACTTAAGGTTCGATGACGCTAGGGTTATAAAGGAAGTTTGTATGTGGTTACCGAATGTTGTTCGGAGTCCCGGATGAGATCCTGGACGTCACGAGGAGTTCCGGAATAGTCCGGAGGTAAATATTTGTATATGGGAAGTCCTGTTTTGGTCACCGGAAAAGTTTCGGGTTTTATCGGTAACGTACCGGGACCACCGGGAGGGTCCCGGGGGTCCACCAAGTGGGGCCACCAACCCCGGAGGGCTGCATGGGCCATGTGTGGGAGGGAACCAGCCCCAGATGGGCTGGTGCGCCCCCCACAAGGGGCCCAAGGCGCAGGAAGTGGGGAAGGGGGGCAAACCCTAGGGCAGATGGGCCTAAGGCCCACCTTGGGTGCGCCTCCCCCTCTCTCCCCTTCTGGCCGCCACCCAGATGGGATCTGGGGGCTGCCGCCACCCCTGGGGAGGGAACCCTAGAGGGGGCGCAGCCCCCTCCCCTCCCCCTATAAATACTAGAGGTCTGGGGGCTGCCCAACACACGAGAATCTCTCCCTTCTCCTCTTGGCGCAGCCCTACCTCTCTCCCTTCTCCTCATATCTCGCGGTGCTTGGCGAAGCCTTGCTAGACTACCATGCTCCTCCATCACCACCACGCCATTGTGCTGCTGCTGGATGGAGTCTTCCTCAACCTCTCCCTCTCTCCTTGCTGGATCAAGGCGTGGGAGACGTCACCGGGCTGTACGTGTGTTGAACGCGGAGGTGCCGTCCGTTCGGCACTAGGATCTCCGGTGATTTGGATCACAACGAGTATGACTCCTTCAACCCCGTTCTCTTGAACGCTTCCGCTTAGCGATCTACAAGGGTATGTAGATGCACTCTCCTTCCCCTCGTTGCTGGTTTCTCCATAGATAGATCTTGGTGACACGTAGGAATTTTTTTGAATTTCTGCTACGTTCCCCAACAGTGGTATCAGAGCTAGGTCTATTGTGTAGATTCTTTGCACGAGTAGAACACAAAGTAGTTGTGGGCGTTGATTTTGTTCAATATGATTACCGTTACTAGTCCAATCTTGTTTCGACGGTATTGTGGGATGAAGCGGCCCGGACCGACCTTACACGTACTCTTACGTGAGACAGGTTCCACCGATTGACATGCACTTGGTGCATAAGGTGGCTAGCGGGTGCCAGTCTCTCCCACTTTAGTCAGAACGGATTAGATGAAAAGGCATGTGAGCTCCTGCATTACCGCCCTGTCGACGTCCTTGATGAAGAATGGCTCGCTCGCATCACCGAGCTCGTCAGCGCCGCAGGGGGCTCTCCCACGCTGTCTCTCTCGCTGCCTCGCCCTTCGCCAGGTATGGGCGACGTGGCTCAAGGAGCACCTCCACCACCTCTCCCCCAAGATGGCGCCCTAGCTCCAAGGCGCACGGCCCCTAGACATGACCTACCACATCCAGCGCCTGCGTGACAAGAAAGAAGCTGCCAAGAAATCCCTCGGCCTCAAGAAGGCGCCCCCGTGCTCCCTGCACTGGCACGACAAGACCGTGTCCCTGCACCAGCGCGACAAGACCGCGTGCTTCCCCTGGCAGTGGTGCGCGGGTACCATCAAGAGCAAGCTCCGCATCAGCAAAGGGCCTCGGTGACCAGCAAGTTTCCGCGCCTTCACCCCCGAGCTACGTAGCATTGCCTGGTCGGTCAAGTTCAAGCCGGACCTGCCTCCTCGCTACGACGACACCCCTGACCCTGCAGAGTTCTTGTAGCTCTACGAGCTGAGCATCGAGGCGGCCAACGGAGACGAGAAGGTCATGGCGAACTGGTTTTCCATGGTGCTCAAGGATGGTGCCCGCTCATGGCTCCTGAACCTGCTCCCGGCTCGATCTCCTCCTGGGACGAGATGTGCAGCCGTTTCATCGCCAACTTCCAGGGCACTCGTGACCGCCGCCCGGCCGCGGGTGACCTGCGCCGCATCAAGCAACAACCTGGGGAGACCCTACAGAAATACATCTAGTGCTTCAACAGCGTCCGCCTCAAGATCCCCAAAGTGACGGACAAGGCCATCATCTCAGCGTTCTCTGATGGCGTCCGTGACGTCAAGATGAAGGAGGAGCTCGCCATCCACGAAGAGTTATGCACATCCCTGGAGCTGTTCAACCTGGCGACCGAGTGCGCAAGAGCTGAGGAAGGACACCTCTCCCTCCTCGAGCTTCCAGCTGCTGACCCGGAAGAAAAGAAGACCAAGGCCAAGGACGTGAAGCGCAAGGGAGTGGCCGTGCTCGCGGCGGAACCGGATATGAAGCGCGGCAGGGACCAGCCGGAGTCGTCCAATGGCAGCCGACCGTTCTGCGCCTACCACAACCTCCACACCCACAACCCTAGCGACTGCCAGGAGCTCAAGGCCGTTCGAGAAGGACGCTTCGGTCGATGCCCCGAGCGCAACGATCGGGGCTACGACAGAGAAGGAGGACGTGGCGGAGGACAATGGGATGATCGTGGCCCTCGCCAGGACTAGCGTGATCGACCTCTGGAGGATCGCTGGCAGGACCGGCCTCGCGAGGGCGCCTAGAGGGATCAACCTCGCGAGGACCGCCCACAGGGTAACACAGGCCTTCCTCCGCTTCCGCCACCACCAAGAAGGAATGATGACCATCATCAGGACGAGGGGGCTGGGGGCTTCTAGGAGCCACATGCTATCGCTTGCATCTTGGGCGGAGCCCAGGCCCCAGCCTCTCAGCGCATCTTCAAGCAGTTTGCTCGCGATGTGAACGCCGTCCTCCCCAAGCTCAAGGCCACACGCCCACTCAGGTGGTCCAAGTGTGCCATCACCTTCAGCTCGGCAGACCAACTCAAGTGCGCGGCTACTGCTGGCGTCCTCCCGATGCTCTGTTCGCTAGTCATCAGCAACGTGAAAGTCACCAGGACCCTCATCGATGGTGACGCAGGCCTTAACGTCCTGTCCGTCGATATGTTTGACAACCTTCAAGTTCCATACGATCAACTCCAGCCTACCAAGCCTTTCTCAGGAGTTACCGACGGTTCCACTACCCCAATAGGGCAGGTCCGCCTCCCTGTCACCTTCGGATAGCGCGACAATTACCGCACCATGCTCATCGACTTCGGCGTCGCCCACATCCACCTGCCGTACAATGCCATCCTCGGGTATCCAGCCCTGGCCAAGTTCATGGCAGTGACCCACCACGGCTACAACGTCCTCAAGATGCCAGGAAGCGGAGGAATCATCACGGTCCCCTGCGAAGAGAGAGATGTGGTGTGCTCCCTCTAGCGTGCCTTCCAAGCTGTATCAATCGAGGACCCGAACAGCTCGGGCAAGAACCCTCCTGAGACCATCCCCAAGAAGAAGAAGCAACTGCTCCGCACCAGGCCTCAGGAGGTCGGCATCTCGGGCGGTGTCGCGTTGGATCAGCGCCCGCGCCTGGGACGCCTCATTCCATGACATAGGAAGGCGCACCCGGTGCCCTCCTCGGGCAGGGCTCGGGGGCTCTCTTCTGGAGGGCCTCAGACCTTGCCAACATCATGAGGGAGGCGCTCGGGCACCACTTGGAGGCGTGCTTCATGGCACGTTTCCCTCAGGAAGGCATGGGGCAGGGAAAGCCCAACATTCAGGAGTTCATCACCAAGACCACTCAGGAGCTTCAGGAAGCAAGGACCATGCGCGGCGACCACCGCCAACCCGGCGTGGCTCCCCATCCAGGCGAAGATGGTGGGCTGCACGTCTGTTTCGACATCCCAGGGCTCAACCGAGCCACATCTCAGGAGCGCCTCTAGCCTTCACGCGTAGGACGCTACGAGGGTCCGCCGCACAGCTATGTTCGCATGCCCTTCGGCCTGCTGAACGCGGCTGCCATCTACCAGCGTCACCTGCGGAGCATTCTGGCAGCTCAGGAGGCAAGGCACCACGCGGTCCTAGCGGATATGGAGAAGGTCCTCAAGGAACCACCTGGACCCCTAGAGCCTCTCGAGGCTCAGGGCCCCGGTGGCTCGTGAGGGTCGGCCCCTTCACTGTGCATCTTCAGCTACTTCAACACCCCCTCTACAAATGGAACCAGGTGACATCTTCCAAGTTCATTTCAGCTAGGAGCGCCTCAGGGCTGCATTATTCCCAGGCCGCTTGGGTCCGTCCCAGCAGCATGTATCCCTTTTTCTTATGTCTTTAGCTTACCTTGCTGGGGGCGCCCCTCGGTCTGCATCAACCCCAAGCGGCTTGGGTCCAACCCAGTGACATGTATCCATCCTGCAGTTACCAAAGCTGATTTGCCCTTCATGCCTAATCTAGCTGTGATTATCGCCTGCTCGATTGACGTCTACCACGGGAGCCACTCGCACTTGCATGGTGCTTGCGCACGGGTCCGTCCCTGCAACGCCGACAAATCTGAGCGGTCGAGCTCTGGACCGCGGCAGCCCCGCATGCGTCACCTCACCAGACCCTCAGTGCCCTCTCCTCTCTCTCGGAGCAACCAATGGCCATCCGGCAAACATAATGGCAGCCCGTGCTTTTCTCGTGCTGATTTGCAGGAACCTCCTGAGGACTACATCATGTGGCACCACGAGCTCCCTCTCTTTTCCATGTGATCCGCTTGCACGTTAAAAGGGGGGCTCCTGAGCATCGCGACTCAGGAGCTCTTACTGGCTCTCCAGCCCTCACCCCCTGTCCTTGACCACAGCATCACGACCTGGCATACTAGCGGCGGCTGAGCTCGCTCGAAGGCCGGGACCTGAGGACGTAGAGCATGAAGCAGAGTGTGGGGAAGAAAGCGGAGTGTCAGGACCCCGACTCAATGGCACACTAATCTAGCATGTAACACCTCATATCATTTTGCGTCCTCACGCACGGTATTCCCACGGGTGTCGCCTTACCAGGCCTGTGACCATTTGCGCCTTTTGGCACATGTATATGATAGTGTCTCTAGCATCCATATGACAAGGAGCCTGGGCTAACATGGCTAGTCGTGAACCCAAAGTGTCACTAACTTACAGGGACAGGCATACATGACCCAACAACGAACGTGTCGGTCATCAGCGAGTGAATCCGGGCTGTAGCAACTGGGCTAGCAGGACTCCGGTAAACAGGCTGTAGCGGGCTAACAGGACTCCGGTAAACACCACGTGACATTTGCCCAAAGGGACAGACACATGAACGAAGAAGGACACAAGCCGGCTAGCCTAAGTGTTTCAGAGCAGTAGAAAGCTACCAAGGCTCAGTGGAAGCACTAGGAGACATTTCCCGGTAAGAGAGGCTACCAAGGATAAACAACTAGATAGTCAGATCCCACACATACCAAGCATTTCAATAACATACACACAATATGCTCGATATGTGCAAATACAACATGGCATCACAACATGACTCTACAACTCAACTATTTTATTCAATAGGCTCCGAGGAGCGAGATAATACAAACATGTGTGTCATGACCCAACATTCAGAGCATACAAGTTAAAGCACAAGCGGAAGCTTAACATGTCTGAGTACAGACATCTACAAATGAAAAAGGCTGAGGAGCCTGACTATCTACCAGATCCTGCCGAGGGCACAAGATCGTAGCTGAGGTAACAAGCTAAACGTCGAAGTCCACATGGAACTACTAGCGAGACTGAAGTCTCTCTACAAAAACATAAATTAAGCAAACGTGAGTACAAATGTAACCAGCAAGACTTACATCAGAACTAACTACATATGCATCATTATCAACAAAGGGGTGGTGGGGTTTAACTGCAGCAAGCCAGCTTTGACTCGGTGGCTATCCTGAACTACGACTGCAAGTAACTCTTTTGAGGTGGCGCACACGAGTCCACATATTCACCATATCAATACACCACTATGGATCCGCTCCCGTCTCCCTACGAGAACGCCATCCATAGCACTCATGCTTATTTTGCGTATTTTAGAGTATCCACTTTCACTTGTCTATGAACTGTACAGGCAACCCAGAAGTCCTTTACCGCGGGCACGGCTATTCAAATAGATAATGTTAACCCTGAAGGGGTGTACTTCTTCACACACGCTCTCGCCACTTACCGCCATGTACACGTCATGTATCTCGACAACCTTCAAGCGGAAGCCTAGTGAGGGTGTCGGCCACGACCTGACTAACCATGCAAGTCTCTAGTCGATGTTTATCGCCTATTCAGGTTCCATCTGCAAGGAGATCCGGCCGGGGTGTCGCTCATGGCCCCAAACGATGTGTGCAGGGTTCCCAAGCCCACCTCGACGGGTGTGTCTATGCTTGGTACACCGTGCCACAGTGCCTAGTCTGTCCCAAGCCCACCTGTACCGGGTGCCACTTGGTAGACTACTAACACTACCTACAAACACCAGAAACTAGTTGCAACTCCTGGACAGAGATCATGTTGATTAATAAGTCGAGAGGGGTTGAGTTACCGGAACCTAATGTGTGGTAGTAACTGAAAGAAATATGCCCTAGAGGCAATAATAAAGTTATTATTTATTTCCTTATTTCATGATAAATGTTTATTATTCATGCTAGAATTGTATTAACCGGAAACATAATACATGTGTGAATACATAGACAAACATAGTGTCACTAGTATGCCTCTACTTGACTAGCTTGTTGATCAAAGATGGTTGTGTTTCCTAGCCATAGACATGAGTTGTCATTTGGTTAACGAGGTCACATCTTTAGTAGAATGATGTGATTGACATGACCCATTCCGTTAGCTTAGCACTTGATCATTTAGTATGTTGCTATTGCTTCTTCATGACTTATACATGTTCCTATGACTATGAGATTATGCAACTCCCGTTTACCGGAGGAACACTTTGTGTGCTACCAAACATCACAATGTAACTGCGTGATTATAAAGGAGCTCTACAGGTGTATCCAAAGGTACATGTTGAGTTGACGTATTTCGAGATTAGGATTTGTCACTCCGATTGTCGGAGAGGTATCTCTGGGCCCTCTCGGTAATGCACATCACTATAAGCCTTGCAAGCAATGTGGCTAATGAGTGAGTTGCGGGATGATGCATTACGTAACGAGTAAAGAGACTTGCCGGTAACGAGATTGAACTAGGTATTGAAATACCGACGATCGAATCTCGGGCAAGTAACATACCGATGACAAAGGGAACAACGTATGTTGTTATGCGGTTTGACCGATAAAGATCTTCGTAGAATATGTAGGAGCCAATATGAGCATCCAGGTTCCGCTATTGGTTATTGATCAGAAACGTGTTTCGGTCATGTCTACATAGTTCTCGAACCCATAGGGTTCGCACGCTTAAGGTTTCAATGACAGTTTTATTATGAGTTTATGAGTTTTGATGTACCGAAATAGTTCGGAGTCCCGTATGAGATCGGGGACATGACGAGGAGTCTCGAAATGGTCGAGACGTAAAGATCGATATATTGGACGACTATATACGGACATCGGAAAGGTTCCGAGTGATTCGGGTATTTTCGAGGGTACCGGGGAGTTACGGGAATACGAGGAAGAAGCAATGGGCCTCATGGGCCAAGTGGTGGAAGAGAGGAGGCAGGGCGCGCGCCCCCCCTAGCCCAAACCGAATTGAACTAGGAGGCCGGCCCCCCTTTCCTCCTTTTCCTCCCTCTCCTTCCTTCCTCTTCTCCTCCCCTTCCTTCCCCTCTCCTACTAGGACATGGAAAGAGGGGGGAATCCTACTTGGAGTAGGATTGTCCCCCTTGGGCGCGCCTCCTCCTCCTTGGCCGGCCCTCCTCCCCTTGCTCCTTTATATACGGGGCCAGGGGGGCACCTCTAGACACAAGTTGATCTTCGTGATCGTTCCTTAGCCGTGTGCGATGCCCGCCTCCACCATATTCCACCTCGGTCATATCGTTGCGGAGCTTAGGCGAAGCCCTGCGTCGGTAGAACATCATCATCGTCACCACGCCGTCGTGCTGACGGAACTCATCACCGACACCCTGCTGGATCGGAGTCCGGGGATCATCATCGAGCTGAATGTGTGCTGAACTCGGAGGTGCCGTACGTTTGGTGCTTGGATCGGTCGGATCATGAAGACGTACGACTACATCAACCGCGTTGTCATAACGCTTCCGCTTATGGTCTACGAGGGTACGTGGACAACACTCTCCCCTCTCGTTGCTATGCATCACCATGATCTTGCGTGTGCGTAGGAATATTTTTGAAATTACTACGTTGCCCAACAGTGGCATCCGAGCCAGGTTTTATGCGTAGATGTCATATGCACGAGTAGAACACAAGTGAGTTGTGGGCGATACAAGTCATACTGCTTACCAACATGTCATACTTTGGATCAGCGGTATTGTGAGATGAAGCGGCCCGGACCGACATTACGCGTACGCTTACGCGAGACTGGTTTCACCGTTACGAGCACTCGTTGCTTAAAGGTGACTGGCGGGTGTCTGTCTCTCTCACTTTAGTTGAACCGAGTGTGGCTACGCCCGGTCCTTGCGAAGGTTAAAACAGCACTAACTTGACGAACTATCGTTGTGGTTTTGATGCGTAGGTAAGAACGGTTCTTGCGCAGCCCGTAGCAGCCACGTAAAATTTGCAACAACAAAGTAGAGGACGTCTAACTTGTTTTTGCAGGGCATGTTGTGATGTGATATGGTCAAGACGTGATGCTATATTTTATTGTATGAGATGATCATGTTTTGTAACCGAAGTTATCGGCAACTGGCAGGAGCCATATGGTTGTCGCTTTATTGTGTGAAATGCAAACGCCCTATAATTGCTTTACTTTATCACTAAGCGGTAGCGATAGTCGTAGAAGCAATAGATGGCGTAACGACAATGATGCTACGATGGAGATCAAGGTGTCGCGCCGGTGACAATGGTGATCACGACGGTGCTTCGGAGATGGAGATCACAAGCACAAGATGATGATGGACATATCATATCACTTATATTGATTGCATGTGATGTTTATCCTTTATGCATCTTATCTTGCTTTGATTGACGGTAGCATTTTAAGATGATCTCTCACTAATTATCAAGAAGTGTTCTCCCTGAGTATGCACTGTTGCGAAAGTTCTTCATGCTGAGACACCACGTGATGATCGGGTGTGATAGGCTCTACGGTCAAATACAACGGGTGCAAAACAGTTGCACACACGGAATACTCAGGTTAAACTTGACGAGCCTAGCATATACAGATATGGCCTCGGAACACGGAGACCAAAAGGTCGAGCATGAATCATATAGTAGATATGATCAACATAGTGATGTTCACCATTGAAAACTACTCCATCTCACGTGATGATCGGACATGGTTTAGTTGATTTGGATCACGTGATCACTTAGATGACTAGAGAGATGTCTGTCTAAGTGGGAGTCCTTAAGTAATATGATTAATTGAACTTAAATTTATCATGAACTTAGTCTTGGTAGTATTTTGCAAATTATGTTGTAGATCAATAGCTTGCGTTGTTGCTTTCGTATGTTTATATGTTGCTAGAGAAAATTGTGTTGAAAGATGTTAGTAACAATAATGCGGATTGGATCCGTGATCTGAGGTTTATCCTCATTGCTGAACAGAAGAATTATGTCCTTAATGCACCACTAGGTGACAGACCTATTGCAGGAGCAGATGCAGACGTTATGAACGTTTGGCTAGCTCAATATGATGACTACTTGATAGTTTAGTGCACCATGCTTAACGGCTTAGAATCGGGACTTCAAAGACGTTTTGAACGTCATGGACCATATGAGATGTTCCAGGAGTTGAAGTTAATATTTCCAGCAAATACCCGAGTTGAGAGATATGAAGTCTCCAACAAGTTCTATACCTAAAAGATGGAGGAGAATCGCTCAACTAGTGAGCATGTGCTCAGATTGTCTGGGTACTTCAATCGCTTGAATCAAGTGGGAGTTAATCTTCCAGATAAGATAGTGATTGACAGAATTCTCTAGTCACCATCACTAAGTTACTAGAACTTCATGATGAACTATAGTATGCAAGGGATGATGAAAACGATTCCCGAGCTCTTCGTGATGTTGAAATCGACGAAGGTAGAAATCAAGAAAGAGCATCAAGTGTTGATGATTGACAAGACCACTAGTTTCAAAAAAAGGGCAAAGGGAAAGAAATGGAAACTTCAAGTAGAATGGCAAGCAAGTTGTCACTCCCGCGAAGAAGCACAAAGCTGGACCAAAGCCTGAAACTGAGTGCTTCTACTGCAAAGGAAATGGTCACTGGAAGTGGAAATGTCCTGAATATTTGGTGGATTATAAGGATGGCAGAGTGAACAAGGGTATATTTGATATATAGGTTATTGATGTGTGCCTTACTAGTGTTTATAGTAGCTCCTGAGTATTTGATACTTGTTCGGTTGCTAAGATTAGTAACTCGAAACAGGAGTTACAGAATAAACAGAGACTAGTTGAAGGGGAAGTGACGATGAGTGTTGGAAGTAGTTCCAAGATTGATAGGATCATCATCGCACACTCCCTATACTTTCGGGATTAGTGTTAAACCTAAATAAATGTTATTTGGCATTTGCGTTGAGCATGTATATGATTTGATCATGTTTATTGCAATATGGTTATTCATTTAAAGTCAGAGAATAATTGTTATTCTGTTTACATGGATAAGACCTTCAATGGTCATACACCCAATGAAAATAGTTTGTTGGATCTCGATCGTAGTGATACACATAGTCATAATATTGATGCCAAAAGATGCAAAGTTAATAATGATAGTGCAACTTATTTGTAGCACTGCCGTTTGGGTCATATTGGTGTAAAGCGCATGAAGAAACTCCATAAAGATGGATTTTCGGAATCACTTGGTTATGAATCATTTGATGCTTGCGAACATGCCTTTTGGGCAAGATAACTAAAACTCCCTTCTCCGGAACAATGGAACGAGCTACTGACTTATTGGAAATAATACATACCGATGTATGCGATCCGATGAGTGTTAAGGGTCGCTGCGTGTATCGTTATTTTCTGACCTTCACAGATGATTTGAGCAGATATGGGTATATCTACTTGATGAAACATAAGTCTAAAACATTTGAAAAGTTCAAAGAATTTCAGAGTGAAGTGGAAAATCATCGTAACAAGAAAAATAAAGTTTCTACGATCTGATCATGGAGACGAAAATTCGAGTTACGAGTTTGGTCTTCATTTAAAACAAAATGAAATAGTTTTGCAACTCACGCCACCTGGAACACCACAATGTAATGGTGTGTCCGAACGTCGTAATCGTACTTTACTAGATATGGTGCGATCTATGATGTCTCTTATCGGTTTACCACTATCGTTTTGGGGTTATGCATTAGAGACAACTGCATTCACGTTTAATAAGGCACCATCTAAATCCGTTGAGACGACACCGTATGAACTATGGTTTAGCAGTAAACCTAATCTGTCATTTCTTAAACTTTGGAGTTGCGATGCTTATATGAAAAAGGTTTTCAACCTGATAAGCTCGAACCCAAATCGAAGAAGTGCGTCTTCGTAGAATACCCAAAGGAAACTGTTGGGTACACCTTCTATCACAGATCTGAAGGCAAAACATTCGTTGCTAAGAATGGATCCTTTCTAGAGAAGGAGTTTCTCTCGAAAGAAGTGAGTGGGAGGAAAGTAGAGCTTGATAAGGTAATTTGTACCTTCTCCCGAATTGGAAAGTAGTTCATCACAGAAATCAGTTTCATTGATTCCTACACCAATTAGTGAGGAAGCTAATGATGATGATCATGAAACTTCAGATCAAGTTACTACAAAACCTCGTAGGTCTTCCAAAGTACAGTCCACACCAGATGGTATGGTAATCCTGTTCTGGAAGTCGTGTTACTAGACCATGATGAACCTACGAACTATGAGGAAGCGATGATGAGCCCAGATTCCGCGAAATGGCTTGAGGCCATGAAATCTGAGATGGGATCCATGTATGAGAACAAAGTGTGGACTTTGGTGGAGTTGCCCGATGATCGGCAAGCCATATTGTATAAATGGATCTTCAAGAGGAAGACAGATGCTGATAGTAGTGTTACTATCTACAAAGCTCGACTTGTCGCAAAAAGGTTTTCGACAAGTTCAAGGTGTTGACTACAATGAGATTTTCTCAACTGTAGCGATGCTTAAGTCTGTCCGAATCATGTTAGCAATTGCCACATTTTATGAAATCTGGCAAATGGATGTCAAAACTGCATTCCTTAATGGTTTTCTTAAAGAAGAGTTGTATATGATGCAACCAGAAGGTTTTGTCAATCCTAAAGGTGCTAACAAAATGTGCAAGCTCCAGCGATCCATCTATGGACTGGTGCAAGCATCTCAGAGTTGGAATATACGCTTTGATAAGTTGATCAAAGCATATAGTTTTATACAGACTTGCGGTGAAGCCTGTATTTACAGTAAAGTGAGTGGGAGCACTACCGCCTTTCTGATAAATATATGTGAGTAACATATTGTTGATCAGAAATGATGTAGAATTTTTTCTAGAAAGCATAAAGGAGTATTTGAAAGGAGTTCTTTAAAAGAAAGACCTCAGTAAAGCTACTTACATATTGAGCATCAAGATCTATTGAGATAGATCAAGACGCTTGATAAGTTTTTCAATAAGTACATACCTTGTCAAGATTTTGAAAGTAGTTCAAAATGGAACAGTCAAAGAAAGAGTTCTTGCCTGTGTTGCAAAGGTGTGAAATTGAGTAAGACTCAAATCCCGACCACAACAAAAAATAGAAAAGAGAATGAAAGTCATTCCCTATGCCTCAGTCATAGGTATAGTTTCTATAAAGTATGCTATGCTATGTACCGGACCTATTGTATACCTTGCTTTGAATTTAGCAAGGGGGTACAATAGTGATCTAGGAGTAGATCACTGGACATTGGTCAAGAATATCCTTAGTGAGGACTAAGGAAATATTTCTCGATTATGGAGGTGATAAAAGAGCCCGTCGTAAAGAGTTACATCGGTGCAAGCTTTTACACCGATCCAGATGACTCTAAGTCTCAATCTGGATACATATTGAAAGTGGGAGCAATTAGCTAGAGTAGCTCCGTGCAGAGCATTGTCGACATAGAATATTTGCAAAATACATACGGCTCTGAATGTGACAGATCCGTTCACTAAGCTTCTCTCACGAGCAAAACATGATCACACCTTAGTACTCTTTGGGTGTTAATCACATAGCGATGTGAACTAGATTATTGACTCTAGTAAACCCTTTGGGTGTTGGTCACATGACGATGTGAACTATGGTGTTAATCATATACAGATATGAATATTGGTGTTAAATCACATGGCGATGTGAACTAGATTATTGACTCTAGTGCAAGTGGGAGACTGAAGGAAATATGCCCTAGAGGCAATAATAAAGTTATTATTTATTTCCTTATTTCATGATAAATGTTTATTATTCATGCTAGAATTGTATTAACCGGAAACATAATACATGTGTGAATACATAGACAAATATAGTGTCACTAGTATGCCTCTACTTGACTAGCTTGTTGATCAAAGATGGTTGTGTTTCCTAGCCATAGACATGAGTTGTCATTTGATTAACGAGGTCACATCATTAGTAGAATGATGTGATTGACATGACCCATTCCGTTAGCTTAGCACTTGATCGTTTAGTATGTTGCTATTGCTTCTTCATGACTTATACATGTTCCTATGACTATGAGATTATGCAACTCCCGTTTACCAAAGGAACACTTTGTGTGCTACCAAACATCACAACGTAACTGGGTGATTATAAAGGAGCTCTACAGGTGTCTCCAAAGGTACATGTTGAGTTGGCGTATTTCGAGATTAGGATTTGTCACTCCGATTGTCGGAGAGGTTCTGGGCCCTCTCGGTAATGCACATCACTATAAGCCTTGCAAGCAATGTGGCTAATGAGTTAGTTGCGGGATGATGCATTACGTAACGAGTAAAGAGACTTGCCGGTAACGAGATTGAACTAGGTATTGAGATACCGACGATCGAATCTCGGGCAAGTAACATACCGATGACAAAGGGAACAATGTATGTTGTTATGCGGTTTGACCGATAAAGATCTTCGTAGAATATGTAGGAGCCAATATGAGCATCCAGGTTCCGCTATTGGTTATTGACCGGAAACGTGTCTCGGTCATGTCTACATAGTTCTCGAACCCGTAGGGTCCGCACGCTTAAGGTTTCGATGACAGTTTTATTATGAGTTTATGAGTTTTGATGTACCGAAGGAGTTCGGAGTCCCGGATGAGATCGGGGACATGACGAGGAGTCTCTAAATGGTTGAGACGTAAAGATCGATATATTGGACGACTATATTCGGACATCGGAAAGGTTCCGAGTGATTCGGGTATTTTCAGGGGTACCGGGGAGTTACGGGAATACGAGGAAGAAGCAATGGGCCTCATGGGCCAAGTGGTGGAAGGGAGGAGGCAGGGCACGCGGCCCCCCTAGCCCAAACCGAATTGGACTAGGGGGCCGGCCCCCCTTTCCTCCTTTTCCTCCCTCTCCTTCCTTCTCCTTCTCCTCCCCTTCCTTCCCCTCTCCTACTAGGACGTGGAAAGAGGGGGGAATCCTACTTGGAGTAGGATTGCCCCCCTTGGGCGCGCCTCCTCCTCCTTGGCCGGCCGTCCTCCCCTTGCTCCTTTATATACGGGGGCAGGGGGGCACCTCTAGACACAAGTTGATCTTCGTGATCGTTCCTTAGCCGTGTGCGGTGCCCCCCTCCACCATATTCCACCTCGGTCATATCGTTGCGGTGCTTAGGCGAAGCCCTGCATCGGTAGAACATCATCATCGTCACCACGCCGTCATGCTGACAGAACTCATCCCTGACACCCTGCTGGATCGGAGTCCGGGGATCGTCATCGAGCTGAACGTGTGCTGAACTCGGAGGTGCCGTACGTTTGGTGCTTGGATCGGTCGGATCGTGAAGACGTACGACTACATCAACCGCATTGTCATAACGCTTCCGCTTACGGTCTACGAGGGTACGTGGACAACACTCTCCCCTCTCGTTGCTATGCATCACCATGATCTTGCGTGTGCGTAGGAATTTTTTTGAAATTACTACGTTCCCCAATAGTAACTATTCATGGATCACAAACACAGAACTCAGTTCCTGAGGACAGTTTCAATGAGACAACCCACCATGTACTCCTACATAGCCTCTCATCGCTACCTTTACCATATCGTGTTCACACACTTAGCTATCAACAGTAGGACATGTTCACCACATTCCAATTCATCCCCGATGAATCAGACCCGACACAACTCTAAGCAATAGCAGGCATGACAAACAAGCACGAATGAGTAGGCACATCAGGGCTCAAACAACTCCTACTCATGCTAGTGGGTTTCATCTATTTACTGTGGTAATGACATGTCATGCAGAGGAAAGGGGTTCAACTACCGCAACATGTAACAATTGAATCGTTGTTGTCCTAATGCAGTAAAAGAGAGTAGGAGCGAGAGAGTGGGATTGTATCGGAATGAACAAGGGGGTTTTGCTTGCCTGGCACCTCCGAAGATAGTATAGCTCTTCATCAGTGTCATCGATCACATCGTCGGAACCACGTCTATCAAGAGGGGACAAACAACGGCAAACAAGGAAGAACACAATCAATGCAATGCACAATATGATGCATGATCATGACATGTCAATATGTTGTGATTTGAGCTAATGCAACTAGCACCAGGTTAAATGAAGTTTGTTTGAATCCAAGATTCAAATTCAAACTCCATATGTGGAAATTCAAATGCCATTTACATTATTTGTCCTAAACAGTAGCTATAAGTTGCTCTAACATGCATGAAAATGGTACAGATGAATAGATTGGTTTTTTCTAATCATTTTTCATATATAATTTATCTTATTTGGATCTATAGATTATTTTCTATGATTTTTAGAAGTTTTAACTATTTTCTGGAATTTCTTGGTTATTTTGAATTAGACTAAAACCAGAAAATAGTTTACTGCGTCAGCATGACATCATGCTAACGTCCGCAGGTCAACTGGCAGCCCAGGTCAAACTGACTAGTGGGTCCTGCGTGTCAGTGACTAACCTAACTAACTGGGTTAATTAGCATTTTAACTTAAGCTAACCTAGATTAATTAGGCAGGCTAGTCCCGCATGTCAGTGACCGGGGGAGGTCAAACCCCCGGTCAAAAGGGTCAACATTACCGGCGGCTTGACGCCGACGACGGAAAATGCGGTGGAGCGCTGCGGGGTTGCTTCTCAGACGGCTAAACGCGCAGCGAAGGGCACCAGGAGGGAGCCCTTGCTCTCCCGCATCTAGGGGCACACGCAGCTGGGCACAGGGAGGCCGGGGTCAATGGCAGCGACCACTTGGGTGGCGCCCGAAGCTACGACATCGAGCAGAATGGGGCTGCTGAGCACAACAGGAGGAGCTGGGGGACGCGTTCGAATCCTGGGAGCTCGGTGAGCACGGCAACACGCTAAAAAGCGGGTGGAGGCGGCTGTTGCCACGACAACGACATGGCACGGCGGCGGCGACCTCGGCCATGGTCGAAAGACGGAGCTAGGGGATGGGAACAGAGGGGGCGAGCAAAGAGAAAGCAGCAGGAGCTCACAGGGAGGACGATGAGGTGGTTAGCGAGCTTGGGGGCGTCTTCGGTGCTGCGAATCGAGCGGCGGCGATTGCCAGCCATGGCGATGAAGATGGCAGTGATGGCGGGGCTTCAGGGCACCCGGCGTTGCGTGCGTCGTGGTAGAGCTTTCCGAATCCAAGGCGGAGCTCGTGGCCTAACTGGCTGGGCATGGGGACGCTGGTGGCCGTGGTGGTGCTCGTCGGTGATCTCGGGTGCGTCCGGGGATGAGAGAGGGAGAGAGACTGAAGAGGGAGAGGGGCACGAGGAGAGTAGGAGGGCTAGAGGGTTGCGTGGCGCTCGAGAGAGGCATCCAGACCCTCGGCGGCAAGCAGGAGCTGGTGAGGCGCGTGCTCGCGAGCGGCGGCTACGCGCGCTGCGTCCTTTTGGCGTGAGGTTGGTGGTGACTGGCAGGCGCCAGTGGGCTGGGCCGCACAGTGCGAGGCCAGGTAAGTGGACCACGTAGGTCCTTCTCTCTCTCTTTTCTAATTCTGTTCCTGTTTTCTATTTATTTTCCTCTGTTTTGATTTAGTTAAAAAACTAAACCATTTCTAAAAGTCCTGAAACTATTTGTGGGCACTGTTGAAATTATTCCCAACAACCCTCAACTAGTTTCAGAATTATTAGAGCATTTAAATATTTATAGGATTTAAATGCCCCAATTCAAATACAATATGAGTTAAATCAAAAATCTAGAAATGACCTAGAAATATGTTCATCATTTTTGGCAGAGGTTTATACCTTTATCAGAAATGATGAACATTTCCAAAGGGCATTTTGGGTTCATTGAAAATATTTTATTTTGATCCTAGTTGGATTTCATTTGGTGCTAGGGTTTGAACATCCCCATTTCAAGTTTAAATGCAAATTAAACATGATGCAACACATGACTAGCTAGCCCAGATCATACCAGAACTAGGGATGTGAAACAGAGGCTCACATGGGCCTAACCTAGCTGCGCCATGGCCACCGATGCACAAGTCTGGCAATGCAAGGGAGCGACTCCAGACTACCGAGATAAGTCTTGCGCCTGGAATAACTAATCGTTGCCACGCAAAATTCTCACTTGATGCGGCTCTGTGACGGCAACGTCACTTTCCTTTCTGGCCTCTCGGCGGTTGCTTGCACACTAAAGGGGACCTCCTAAGCATCGCGCCTCAGGGGCTCCTACTGGACCTCGGGCTGCTCACCTCCAAGCCTTGACCATGGCATCGCGACCTGGCATACCAGCAACGACTGCAGCTTACCTGGGGACCGGGACCTGTCAGTGTAGAGCACCAAGTCGTCGCGAGGTTAGAAATGGGGAACCAAGCCGGGACAGGACAAGCACTTGCATGATTTCATAATAAGGGTAATATCAACAAAAGACATCGTAGACCATTTACACGCCCCCGCGGGGTGTTTTCTTGATTCCTCGCAGGGAAGAAAAGACGAGAACTCTGAGGAGCCCTAACTACACGCCCCTTCGTGGCCGATGCCATCATCAACAGTGGGCCACGGGAGACCGGCGCCAACCCCATCCAGATCAGCGGCGGCGACATCCTGATGCTGCCGCCTTGTGTCGGGCCCGGCGAGAGCTCGGGGGTGCGTAACTGTCGTTGCTTGTCTTTGGAGTCTCGAAGAGCTCGGGAGAGACGCTGAACTCCCGAGCGTCGCTGCTGCTGCCTGAGGAGTCGCTGGAGGAGCGGACGGCAGGCCCAGCCCCTGCCGCATCAACGTCTTGACTGCCTCCTCCGGGGCAGCACTCCAGGCGGTGGCCTTTCGCGTTGAAGACCTTGAAGGACAACAAGGAGACGCCATCGTATTCAAAATGGATCACGAGGGCGCCCCCCATTCGGCAGACCCGGGCGACTTCACCCCAGCCTCGGGTCATGAAGACCTTGCCAGGGGAAACAACTTTAACCTCTGCTCCAGTCGCCGGGGCGCCACAATCGGCGTGCTGCAGCCCAAGCTCAAGAGGCCCCCTCGGTGGCACCTCGGTGGAGAAGAACGAAGGGAAGTGGATCTAGGTGCTTGGAGGCATTGCCGCGTGCAGCACGAGCTCGCGAGAGGAGTCCGCGGCATGGACTCCAGGAGCGACGGCGCGCGCCACCACAGCGCGTCGACGTTGGCTGCGGCGCGGGCGGCGCCGTCCACTACTTCTTTCTCCGGGGCCCTCGGCTGGGGCGCACTGGAGTAGTGGGTACCCAGGAGGTGGCTGCTCCCACCAAGGCCTCGTCATCTCCAGCCTCACGGCCTCGCCACGGCGGTGGACCGGCCTCTTCTTTGGCGGGAGTGGATCAGGCCCATCCCGGGGAGCCTTCCCCTTCTCTTCGACAGAGAATCTGCGGATTGGTGCCATTGGCGTCAAGACTGGAGGTGGAGCAGGGGAGAAGGAGCAGGCAGAGCGAGAAGAGATGGGAGATGGGGGCTTCTCGCCCCTCCTCATTTATAGCCCAAGAGAGGCCAACCGTCGACCTCCACGATCGCACGTAATGATGACCCTTTTTGCATGCAGCAGGGAATCGTCAAATCGGGAAGTTGCCGAGGCAGCGCGGGGAAGCGGAGACGCTCACGTCCAATCAGTCGCCACACGTCAACCAAGGCCGCATGCTGTTGGGGCCCGCGGCACTCTGCACTTGCCCTTTGGCTTCGCCGCTAAGCCAAGTCTGAGCACGCCTTGGGCTCGGGGGCTATTGTCGGCGTTCTGGGAATGGGGGTCCCCAGACTTGCCTGCCTGCGGCCCACGGCGTGGCTCCACCAGTGGCCCAGTACGTCCCGTCTTCATCAACCAACACTCAAGACCCTCGCGCCAAACCTCGTGGGGCGAATGACACAAGGCCTCCTCAGGAGCGGCCTCACCAGGCAGGCTCGCGAGGGGGCGGAGAGATCAAGGCAAAGGGTACCTCGCGAGGTCCCTGTGACGCAAGCCATGACGACCAACGCCAGGCGGGCGCTAGCCCGCGCAGTGTCCTTGTTCCCTCTTTGGTGCTAAGGGGGCAAGCACATGCGCGGAGTACCGAGGCATTAGGAAAAGGTTTCCATATCGGTGCAACAAGACCAAGACTAGCAGGACGGCAGGACGAAGGTCATCGTGGAGCCCAATACGGTGTCATCACCAGCACCTTTGACAGGCGAAGACCACCTTTAGTCAGGATAGCTTGTACTAGCTGTCCCCTTTCAAAATGCCCGTTGTTGGATCCCTTCCCGCTCAATATTTGGGAAGAGGACCAGGGCCTCTATAAATAGGGCTAGCCACCACAGTAGACGGGGATCGAATCCTTCCCAAGCAGAACACCACACCAGCTCAAGAACACCTCTCCTCATGAGGTTGTTCTTCCCTTGTACTGTTCATTATCAGCCCAAGAGGCAATCCACCACCACACACACAAGAGTAGGGTATTACACCACAACGGTGGCCCGAACCTGTATAAATCTCGTGTCCCTTGTGTTGTGAGTTCATCGTGCTAGCTTAGAGATCGTGGCGAGGCTGAGGGCGTGTTTCGGTAGGGGGAAATCTTCGTGCGCACCCCAGTGTTTGAACCTCAAGGGTTTTGCCAGAACCCGATATCCGACATGTTGCACTATATATATCAACTCCGCATCTTTTGGCATCAATGTTATGAATATGTGTATCACTATGATCGAGATTCGGTAAACCATTAACATTGGGTGTATGACCATAGAAGGTTTTATTCATGTAAACAGAATAACATTTATTCTCTATCTCAAATGAATAACCGTATTGCAATAAACATGATCCTATCTTGTTCATGCTCAACGCAAACACCAAATAACATTTATTTAGGTTCAACACTAATCCCGAAAGTATAGGGAGTGTGCGATGATGATCATATCAATCTTGGAAGCACTTCCAACACACATCGTCACTTCACCCTCAACCAGTCTCCATTTATTCTGCAACTCATGTTTCGACTTACTAATTTTAGCAACTGAACAGATATCAAATACCCAAGGGCTACTATGAGCACTAGTAAGGCACACATCAGCAACATGTATTTCAAATATACCTTCATTCACTTTGCCATCCTTCTTATCTGCCAAATATTTGGGGTAGTTCCGCTTCCGGTGACCATTTCCTTTGTAGTAGGAGCAGTCAATTTCAGGCTTAGGTCCAGCTTTGGGCTTCTTCACAGGAGTGACAACTTGCTTGCCATTCTTCTTGAAGTTCCCTTTCTTTCCCTTGCCCTTTTTCTTGAAACTAGTGGTCTTGTTAACCATCAACACTTGATGCTCTTTCTTGATTTCTACCTTTGCTGATTTCAGTATCGCGAAAAGCTCGGGAATCGTTTTCGTCATCCCTTGCATATTATAGTTCATCACGAAGTTCTAGTAGCTCGGTGATAGTGACTAGAGAACTCTTTAAATCACTATCTTATCGAGAAGATTAACTCCCACTTGATTCAAGCGATTGTAGTACACATACATTCTGAGCACATGCTCACTAGCTGAGCTATTCTCCTCCATTTTGTAGGCAAAGTATTTGTTAGAGGTCTCATACCTCTCTACATGGCCATGAGTCTGAAATACCAATTTCCGCTCTTGGAACATCTCATATGCTCTGTGGCGTTCAAAACGTCTTTGAAGCCCTGATTCTAAGCCGTAAAGCATGGCGCACTAAACTATCAAGTAGTCATCATATCGAGCTTGCCAAATGTTCACAACATCTGCATCTGCTCTTGCAATAGGTCTGTCACCTAGTGATGCATCAAGGACATAATTCTTGTGTGCAACAATGAGGATAATCCTCAGATCACGGACCGAGTCCGCATCATTGCTATTATCATATTTCAACTTAGTTTTCTTTTGGAACATATCAAAAATAGGGGAGCTATAACACGAGCAATTGATCTACAACATAATTTGCGAAAACTATCTGGACTAAGTTCATGATAAATTATGTTCAATTAATCATAGTACTTAAGAACTCCCACTTAGATTGACATCCCTCAAGTCATCTAAATGATACATGATCCAAATCAACTGAACCATGTTCGATCATAACATGAGATGGAGTAGTCATCAATGGTGAACATCTCTATGTTGATCATATCTACTATGTGATTCAGGTTCAACCTTTTGGCCTCCAATATTCCGAGGCCATGTCCGTAGATGCTAGGCCCATCAAGTTCAACCCAAGTATTCCGCATGTGCAAAATTGTCTTGCACCTGTTGTATGTGAACGTAGAGCCTATCACACCTGATCATCACGTGGTGTCTCGGCACGAAGAACTGTCACAACGGTGCATACTCAAGGAGAACACTTATACCTTAAATTTTAGTTAAGGGATCATCTTATCATGCTACTGCCGTACTAAGCAAAATAAGATGCGTAAAAGATAAACATCACATGCAATCAAAATATGTGACATGATATGGCCATCATCATCTTGTGATTTTGATCTCCATCTCCAAAGCATCATCATGATCTCCATCATCACCCGCTCGACACCTTGATCTCCATTGTAGTGTCATGGTTGTCTCGCCAACTATTGCTTCTACAACTATCGCTAACGCATAGTGATAAAGTAAAGCAATTACATGGCATTTGCATTTCATACAATATAGCGACAACCATAAGGCTCCTGCCAGTTGCTGATAACTTTTACAAAACATGATCATCTCCTACAATAACGTATATCACATCATGTCTTGACCATATCACATCACAACATGCCCTGCAAAAACAAGTTAGACATCCTCTACTTTGTTGTTGCAAGTTTTACGTGGCTGCTACGGGCTTCTAGCAAGAACCGTTCTTACCTACGGCACAAAACCACAACGGTGATTTATCAAGTTTGCTATTTTAACCTTCAACAAGGACCGGCCGCAGCCAAATTCGATTCAACTAAGGTAGGAGAAACAGACACCCGCCAGCCACCTTTATGCAAAACTAGTTGCATGTCTGTCCGTGGAACCGGTCTCATGAACGTGGTCATGTAAGGTTGGTCCGGGCCGTTTCATCCAACAATACCGCCGAATCAAAATAAGACATTGGTGGTAAGCAGTATGACGATCACCGCCCACAACTATTTCTGTTCTACTCGTGCATATCATCTACGCATAGATCTAGCTCTGATGCCACTGTTGGGAAACATAGAATGCAATTTCAAAAAAAAATCCTACGCTCACGCAAGATCTATCTAGGATATGCATAACAACGAGAGGGGGAGAGTGTGTCCATGTACCCTCATAGACCGAAAGTGGAAGCATTTGACAATGCGGTAGATGTAGTCGAACTTCTTCTTGTTCCGACCGATCAAGCACCGAACGTACGGCACCTTCGAGTTCTACACATGTTCAGCTCAATGACGTCCCTCGAACCCTTGATCCAGCAGAGTGTCGAGGAAGTAGATGAGTTCCATCAGCACGACAGCGTGGTAATGGTGACGGTGAAGTGATCCACGCAGGGCTTCGCCTAAGAACTACGAGAATATGACCGGAGGCGTAAACTATGGAGGGGGGCACCGCACACGGCTAACAATAGTTGATGTGTGTTCTAGGTGCCCCCTTCCCATGTATATATAGGTGGGAGGGGGAGGGTAACAGCCTAGGGGCGCCCCAAGTAGGAGGAATCCTACTTGGGGCCTAGTCCAATTCGCCCCCCTGTCTTACCATATTTTCCGGAGGGGGAAGGAAGGAGGAGAGTGGAGGGAAGGAACGGGGAGGCCGAATCCCTCCCCTTCCTTCTCTCTTCCCCTCTTTCCTTCCTCCTCTGGTTCAGCCCATAGGGGGGGCGCAGCAGCCCCTACTGGCTGTTGTGTTACCCCTCTTGGCCCATTAGGCCCATATCTTTGCCGGGGGGTGCCCGGAACCCCTTCCGGTGACCCGATATGTACCCGGTACCCTCCGGAACACTTCTGGTGTCCGAATACTATTGTCCTATATATCAATCTTTACCTCTCAACCATTTCGAGCCTCCTCTTCATGCCCGTGATCTCATCCGGGACTCTGAACAACATTCGGTCACCAAACCACATAACTCATATAATACAAAATCATCATCAAACGTTAAGCTTGCGGACCCTACGGGTTCAAGAACTATGTAGACATGACCGACACACCTCTCCGGTCAATAACCAATAGCGGAACCTGGATGCTCATATTGGATCCCACATATTCTACGAAGATCTTTATCGGTCAAACCATTATGACAACATACGTTATTCTCTTTGTCATCGATATGTTACTTGCCCGAGATTCGATTGTCGGTATCTTCATACCTAGTTCAATCTTGTTACTGGCAAGTCTCTTTACTCGTTTCATAATGCATCATCCTGTACCTAACTCATTAGTCACTTTGCTTTCAAGACTTCTTATGATGTGCATTACCGAGAGGGCCTAGAGATACCTCTATGATACTCAGAGTGACAAATCCTAATCTCGATCTATGCAAACCCAAAAAACACCTTCGGTGATACCTGTAGAGCATCTTTATAATCACCCAGTTATGTTGTGACATTTGATAGCACACAAGGCATTCCTCCGGCATCCGGGAGTTGCATAATCTCATAGTTGGAGGAATATGTATTTGACGTGAAGAAAGCAATAGCAATAAAACTGAACGATCATAATGCTAAGCTAACGAATGGGTCTTGTCCATCATATCATTCTACTAATGATGTGATCCCGTTCATCAAATGACAACACATGTCTATGGTTAGGAAACTTAACCATCTTTGATTAATGAGCTAGTCTAGTAGAGGCTTAGTAGGGACATAATATTTTGTCTATCTATCCACACATGTATCAAGTTTCTGGTTAATACAATTCTAGCATGAATAATAAACATTTGCCATGATATAAGGAAATATAAAATAACAACTTTATTATTGCCTCTAGTGCATATTTCCTTTAGAACGCCTATGATGTATGTAGCATGGAATGTATTGGGAACTACTCGATCATTTTCATTGACAGGAAAAGCATGCCACCCAAAATGTTTTATCTCTATTTTTTGCTTTGAGCTCTGGCACCTCTACAAATCCCTACTTCCCTCTGCGAAGGGCCTTTCTATTTACTTTATGCAATTTCTATTTTTTACTTGAGTCTCCATCTTATCTTATAAGGCACCAACTAAGGGGCAATATGATCGTACTTCAGCATTGGGTGTAGCTAATATGCGAGTGTGTTTCATGAATGGATCAATGATTGAGCATAATGGGCTAGGGATAACTTGCTTTAGTGTTGATATTTTGAAAGATATGGTTGATTGTTGATATGCTTGAGTATTAAAGTATTCATGTCAAAACTACATTGCTTTGAATCATATCACTACAAAAAAATACACTTCTGTGATGATACATGTTTGCCATAGTAGGTCGCGTTTTTTGTCATGCATGTACATCCATGACGATTTTATGACAGAATCAAGATAGTCATACCTGTGCTGTCGTAGAAGTGTTCCATGACATTACCACAATTATCATCACGAAAGTGTCCACTTCCATGACGATAAATCGCGCGTAACAGAAGTGCTTTCGTCAAGGGTGACCGACACATGGCATCCACCATAACGGAACACCGTTAAGCTATCGGGTCGAGTTTTGGATCCGATAACCCGTTAACAGCCCCGACCAATGGGGATTTTCCACATGTAAAATCATCATTGGCAGGAGGAAACACGTGTCGGCTCATCGTTGGGACAGATGTCATCCACTCATTGGACAGAAGGCACCTATGATACGTCGGCACGTGGCACGGCCCAACAGAGGCCCAATCCTGTGAAAAGGCCGGCTCGTTTGACTTGGTCAAAAGGTGGCGGGCCGACCCATGGAAAGCCTGTTAACGGCCTATTCGCATATAGCCCATTTACAACCCCCTAACCCAAGGCCCGTGTCAGGACCGGATTTGCGGGATATTAATTTCCAGAAAATGGCCCTTGTGCTCACCAGCCCCAGGATTACTGTTAGCTGATGAGGCACCAACTTGATACAAGAATTCCAAGCAAAATACAAAATATGTATTACAAGACCATTCTGGCCTATGAGTACAACAAAAGGTTTCTAGTGGTTGATGGCGGAAGCGGTTTGTGGATCATCAGCGTCTATGGGACTCCATTTCCCACAGGAACAGCTGACCAGGTTAACTCCTATCTTCGCGAAGCTGCTATCACCATTGCGTAGGTTCCGGGGTTGTCATTGCAACGATCCTCTCCAAGCAAGTAATCTGGCCAAGACAATAGCCAGGGACAAGCCAGTGAGTACTTTGAATGTACTCGCAAACATTATGAACGCGGGTATAGTATAACAAATGGCAATCATATTCTGAAATATTCTATGATCATAATGTCAGTCATAAAATAAAATCCTTGATGCATGTAAGTAGATTATTTATATGCAACATGAATATGCAATAATGGAGTAGAAATAAAATGCACCGATCGGGTGTCTGGAGCGACGCCTCGAAAGGATCATGATATGAAGCATGCCTCAGTCGGGCGTCTAAGAGACACCACATAAAGGGCTTATAAGGAAAATAAATAACAAACATGCCACAGTCGGGCGTTTGTGCGACACGACATAAAGAGATTATAAAGTAAATAAATAACAAGCATGCCACAATCGGGCGTCTCAGCGACACCACATAAAGGGCTTATAAAGTAAATAAATAACAAGCATGCCACAGTCGGGCGTCTCAGCGACACCACATAAAGGGCTTATAAGGAAAAAAATCATAGTGAATATCCAGGAGGTAGAACCGTCCCAGGGATACTCAATACTTCAAAATAATATAAAGGGTTAGTCCATAATAATAATCATCATAATCATCACAGGTCACAAGTCATGATCCATGTTCTGGTTTAGCAGTTTCTCCTCCGAAGACCGACACTAAGACCGACACTTGACCCAACCCAGACTGTAGTCCTTAACCATGGATAGGTCTATTCGAATAGATATTATCTCTGCAGAGGGTGTACTATTTACCCACGAGTAACGGATTCCTTTAGTCCATCGGGACTAATTTCGTCTACGGTCTTTTAATTGAGAACACACCTGACTTGCACACACCAGCTTAACTTACTGGTGTCTGGAATCACCCCCGACACCTGTCAAGTAAAACTCTAAGTGGGGAGGCTACAACCTCGCGTAGAGTGTGATCAAATTTATGTCACACGCTCTAAGGGGTGCCCCCCCTCTCGGTCCCAACTGGAAACATCCATGCCCCCGGACCAGGTGGCCTGCCTACCGGCTGCAGTCGGTATCTTCCACCGTGGCCTCTCTGTACGATTTGTGCTAGAAAGGGGTTGACAACTTACAGGACCGTACCCTACCTGCTGCAGGGACCAGTGGCAGTACAAAACAAGTATGGGGGTTACTAGAAAAGACTCTATCTACGGTCGACTCAGGAGGTTTAAAATTCCCTGCATGATATGTGTAACCAATATATATTTCAACCAACAAAATCACCACTCATTATACCTCACTATGCCATACCGGACATAACCGTCCCGATGGAGACCGGAGACAAGCTCACGCCTACCCAAGGCAGAGGCTTTCCCCAGATTTGTTTCCGGCATGCATGCAAGGCATACGAGTGCGATTACCATCACAAGTATATCCATTTCCAACAGCAAGGAAATCTCCAATAGGCATTCATGCAAATGATCGTGTCACCACATAAAATATTATGCCAGGGTTCAGAATGCTTGCCTTGAAGTTGTGGAGGGGTGAGGTGCACTCCAAAACTTTTGAAAGTTACAATCTCCCCTCCAAATTCCTATTTTCAAAAATATTCAAATAACACATACTTTAAAAACAGTACAAAAAAGTTGCTTGTAAAATTTTCAAATAACTGTTAAAATAAACTAGACTAAATTTGAGAGAGGTAGGAAAAAGAATCAACTCATTTGGAGTTTTATTTTAAAAGATATAGCCAGTCAAAGTTTAGTCAAATTCTGTTTTTTTAAATAAAACAAAAAGAAAAATGTTTCAAAAACTGAACACGTCGAAGGCGTACTCTGTGTTTACGTTACCACTTAAAACACGTGGCGGCGGGGCTGGTCACTGACAGTGGGTCCCCTGGGCCCACTGGTCAGGTTTGACCAGTCGCTCGCGTCTTCTCCCTCCTCTGCCCGAGCGGGGGGCGGGGTTCCGGCAATCACCGACGACGAACGGCGGCTCCCTACGGTGATCCAAGGGCAGGGATGGATCCGCCAGGCCGGGGCGGTCCTCCCGGTGGTTGTTGGGTCGGCGGGGGTGAAGGGAGTCACCGGCGGCGAGCTCCGCGACAGAGGTGGCTTCGGGCACGATTGGGGATTTGGGCTGTGGTGGCTCCCGACCGTGTTTGAAAGGATGGGCAGCTCCGCAGGGTTGAGGGGAGGAGGGTGGTGGTGTTGGACGGGCAGGAGAGGCCCTGGTTGCCACGAACGGTGCTGGGGCGTGGCAGCGGCCGAACCGGCCGGAGTAGGGGAAGACGGCTTTCCCCCGACGATTACTGGCTATGGGGGGTGCTATGGGGGTGGCCTGAGGTTGCCTGAGTGGCTGGTCGAGTCCGGGGGTCTCCTTTTATAGCACATCGAGGTCGGTTCCGCGGTGGTGGATGAAGATGCCGGCGACCACCGTTTTGTAGCTTGCAGGGCATCGTGGCGGCGACGGGCGCTTGCGGATAAGCTGGCATTGCTCTAGGGGCGAGCTGGCGGGCGCGGGAGGCTCGGGCGGCGCCGTCCAGGGCCGGGGCCTGCTGTGGTCGGCCGCTAGTGGCCACGACTGACTTGACGGCGGCGCTGTGGAGCTCCAGGGGGGTCCAGGCGGCTCTGCAGTGAGGGGGGAGTCGGGGCGCGATGGCTGGAAGAGGGGAGGGGCTAGAACGGGCGCGGGGGGGGGGGGAGTGGCAGTGGGACACCGCGACTCGTGCGCATGCACGTGCAAAACACGCGCTCTGGCCGCGCCCAGAGCATGCACGCCAGGCGTTCGGCGAAATGCTAGCGTGGGTTAGAGAGCGTGGGTGGGGCTGGGGATTAGCAGGTCTGGGTTAGGGTCGTCTAGGAGCTTAGTGGACATGCTGGTTTGTCCAGATGTGCAAGGTCACAGAGGAAAACAAAAATCATGTCAAAACTGTCCATGCACTCAAAGTGTTTGACAAAATGCCAAGGGCACTAAGGCATATCTTGGGGTGGCCAAACCCTCCAGGCTAGTGTCTCTTTAGATGCAAAAGAGGGTGGTAATGTTAGTTTGTCAAAAACAGAAACTTGTTAGTGCAAGTTTTGCAAATCTTCAGTTTTGGACAGAAAGAAAAAGGCATGATTGCAAGCACTTAAAATCCTCCAATGGGTCCACTCTCCTAAACTTAAGGGTTTTGCAGGGTGGTCTATAAGCAGGAAAAAGAAACATGGGTAAAGGAGCAAGTTAACATATGGTTGTAGTACAAATCATCAAGTTGGACCAGAATGAAAATGAGGTTGATTCACTCAATTTTTTCAAAGGACATAACTTGGTTTTTGCACAAAGATGAATAATATACTCCTACTGACATCCCCTAATTTTGGTGGAAGTTTTAAAGAAGTATTTAAATAGGTTGCAGTGCAAAAGTGAGATTTGACCAGATTTAAAAACTTGTGGTAAAACTCAAAGCCTCCAAATGACTAAGGAATATTTTTGCATAAAAGTGATTTAGGGACATCATATGTCATCTCCAAATTTTGGTGGGATTTTTAAATGAATTTATCAAAGGGTTGTAGTGCAAATGGAACCCTAAAACTTATGAAAAACCCTTCTTGAGAAATAAAGCTCAGGGAAAAATAATTATATAAATAATCCCACTTATAAAAGAATTGTTTTATTTGGCAGGGGAAATAAGTCCAATACTGACTGAAAAGTTTTCACTTGGGGTAAAAACTCCATAATAATAAAGAAAAGAATGGTTCTGAAATCAAAAGGAAATCCAGAAAATAAAAGTTTAAGTTTCCTGGCAAAATTTTAATTAATAAAACAAGGTTAAAATTTTGGGGTGTCACAACACTACCCCCCTAAGAAAAATCTCGTCCTCGAGATTTGCTAATAGTTGTTTTGAAAACATTACTGCTGTTAGCTGAAACCGAAATGTTCACTCATATCACAAACTTGAGTCGTCGGGGTTGGTTTTTGGCAGCTACGCCCGAGATTAAAAATATAATTGCACATCAACATACTCATGCATGGCTACTATTTAAAATAGGGCGCACAAGCAACATCATTTAATTACGGCGATGCAGGATCACACAGTTACAAGGCGAGGACATACTAAGACTCGGTGCTGCTCAAGTGACTCAGTCTACCTCGTTAATATCGAAGCGGGCGGGCCTCATGGACGTCGAGGCTTCTCCATGGTTTTCACCGTTGGGATTAGCTGGAGGGGGTTGAGGGGCTGCAGGGTCGGGGTAGCGATGATGACCATCTCGGGAATTGTTGGCCACAATCCTGTTGGAGCGTGTTCCCAAAAGGCGACGAAGCACTTCTGGGGTCATCAAGGTGTTTTTGTCGATGACTGGGGCAGACCTCAAAGACTCGATCGGTTGTCCGAACAACACAACTGGGTTGTCAGCGTTGGGCTCATCTTCTCCTCTTGCCGGGGCTCGGCGGATCAGTTCCCCACGAGCTGTGATCAGATCAAGAGTGATTTGGTCGAATAGATCCTCTACTGTACTTACATAGCGCACTAGATGCAACAATGCAGGATCCGTCTCGTGATCTCTGTTGGCGACCTGGGGTGGCCTACTATACCCGTCACGGCTGGGGTAGTAGTAGAACGAGCGACAGTTAACTCTGGGCGACAAGTGCCGTAGTTGAACTACAGCCTCTCGAGCAGCCATTTGAATGGCTTGTGGCTCAAAGGAAGTCGTCCTTCCGGTGAACCTGTAGGGGCGTTCTGGAGATAGACCCCTGCCATAGATGTGCACGGTGGCCCAGAATTGACGGCTTTCACCGCTCATGGGTCCTTGGTACACAACATATTCTGGAGGCTCTTCTAATGCAAAGGCACGGCGGGTGAGGTTCGCGAGCATGGTCACAAAACCTCCAAGGTTGTTTGCTGTGGTCTCATTGTGTACGAAGGGGCCAGGCATTATAGGTTGGTTTGAGGAAGAGGATGGGCTGTGCTGTGTTGAGGCTAGTGTGCCCTTTTTATAGAAAAAGGGGACGGAGTCTTCCTTCACACGCTTGCGAAGGGGACAATTTAGGGGTCGGTCACTGGCGCGTGATCAACAGGCTAGGCTGATAGGTTGGGCACCGACTGCCAAAAGTGTCGGGGTCACTATGTGGCTATCTTGCACGAGAAGCTTGGCTGGGGTTAGGTTAAGGTCTGGTGGGTTGGTTAACCTAGGTTTATTGACCTGGCTAAGATAGGATTAGCCAATGGTCAGCCTGGCTCTGATACCAAGTTTGTCAGGACCGGATTTTCGAGATATTAATTTTCAGAAAATGGCCCATGCGCTCACCAGCCCCAGGATTACTGTTAGCTGATGAAGCACCAACTTGACACAGGAATTCCAAGCAAAATACAAAATATGTAGTACAAGACCATTCTGGCCTATGAGTACAACAAAAGGTTTCTAGTGGTTGATAGCGGAAGCGGTTTGTGGATCATCAGCGTCTATGGGACTCCATTTCCCACAGGAACGGCTGACCAGGTTAACTCCTATCTTCGCGAAGCTGCTATCACCATTGCGTAGGTTCCGGGGTTGTCATCGCAACGATCCTCTCCAAGCAAGTAATCTGGCCAAGACAATAGCCAGGGACAAGCCAGTGAGTACTTTGAATGTACTCGCAAACATTATGAACGCGGGTATAATATAACAAATGGTAATCATATTCCAAAATATTCTATGATCATAACGTCAGTCATAAAATAAAATCCTTGATGCATGCAAGTAGATTATTTATATGCAACATGAATATGCAATAATGGAGTAGAAATAAAATGCACCGATCGGGTGTCTGGAGCGACGCCTCGAAAGGATCATGATATGAAACATGCCTCAGTCGGGCGTCTATGCGACAACACATAAAGGGCTTATAAGGAAAATAAATAACAAACATGCCACAGTCGGGCGTCTGTGCGACACCACATAAAGGGCTTATAAAGTAAATAAATACCAAGCATGCCACAGTCGGGCGTCTCAGCGACACCACATAAAGGGCTTATAAAGTAAATAAATAACAAGCATGCCACTGTCGGGCGTCTCAGCGACACCACATAAAGGGCTTATAAGGAAAACAATCATAGTGAATATCGAGGAGGTAGAACCGTCCCATGGATACTCAATACTTCAAAATAATATAAACGGTTAGTCCATAATAATAATCATCATAATCATCACAAGTCACAAGTCATGATCCATGTTCTGGTTTAGCAGTTTCTCCTCCGAAGACTGACACTAAGACCGACACTTGACCCAACCCAGACGGTAGTCCTTAACCATGGACACGGCTATTCGAATAGATATTATCTCTGTAGAGGGTGTACTCTTTACCCACGAGTAACAGATTCCTTTAGTCCATCGGGACTAATTCCGTCTACGGTCTTTTAATTGAAAACACACCTGACTTGCACACACCAGCTTAACTTACCGGTGTCTGGAATCACCCCCGACACCTGTCAAGTAAAACTCTAAGTGGGGAGGCTACAACCTCGCGTAGCATGGGATCAAATTTATGTTGCACGCTCTAAGCGGTGCCCCCCTCTTGGTCCCAACCGAAAACACCCATGCCCCCGGACCAGGTGGCCTGCCTACCGGCTGCAGTCGGTATCTTCCACTGTGGCCTCTCTGTACGGTGTGTGCTAGAAAGTGGTTGACAACTTACTGGACCGTACCCTACCTGCTGCAGGGACCAGTGGCAGTACGAACCAAGTATGGGGGTTACTGGAACAAGACTCGATCTACGGTCGACTCAGGAGGTTTAAAAATTCCCTGCATGATATGTGTAACCAATATATATTTCAACCAACAAAATCACCACTCATTATACCTCACTATGCCATACCGGACATAACCGTCCGGACGGAGACCAGAGACAAGCTCACGCCTACCCAAGGCAAAGGCTTTCTCGGATTTCTTTCCGGCATGCATGCAAGGCATACGAGGACGATTACCATCACAAGTATATCCATTTCCAATAGCAAGGAAATCTCCAATATGCATTCATGCAAATGATCGTGTCACCACATAAAATAACGAGTCCTACGTATTAAGATGGTGTTATAATTGTGTCAACTAACACACAAAATATTATGCCAGGGTTCAGAATTCTTGCCTTCAAGTTGTGGAGGGGTGAGGTGCACTCCAAAACTTTTGAAAGTTATAATCTCCCCTCCAAATTCCTATTTTCAAAAATATTCAAATAACACATACTTTAAAAACAGTACAAAAAAGTTTCTTGGAAAATTTTCAAATAAATCTTAAAATAAACTAGACTAAATTTGAGAGAGGTAGGAAAAAGAATCAACTCATTTGGAGTTTTATTTTAAAATATATAGCCAGTCAAAGTTTAGTCAAATTCTGTTTTTTTAATAAAACAAAAAGAAAAACATTTCGAAAACTGAACACGTCGAAGGCGTACTCTGTGTTTACGCTACCACTTAAAACACGTGGCGGCGGGGCTGGTCACTGACAGTGGGTCCCCTGGGCCCACTGGTCAGGTTTGACCAGTCGCCTGCGTCTTCTCCCTCCTCTGCCCAAGCGGGGGGCGGGCTTCCGGCGATCACAGCCGACGAACGGCGGCTCCCCACGGGGATCCAAGGTCAGGGATGGATCCGCCAGGCCGGGGCGGTCCTCCCGGTGGTTATTGGGTCGACGGGAGTGAAGGGAGTCGCCGGCGGCGAGCTCCGCGGCGGAGGTGGCTTCGGGCACGATTGGGGATTTGGGCTGTGGTGGCTCCCGACCGTGTTTGAAAGGCTGGGCAGCTCCGCAGGGTTGAGGGGAGGAGGGTGGTGGCGTTGGAAGGGCAGGAGAGGCCCTGGTTGTGACGAACGGCGCTGGGGCGTGGCGGAGGCCGAATCGGCCAGAGTCGGGGAAGACGGCTTTCCCCCGACGATTTCTGGCTGTGGGGGTGCTATGGGGGTGGCCTGAGGTCGCGTGAGTGGCTGGACGAGTCCCGGGGTCTCCTTTTATAGCACATCGAGGTCAGTTCCGTGGCGGTGGATAAGGATGCCGGCGACCGCCGTTTTGTAGCTTGCAGGGCATCATGGCGGGGACGGGCGCTTGCGGACAAGCTAGCACTGCTCCAGGGGCGAGCTGGCGGGCGCGGGAGGCTCGGGCGGCGCCGTCCAGGGCCGGGGCCTGCTGTGGTCGGCTGCTAGTGGCTACAGCCGACCTGACGGCGATGCTGTGGAGCTCCGGGGGGGGGGGGGTCCAGGCATCTCTGTGGTGAGGGGGGAGTCGGGGCACGACGGCTGGGAGAAGGGAGGGGCCAGAACTGGCACGGGGGGAGTGATAGTGGGACGCGGCGACTCGTGCGCATGCACGTGCAAAACGCGCGCTCTGGCCACCCCCAGAGCGTGCACGCCAGGCGTTCGGCGAAATGCCAGCGTGGGTTAGAGAGCGTGGGTGGGGCTGGGGATTAGCAGGTCTGGGTTAGGGTCGTCTAGGAGCTTAGTGGACATGCTGGTTTGTCCAGAGGTGCAAGGTTACAGAGCAAAACAAAAATCATGTCAAAACTGTCCATGCAGTCAAAGTGTTTGACAAAATGCCAAGGGCACTAAGGCATTTCTTGGGGTGGCCAAACCCTCCAGGCTAGTGTCTCTTTAGATGCAAAAGAGGGTGGTAATGTTAGTTTGTCAAAAACAGAAACTTGTTAGTGCAAGTTTTGCAAATCTTTAGTTTTGGACAGAAAGAAAAATGCATGATTGCAAGCACTTAAAATCCTCCAATGGGTCCACTCTCCTGGATGTAAGGGTTTTGCAGGGTGGTCTATAAGCAGGAAAAAGAATAATGGGTAAAGGAGCAAGTTAACATATGGTTGTAGTACAAATCATCAAGTTGGACCAGAATGAAAATGAGGTTGATTCACTCAATTTTTCCAAAGGACATAACTAGGTTTTTGCACAAAGATGAATAATATACTCCTACTGACATCCCCTAATTTTTGTGGAAGTTTTAAAGAAGTATTTAAATAGGTTGCAGTGCAAAAGTGAGATTTGACCAGATTTAAAAACTTGTGGTAAAACTCAAAATCTCCAAATGACTAAGGAATATTTTTGCATAAAAGTGATTTAGGGACATCATATGTCATCCCCAAATTTTGGTGGGATTTTTAAATGAATTTATCGAAGGGTTGCAGTGCAAATGGAACCCTAAAACTTATGAAAACCCCTTTTTGAGAAATAAAGCTCAGGGAAAAATAATTATATAAATAATCCCACTGATAAAAGAATTGTTTTATTCGGGAATGGTTCTGAAATCAAAAGGAAATCCAGAAAATAAAAGTTTAGGTTTCCTGGCAAAATTTTAATTAATAAAATAAGGTTAAAATTTGGGGTGTCACAGCCCATTACGCCCTCTCTGAATTAGGCCCAGTAGCGTCATCTGGGCCATCCAATATGATTCAAGCCCATTTTCACTTCTGGCCCATGTACGGCCCATGACGTCTTTCGGCCCATACGAGGCCCTTTGTAACTCTTGGCCCATTAACGGGCCTCGATGAAACTGGCCAGTAATAAATAGTGTATCACTTTACACCCATTAACGGCCCGTGGTGAAACTGGCCCGTAATGAACAGTGTATCACTTTATACCCATTAACGGCCCGTTATTCCGTTGAGCCGTTTACAACCCATGTTATCTTTCGGCCTTCTAAGAGCCCATTTATTCTTGGGCTCATTTCCAACATTCGTTTACTTACGGCCTGTTACTATCATTTTCTGCTTGTGGGCCAAATTCAGCCCGTGGTTACAGTCAGCCCGTTTGTGGTCTGTTAATACGTTGGGCCGTTTTCATAGCGTCATCAAATACGGCCTATTAATGATGGCCTGTTATGGTCGGCCCATGAACGGACAATTCCAACTCTAGCCCGTTTACGGCCATAATGCGGCCTGTAATTGGCCCATGTTTGGCCAATCGATCATACGGCCCGTATAAGGCCCATTGATGATATGGCCCGTAGAAGGCCCATTGTTTCTACGGCCCGTAGAAGGCCCACTATTTCTACGGCCCGTAGAAGGCCCACTGTTTCTACTGCCCGTAGGAAGCCCAGTGTCACTACAGTAAATATTAGCCCATGGTTATTGTGGCCTAGTTTTAAAAAATAGGTTATTGCAGCCACTAGCAAACCGCGGAAAAAGAACTGCAATGACTACAAGCAAACAAATAAACAAGACAACAAGGAAATAAATAAGCAAAGAAACTTACGCTAGGCTATCACGGCTATCACACATATTACATCCACTGGGCATCAAAGTTTGCCACCAGTGCAAATAAACACGCCGACAGAAGAATATACAAAACTGAGAGCACTTCAAAAGGCACTGGGCCTGGCTAGGCCGGCCCCCCAAACAGGCGAAGAAGCTGAGTAGTCCTTAGTTGTGTCATCGATAGATGCATCAACACTAGATTTATGGCATGATGGTGCGCACGACAGTCCTCTGACATCTTCATTGCATCTTTGACTTCAAGTCGGAGCTAAGCTGAAGCAAGCCTTTCCACTTTAAGTTGATACTGAAGAAGTCGAACTGATTGAGGCAGCGACTGCACAGAGGTTGTCTCACACCTGCTGGTGAGTAGCTTCAACTCACTGTCTTCATCAAGACAGGACCTTGGGGTCATCTCGCTGTCCTCAAGATGGTTTGACTCACTATCTTCCCTAAAGTTCTGCCTGGCGTAAGAGATACGACTCTGAAAGAGAAACAAGGAGACACGTAACAGGTTTCACAATTATATAAGCAAATAAATGGATCTGTTCTGCATAAGGAACATGTTTTACAACTATAATTTGAAACTGGTAGTTGTTGCAAACATCCAATCAGATGTAAACAGCAAAGCAAACAACAGTGGAGGAAATGATGCCTATCCAAATCTATACTAGAACAAAGTTTGAAGGCTTGAGAAGGATGAACTTACATTACATGTTAACACGGGCTGGACAAAGCCTTTCTCCATGTTGATGAAAGGATAATTCAATAAATTCCCCCAAGAAAATTCTTTATAAGTGTTGCCATTATTCTACATTTTGCAAAGAGTAAATATAGATCAAATAATATTGGAAGAAACAGAGGATAAGGAAGCGCAGGTGCAGACTGATGATACATAATCAAATAGCAATTAATTAAGTACAACGTTACAAGGCAAAATGGAGAGAGGTACTGACAAGAGCAATGCAGAGCCCATTGTTTTGAGATTGTATGATCCTTTGTGCAAGGAGATTCATCTGAAATTAGTTTTCATACAAGAGAGAAGGTAAGGCACAAGCAGAAATTTAGGAGTTCAAATTTTGAATTGATATCATAGACAATACCTGACGCTGGGCTCCCAGCAGTTCTAATAGGGGTTTGGCCACTGGAGTAGGGGTAAAGTGTGGTACAGTTGGGCCTGTGTTTTCTGTGGCTGCTGATCTATCTGATTTAATAGGTATCACTACCTTTTCCAAATACCTAGTTTGTACTCCTTGAGGATCTTCACTCACCCTCTTCGTTTTGGACATCTATTACGAAAGAACAACATTTAACTAGAAAAACATAGTGTGACAACACATGGAATAGGTACAGAAAATGGATAGGTATGGCATATACTCATATATGATGCTTAAACTAAGCAGATGGTGTAACAAAGTAAAAGTAATGCAAGAGGTCAGATGCAAAATATGTGCGACCAATACAACTTTGCAAAGTTAGAGCAATCACCCTGATGGGTGAATAAGATAGGCCATCCTCCACCATGCCAAGTTTGTTAGCCAGTGGATTGTTCCGCAATATTCCTCTCGTGCGCCCATTCTCATATTCATTTTGATAATGTTCAATATCTAACATGCATGAAAACATAAAAACAACTGAGATTTTCTTTGTAATGCAGAAGTGATTCTAATCCAATACTGCCTTCCTGTAAACCCCTTTGTGATATCTCTGCAATTCTTTTAAGAGATGCCATGCATGCTGTAATTTGTTGTGTGCATTAATATAATGTGGCCTACTACTCAAAATATGAGAGCTCCAGAAGTGATGACACTTCGCAGATGACAGCTTCAACATATAGTAAAGAAGAACAAGTCGACCTGACCTGGTAGATTCAAAATATACTAAGGGAGAACAACTCGACCTGACCAGTCGACCGCAAGAGAAGAGTATCATCTTAAAGAAGAGCAGAAGAGCAAGCAGATTGAAGATATTACAAGTCTTTCAATACAATATCGGTTGGCCACCCATGATGAACCAGAGCGCACATAGAAATACTATTCTTTCAGGTCTCTCCATATGTGGCTCACATGCATTTCAAAACTAAAGTAGGAACATTTAGCTAACCAATTAAACATCTCTCAGTTTTATTAATATTAGCAATAATATCATATATGAATTTGTACAACTAAGCTTGTTTAGCTCGATGGGTGGAGAGTGCTATTACGACATGAACCACATAGGCTGATTGTGGTCATCATAAAATGGGGAAACCATAAGCATGATGAGTATAGTGTTGACCGTGGCAGTGGGATGGCAGATCTGAAGCTGCAAACCGCGCAAAGGGTAGTTAGCAACCGATGTTTGCTTTGAAATAACAACTAAGATTTGGTATGGACAAGAAAGTACGGTCAACAAGTGACAAAGAAATGCAATTATGTTGTCTCTCTATATGTCACGACATGCATTTGGAAACTCAAATGGGACCTTTAGCTAACCAATTAAATGTGTCGGTTAACTAATATCAGTATCATATCACAATCATATTTGAACAACTAAGCTTTCGAATTCTGAGTGTTGTGTTGTTTAGCTTGAAAGGTGGAGTAATGCTAGTACGGCAGAAAGCACCTACGCAGATCATAGTAGAGTAGATAAAAGGGGAAAACCCTAAGCATCAAGAGAAAAATCAGGAAAGTGGAACTAGCTGGACCAGTGGGTGGCGCACATGCTTTTCAAAATGAATATAGGAACATTAGGTGACCAATTAAACATTCTCTGTTTTAGTGATATGAGCATCATATCATATTCGTATTTCAACACGTAAGCTTTGGGTTGAGGTCTTGAGGAGAAGTGCTAGCACGACATGAATCACCTACGATGATGGTAGTGAATATAAAGGGGGGAAACCATAAGCTTTACGAGTATAGTGCCCGTGCCATGGCGGATCTGAAGGTGCAAACCGGACAAAGCTACTTCACAACCAATGTTTGCTTTCAACTAGCCACTACGATTTGGTACGGACAAGAAAAGTACATTAAACAAATTATGATCTATTTTCCAGGTGAGATCAATAATTTAAGCACATATGGAAGAGTACCACCTCTCTTGCGACGCTGTGTAGGCCTATGATGATACGTTGATGGTGCTGCAGGTGTGATGGCTGTCGGCGGGGAAGAAGACTTTAGACGGCAGACGGCCGGGTCAGGGGATATATCTTGTTGCCGTGGACGAGGTGGTTGTAGGAGTGGCAACGGCAAGGTGGATGACGGCGCCGATGAAGTGAGAGGAGGCGATGAAAGGATCCTGGCCAGCGTCGTGGATGAGAGACTTCCATCTCTTGCAGTGGACGACGGGGTAGGGGTAGCAGCTCCGGCAAGGTGGAGGATGGGGTGGCGGATGAAGGAGGCTGGCCGCAGTGCGGAGGTTGTCGTGCCGCCGACGGTGTATGAATGGGGAAATGGAGGGGAGGGAGGATCTCAAACTTTGGGACGTGCTTCTCGGAAATGTGGGAAAGTTATGAACTTATCCCCCATTTAAAATTTCGGACATTGCATCGGTTGGGGATAGGACGATAATCTCGCATCTCCCAAATATTTGCCGGTAACTATTTCGGGCGAGGAGAGGGTGTTTTGCCGCCCACGGTTGGCGCCCACGGTGTATGAACTGGGCTGACAGGTAGGGCGGTTGTGTCACGTCTGAGGGAAGTTACACATGTACCCCTATTTAAAATATTAGCCTACATCGATTTCGGACGAGGAGAGTTTGTTTTGCCGCCCACCGTGTATGAATGGGGAAATGGAGTAAGAGACACATGTCTTTCGGACGAGCTTGAATCAAATGTGTTTTGCCGCCCACGTTTGGCGCCCACCGTGTCTAAATGGGCTTAGAGGCCATCGTGTCACGTCTGATTGAAGCTACTAGTCTACCCCTATCGACAGCAGTGTAAATCCAATCGATAAGGATGTCAAGTGTCAGGGGTAGACAGTAATTTCCATCTCGCAAAACACTTGCTTCGGGCAGCCCACAAATTATAGTAAGTGTTTAGCCGCTTCATTCAAAACTTGGGAGAATTAGCATTCACGTTTGCCCTGGGCCCTGGCAAACTAAATTCAAATCCAATTTATATTCGATTACGAATATCCACAGATAATTCTACATTTTGTTATTTATTTCTTCAAAACCACAACAAATATTTATTCCACCTTTATATATGATTATGATTTAGAAATGACGTGATCTTCGAATTAAGTAGGTTGGATACACTCTGAGTCAAACAATTATTTCATCCAATACAATATGCTCACACGAAAAACAGTTCACTTTATGTCAATCATACAAGTACTGAGGATTACCTCGCCTAAAAAATTCAGATCATTACAACACATGGACAACATAGGGGGTCTTGCAACATAACCCATTCAGAGACATGACACAACATGCAAGTACAATAATCTAATGACAATTTCAACTGGTATCTAAAGAAGAACCGGGATTACCTTGGGCTTTAGATAGCAGAAACAGTAGGACCTCCTCTGTCTTCAAATGCAACATTCGTACTTCCTCCAATTCTTAGGTTGCTTGCATAATGCGTGCCGCTAATTCCGTAATTTCCACCCTCAAGATTAATATTACCTCATTCATGGCAGCCACACCATCTCTATCTGCCTCTAGTAGAGCCTCAAGCACTATAATATCTGTGCTCAGACTGCTCTCCGGTGGTGTTGCCTCTGAACTGCTACCATCTGGTAACATGGATGGTGCACTGCTTCCACAAATAGATTTTGGGGTTGTACATTGTGTCCTAGTGTGAACAGCATCCTGAAAGGTTTCCGCTGGACATAAGTAAGAGATAGTTATCGTATGATCCAGGCAGTAAGCATACATGGTAAACGATGGACGAATTATTGCCGAGCATGGCAAACTATATTTAAATGGTTCAAAGCAGCATTAGCCGAAAAGAAATTAAAATGGTAAGATGAAACTAGGGATGTAAGTGGCAAATAAATGACATCCGCCAGTCCCATCTAGTTAGTTTTTACTACCTCCCTAGTTCATTTTCCTCAAAAAACAAAAACTCTTTTGAACTATCATACCACTAGTGGACTTTAATCGGGATTAAACGGGACCCAATTGACATCCCTAGTTGAAAGGGAGTGTACCACCGCTATATTTAAGTTGCCAAGGCATCTAAGCAGTTGAAATAATCTGAGAAAGCACTTAACAGTGTGGCCTCATATAAACTACGAGGACAGTCTTGTGATGAAGTTGAGAGGAAAAGTTAAGGACTCAAATGAAATAGGCATGCATTTCTTTACGATAGTACAGCAGGCACTGCTGACATATTGGCCAACTCAGATATAGCGTAACAACAAACAAGCATTCGAATCAAGCAATATAGCAAAGCAGACAACTTAACTGTTTGTAATTCGGTAGTATTACAGGTGGAGGGCATGTCGGTGGGAAACGACACCTATGGGATCACTGGAATCCCTACTACGGTTGCGGGGCGCTGGATCGTGAGAAGAGCGGGACTAGTAGACAACACAAAGGGGATTTACCCAGGTTCAGGCTGCAAAGATGCGTAAAACCCTACGATCCTGCTTTGGTGGATGTATTTAGTGTTCTGGAGCTTTTGAACTAGCTCTGGGTGCTGCTAGGTTCGAAAGAGCTGAATCCTTCTCCAGTGTGCCATGGGCCTCCTTTTATAGGCGAAAGGGGCTGCCACAGTGGCACACAGGAGGTGGAAAGTGCTACAGCGTTGTGAGCTTATCGCTGGTATTAAAGGACAAAGTGCATTTAACGCGAGGCTTAGGTGTCCCTTCACTTTATCTGGGACGGGAGCGAGGCCCGTCCCGTCCGTCACCGCTCCTCCTTGCTTTGACACGCGCCCTGGCCAGTGATGCATCCGGTGCCATGTAGGCAGGCAGGCAGCTAAGGTGGCGTGGTGGTGGAGCCTCCACGAAGGGCTGCATCTTGCCACGCAGGTGCCTGCCCAGCTGATTGGGTCGGCAGCTGCATGCGAATGGTGGTGGAGACTTGGCTGGCATGGGCCTGGCAGTGGCCCCGCTGGCGTGCTTGGCGAGGGCCTTGCCTGGTGGCCCGGCAAGGGTCTTGCCACGGCATGCCGTCATCCCCGGCAAGGGCCTTGCCAGGGGTCTAGTGGGCTTCCTCGGCACGAACCCCTGCCGAGGATTATTGCCTTCCTATCCTCATTCGATCTTGACTATTCTTTGTCTTCACAAAGATCTGCATGCCACCACGGAGGTGCCTCCTGAGCCCCGTCCCAATGCGTTTGTCTAGCGTTGGTGGGCTCAAAGGTGGCTCGCTCAGCTGGCGTGGATGAGCCACCTCGGCAAGGGTCTTGCCGGGGCCATGAGGCTGCCCCGACAAGGGTCCTTGCTCGGGAAACCTGCTTCGTCCATCCGATCTCTGTGGCCTTGGTCCTTGTCGTTGCTTTGTTTGTCTTGTGCCTTCGGCTTCCCTCTGGCTTCCTTTTCCTGCCCTGTTATGTGTGGCCGTGGCGGGTGGCTTTGACTGCCCGTGCACAAGTAAAGGGGTCAAAAGCAGAGCCCCTACTTTTGTACACTGGCAGGAGCCCCCGGGCCTGGGCCATACATAAGTGCAGCACATTGTTGGGCCAGGCCCAGAACGGTGCGCGGGCAGTTGGGGCGGATTTTTACGGCGGTAACTGTTCCGTCCGCTGTGCCTCCCCATGACCCGTGTTGACTGCGGGACATGGGGATCGCGCGCGCGCATGACGGAAGCATGCTGGCGTCACCTTGTGGTGGATAGTAAAGAGGTGGCTTGCGTGTCTCTTCGAGACCGCAGGGATGCCTCCCATTTATTGCCCTCGCTTGGGAACCGTCATTCCACATGTCCCACTGCGCCCGCCCGTTGCGCCACGTTCGCTGCATGCATAATGCAGAGAGAATGACAATCTCACAGGATGTGGGAAGTCGGTCGCGCGCGGGTCGATTCCCGCGCGCCTTCAATGGAGCGGGGAGGGCGGTCGACGGCCCCGCTTGCTGTCACTTCAACGAGCCGGATTGGCCGAGAGGGGGCGGCCGAGCCTCGCCCCCGCCCCTTTATAAAGAGGGGAACGGTAGGAACGGCGCCCCTCAATCCTTCGTCATCTGCCCTTCCCCATTCCCGCTTCTTCCTTTCTTCTGCCTTGGCGAGGGGGCGTGGCGACACTTCATCGGTGGCGGCGAGGGTTTCGGCCAGATAGCGCATCACTCCTCCCCAAGAGCTCGTAGCGGCGGAGCCGGTCGCTAGAGAAAGCGGGAGGGGGCGAGGTCGAGGTCGTCGGGGTGCTCGAGGGAGAGGAGGACGGGGTAGCAGATCAGCCTCGCCTCTGCCAGCAGCCCCTCCTCCGATGGAGGGCCACGCCAGGGACAACCCTTGCGAATTCTTTGTCAGGTTGCGCCAGCCACCGCGCCGTTGCCTTCACCTCCCGACTCCATTTGCGCGGGAGATGGGGCTGGATCCGCCATAGGCATTGCGGCTGCATATGAGGGGTTGTGGGAACAACGGCATATGGGCCGACGTCGAGTTCCCCGCCCCTCACGTCATGTATCTCCACCGAGGGTGGAAGACCTTTGCTTGCCTCCACAACTTGACGGAGGGGCTCACTCTCCATTTCAAACTAAAGGAGAGTGGCCTCCTCTCTGTTAAGATCTTTGGGCACTTCGGGACTCACGTAAGGTTCTGCGTGGAGAGCTCTTCTGATGATGAAGATTCCTCCTCGAGCAAAACTGGCAAGGAAGACAATGGCAGTGGCGACGAGGCTAGCAGGCACGAGGATGACGGGTCCGACTAGGCGTCGGGTGCCGCTCTGAGAGGCACCGGCGATCCCATCATTCGTGTTGCCGGCTCCTAGAACTTCCCGGGGTTGTCTCCTTAGGCGGCTGGCGTTGGGAGGCTGCGGAAGAGGAAGAGGGCAGGCGGCAAGGCCGTTAAGTCAGAGTATGCGGGCACCGACGCCTTCGTCGCGTGTTGACATCCTGCCACCTCGTCTTCGAGCTCTTCCACCGGCGCCGCCATCACCATCCAGCCCTCGGACGGCCACCGAGTTGTTCTCTTGGTGTCTTCTGCTACTCGTAGCTCGCCAAGGCACCCCTTTTGCCCTTCTGCTTTCTTGTTCCATTTTCTAAGGAGAGGGACAAGAAAGGGATTACGGGCACCTTATATCTTTTTAGTCCTGTAAGCCTTCGGGCCTTTATTAGATTTAGAACTTGTAATCCCCTTGCTCATGTTTTTCATTTCGTATAAACTGTGCCTGTGCGGGATGTTTTTTAATGAAAAAGGGATGTTTGCCGGGTTTTTCATTCGCAGGTGGAACCCACGACAAGGAGTGAATCCTTGTTATCTTTAAGATAAAAGTTTTTCCTCCCGGCAATAGGCCTTGCCGTCCCCCCACTTCGCTCGACCTTTCTCACGCCCTTGGCGGAGGCAGGGATGAGGCAGGCTTACGCTCTTCGTTTCATTTCCTTGCTACCGCGACTACGACCAAACTCGGCCCCAGGAGATGAGTCCTGGGGTATGGAATGAGGGGAGCACCGTAGACTAAGGATAAAATGAGGTTTCACATACCTCAGTCCATAATGAAACGCATGATAGAGGATAGAAGACTTATATGGATCTGCAGCCCCCGGCAACCTTGGCTTGCCGCGGATGGATCCTTGCTCTTGTAGCCCTCGGCAACTTTGGCTTGCCGGGGCTCGGACGCTGGTCCATCCCCTTTCTTCCAAAATAGCTCGGCAAGGATATTTATGTGCCCTGCGAATGAAAGAAGACAGAGAAGAACAGAGAGACACACACTCAACCAAGCTAGGGGTTAGCCTCCGCTAAGCACGATCAGCCCTAACCAAGGAAGAGACTCAATCTAGCATGCATGCTATAACTTAGGACGCCAGCGCTTCGTTTATTTATGCTCAGGGTCTGCGCCTGGCTTTGTACGAAGGGTTACATGCCTTGCCGGCAAGGCTTGTATAAAAGGGTGGCTTGCCGGGAGGCCCGGCAGCCGGGCCTTATGGGTAAAACTTGTGGAGATGCTCGATGTTCCAGGAGTTGCTCACTGGAACGACATCTTTGGTCTCCAGCCGGACTGCGCCGAGCCTGGTGAGTCGTGTTACCCGATAAGGGCCTTCCCACTTCGGCGTCAACTTGTTGGAATTCTTCATTGACTGAACATGCCAAAGAACAAGGTCGCCTTCCTCAAAGCTCTGGGCATGAACTTTGCGGCTATGGTAGCGGCGCAAGGCTTGCTGGTAGCGTGCTGCTCTCACAGCCGCCCGGAGACGATCTTCCTCAAGGAGCGTCGCGTCATCTTGCCGCAATCGCTCTTGCTCAAGCTCATCATAAGCGAGCACTTGAGGTGACCCATATATGAGTTCTGTGGGGAGAACTGCTTCTGCCCCGTAAACCAGGGCAAAGGGTGTCTGGCCGGTGGCTCGATTTGGCGTCGTTCTGATCGACCAATGAACCGCCGGCAACTCATCAATCCAACACCTTCCACTCTTGCGCAGCCTGTCAAAAGTCTTCGTTCTTAAGCCTCGCAGGACTTCAGCATTTGCTCTCTCCGCTTGGCCGTTGCTCCGTGGATGTGCCACGGAAGCAAAACAGACCCTGCTACTGAGATCCTCAGTGTATTGCATGAAGGCATGGCTGTGCCATTGTCGGTGATGATCCTGTTGGGCACCCCAAAACGGCACACTAGTCCCTTGAAGAACTTGATGGCTGACTGCACTGTCACCTTCCTCACTACTTCCACCTCTAGCCACTTTGTGAACTTATCGATTGCGACGTACAAGTACTCAAAGCCCCTGACAGCATGGGGGAAAGGGCCCAATATGTCGAGCCCCCAGACCGGGAAGGGCTAGGAGAGAGGGATAGTTTCAAGGGCTTGAGCTGGTTGATGGAGCTTCTTCAAAATGGAACTGGCATGCTTCACACTTGGTTACTAGTGCTGGTGCATCCTGGAGGGCGGTGGGCCAGAAGAAACTTGCCGGAAAGCCTTGCCGGCAAGGGCCCTCGACCCTATGTGGGAGCCACATATGCCTCCATGTATCTCTGCCAACAGCTTTAGTCCTTCCTCCCGGGAGATGCACTTCAACTTCACCCCATTTGGTATTTTTCTATACAATACGTTATCAACGAATTGGTACAGAGCAGACCGGCGGGCTACTCTTTCTGCCTCTTCCTGCTCCTCAGGAAGCTCTCCTTTTTGAAGGAATCGAACGGTGTGCTGCGCCCATGCCGGAGCCTGTGGCTCGATGACAAGGACCAAAGGCATCTCTTCTGCCACGGGAGCGGCCGCCTCCACGGCCATGATCTGAGGTCCTGCCGGAGTCGGTTGTCCCGCAGTAGGATCGGCATCCATGGCAACATCTTCGCTGGCGGCTCCGGGGAGCTCGGTGGGGAAGTACTTGCCGGAGCCTAGCTTCCTCCGCTTGTTCTTCCCGGTCGACGGCTCAACGGATGGTTGAGTTAACTGAAGCACAAAAGTACCTGGTTCCACAGGTAGCTTGAGGGCAACGCGCTTTGACAGGTAGTCGGCAATGTCCTTCTCTGTCCGAGGGACATACTCCGCTTGTATACTGTCAAAGCGCTCCTCCAGTTTCCTCACCTCATCTATGTAAGCTTCCATCAATGGGCTTTGATAATCTTTGTTGACCTGCCTGACGATGAGTTGCGAGTCGCCCCTGACGATGAGCTTTTTAACTCCGAGGTCCACCGTGATCCTGAGACCGGCAAGCAAACCCTCGTACTCGGCGGTGTTGTTGGTTGACTTCTCCTGGGGAAAGTGCATTTAAATGACGTACTTGAGGTGCTCTCCGGTGGGTGCGACAAGCAGCACACCGGCACCAGCGCCTTGCAGCGAAAAGGCCCCATCAAAGTACATGATCCAGTTGCCGCTTGTTTCCTCGCCGGGGAGAGTAGTCTCATGTACCTCTTCGTCAGGCGTCGAGGTCCATTTTGCAACAAACTCCGCCAAGACTCTGCTCTGGATCATTGAGGTACTTTCAAACTTTAGACCAAAACTTGACAGCTCCAGGGCCCATTCCACGATCCTTCCTGTTGCATCAGGGTTATGTAGTATCCTTTGCAAAGGAAGGTGGGTAACCACGGTGATCTCGTGCACTTGGAAGTAGTGGCGCAGCTTCCTCGAAGCCATAAGGAGGCCGAAGAGCAATTTTTGCACACCTGAATACCTCAACCTAGCTCCCTGCAAGAGGGAGCTGACGAAGTAAACCGGGTGCTGCACCATCTTCTTCCTTTGCGCCACTTCACCTGGCCGTGCGGGTCCTGTTGTACTGGCGCTAGTCTTGCCGGGACCGAGCCCTGCCGGGGACTCAGTCTTGCCGGGACCGAGCCCCGCCGGGGAGGGTTCTGGCCCGCCAACCGTTGACTCTGCCGCTGCTGCTGTCTCCTCATCGACCTCTCTCTGAGCCACCAATGCGGCGCTAACCACTTGGTTTGTTGCCACTAGATATAGTAGCAATGGTTCTTGTGGTTTGCGCGCAACCAGCACCGGGGTAGAGGAGAGGTACTTCTTCAAGTCTTGTAATGCCGCCTCGGCCTCTGGGGTCCACTCTACTAGGCCCGTCTTTTTTAAGTTCTTGAAAGAAGGGAGGGCACGCTCCACAGATTTGGAGATGAATCTGCTCATGGCGGCAACGCAGCCGGTGATCCGATGCACGTCCTTGATCCATTTGGGTGCCTCAATTTGCTCGATGGCCCTAATCTTGTCTAGGTTTGCCTCAATACCGCGCTGTGACACAAAGAACCTGAGAAGTTTGCCGGACGGGACACCGCAGACACACTTCTCAAGGTTCAATTTGAGGTTGATCTTGCGCAGGTTCCTGAATGTTTCCTCTAGATCTTGCACAAGTTTTGCTTTGTCCTTGGTTTTGACCACTATGTCATCCATATAAGCTTCCATATTCTATGTAGCTGGGGTTCAAAACCAATTTGGACTGCTCTTGCAAAGGTTGAGCCAGCACTCTTCAACCCGAAAGGCATCCGTAAAAAACAATACGTATCACATGGGGTGATGAATGCTGTCTTTTCCACGTCTTCTTTTGTCACGAAGATCTGGTGGTATCCTGAGTAGGCGTCAAGGAATGATAACAGGTCACACCCAGCCGTGGAGTCAACAATCTGGTCGATGCGCGGTAACGGGAAGGGATCCTTTGGACAGGCCTTATTGATGTCTGTGTAATCAATACACAGCCTCTGTCGTGGTTCTAAGTCTGACAGTACAGTGGGGGGTAGGTATGGAGAGGCAAGGTCCTAGCTATGGAGAGGTTGTAAACACAAGAGATGTACGAGTTCAGGCCCTTCTCGGACGAAGTAAAAGCCCTACGTCTCGGAGCCCGGAGGCGGTCGAGTGGATTATGCGTATATGAGTTACAGGGGTGCGAACCCTTCTGCCTGTGGAGGGGGGTGGCTTATATAGAGTGCGCCAGGACCCCTGCCAACCCACATAATGAAGGGTTTAAAGTACATTAAGTCCGGGGCGTTACTGGTAACGCCCCACATAAAGTGTCTTAACTATCATAAAGTCTACTTAATTACAGACTGTTGCAGTACAGAGTGCTTCTTGACCTTCTGGTGGTCGAGTGAGTCTTCATGGTCGAGTCCTCCAAGTCAGTCGAGTGGGCTCCTCATAGGTCGACTGGAAGGTGATCTCTTCTAAGGGTGTCCTTGGGTAGGGTACTTAGATCAGGTCTATGACCCTACCCTAGGTACACGACTCCATCATTAGCCCCCGAATGGATTGAGGCTTGAGTGAGTAGTTGATGTTGTTTCCGATTGGTTTGGCATACTGGTCATGCGTTGTTTTGGATTAAGAATCCCTTTGTTGATAACGAGCAACTTTTCTTCAGTCGACTCGATCCATTCTTCCTTTTCGTCGAGTGATCTTTTGGACTTTGACAATTTCCGAGCGACGGATTGCAGGAAATCCCGCGTCTGACAGACTGATCTGCCGTTCGCGGATTCTGCGGGATATGAAATTTGGGGAAGCGCGAGAAGCGGGGCGGACCGTGGCACCCGGATGGGACAGGGCATAGACGCCTCGATTCTCGCGCCACCTTTTTTGCCACGTATCGCGTCCGCGCGACTGTTTCGGGATGTGATTAGATCGACCGGGCCCACCTGTCATCCACTCGGAAGGGATCTTATAAATACACCCGGCGAGGGTTTTTGAACAGTATCTCTGCATTCCTCCTCTGCTCCCCTCGTCTCCGCCCAACGTGCCCGCTCTCGCCTCCGCACAACTTCTCCTCGCACGTCTCGCCGGCAACCATGGTGAAGGAGAAGATGGCGGCGCTCGAACGCGCGAAGAAGGCGTCGGCGGCGGAGAAGGCGAAGGGGAGATCCACTAGTCGCGGCGGGTCTTCGTCTAGATCTTGTCTGCCGAACGGCTGGGTCCAGGGAGATTGGATCCGGTCGACCATCACGGAGAAGGATCTCCTTGACATGGCCAACGACGGTCTGATCCCCCACGGAGCCGCAAGACTTCCGGGGAAAGAGTGGCAGCCTCAGCCGGAAGAGGGTGAGTGCGTGCTCCTGGCTACCCACGTCGACCGCGGATTTTCTTTGCCACCGAGTGTTTTCTTCCGTGGTTTCTTGAACTTCTTTGGAGCGCAGCTCCACCATTTCACCCCGAATTCTATCGCCTATCTTGCCGCGTTTGTGTCCATGTGTGAGAATTTTCTGGGTTGCCGACCGCACTGGGGCTTGTTCAAGCACATATTCACGTGTCGCTCTCAGACCGTGAAGAAAGCGAGCCCAGGCGACGATAAAACCAAAGTTGTCCAGATGTGTGGAGGTCTGGGGATCTAGATGAGGAACAAGAGCACCTTCCCAGCCATGACATTCCCCGAGTCAGTTAGAGGCTGGCAGTCGACCTGGTTCTACTGCCAGGATGAGTCGACGCCGGGGAAGTCGAGTGGGCTCCCTCAGTTTACCATGGACCGAGTGAACAAACCCTCCTCTCTGAAGGTGATTCCGGAGGAGAAAGACGACGTGAAGATGTTGATGGAGCGCGTAGTTCAGCTGGTTTGAGATGGAGTAACTGGTATGGATCTCTTGGAGGTTTTTCTTAGGCAACGTATCCAGCATCTTCAATTCCGGAGCCATTGCATGTGGTTGTACCGCGGAACTGAAGATGAGACTCGGGTCCACCGAGAAGCAGTCGACGATGCCACGCTGGAAAGGTGGATGGCCGCGGTCACTGGGAACAAGGATAACCCCCGTGGAGCCAGAAGGATTCCTCCACTTGACCATAACAGCGTTCCAGACAAGGTGTGTCCGCTCTACCTTCCATTGTATTCTTGTCATATTTGTTTCTGTTTTCTCCGCAAATTGGTCAATTGATCTTTGTCTTGATGTCCATCAGGTCCTCACCGAGCTGTACTCGACGCCCAATGGAGCTCAGGCTCCGACTGAAGAGGGAGAAGCAAGCGGGGGCGAGAGCTAGGAGGAGTGGGACTCGGACGCCGCCGAAGATGATGATGATGATGATGATGATGAAGAGGAAGAAGAAGAGGAGGAGGAGGTCGCACCACCGCGCTCAGAAAGGAGGTCGAAGCTTGTCCATGACCCTGCGACTGAACGTGGTAAGGGGGTTGCGACTGTCGGGCAGTCGACCAAGCGCCCTCGGACCAATTCTTCGGTGCCGACTGAAAAGGCGCCGAAGCAGTCCAGGGTGGCCCCGTCAAAGCCGACCAAGCTCCTGCCGAAGATGAAGATGTCCATCCCCACCATATCAGGGTAAACATGCTGCTTAAGTCTTCTTGTTTTGTGTGAGCTTTATCTCCGATTGACACTTAAGTTAACTGACTGATTCTTTGCAATTGCAGTGCTGGTACTTCTGAGACCTCAGTCAGGGCTGATGACCATGAGATGGAGGATGCAGCAACCTCAAACCCTGGTACTATATTCTTAACTCCGTTTTTAGTCGATTGACTCTTCGTCCCTAATTCTGATTCTTTTCTGTAGTCTCATCCGATGTCGTTATCACTCTTCCTGATGATGATGACGATGAGGAACCACTGAAGCATAGGAGGAGCAGGAAAGTGTCTGCCGGCAGGGTGGCCCAGGATGTGACGGCGCCCGAGACTCTGGTCGCAGAGGAGGAGAACGCCACTCGACACACCGTGTTTTTCGCGGTGCCGTTGACGAGTGCTCATCCTGCTTCGTCGAGTGCTGTGCAACCTTCTCTCTTCACGATGCACCACGTCCTAGAGGACCAAGCTAGCGCTGCGAAGGAAGCGATACGCCAAGCAGGGGTCATGATGGAGTAGGTGAAGGCCATCCGGGAAGCAAGTCAGGCAGCTTATGACGCCAGCTCTGCCCTTCAAAGCAATGTTCAGGTCAGTCGACCATCGCTTGTTCTGTTAGGATATGCTATCAAAAAAAACTTTTCTTTCTGGAATCCACAACAGTCACCCACTGGGTGTGTCGATTGAAATTCCGTGTTAGCGGGGGCACGCTGAGTGCACCCGCTGGGTGTAGTCCCCAAGGCTAAGGTCGACTGCTGGCAGTCGGCCTTAGGCTTTTTAAGTAAAGTCTTTCCATCGTTCGACTGAGGCGAACGGATTTCCTAAACCGGTGGGGGCACGCTAAGTGCACCCACTAGGTGTAGTCCTCGAGACTGTGGTCGACTGCTTGCAGTCGATTACAGTCTAAATAATATTTGTTTTTTTTTGGGTCGACTGGTCGACTCTGTCTTTAATAGAACTAGTGGGGGCACGCTGAGTGCACCCACTGGGTGTAGTCCCCGAGACTACGATCGAATGTTTGTATTCGGCTGTAGTCTTAGAAACACATGATTTTTCCTTATCCACTCGGAAGTGAATTATCTTTGACATTTTGTCGATTGGTTCTCCGCAGAAATCCTGTGACCTTGCGGCTCATTACACTGAGCTGGAAAACAAGCACATTCAGCTCGAGCTGGATTTGAAACTAGTTCAGGAAAATCTGACGAAGGCGAAGGAGGAGACCAAAGGTATGCTTGGTGAGACCTCGACGACTGCTTTTTTCCTTCATTTGTTTCAAAATCTGATCTTGCCATAACTTGCAGGTAAGGTGAAGGAGGCCCAGAAGAAAAAAGACCTTGAGCTAGCTGAGAAGATCAAGCTTGCTGACGAGAAGTTATTTTCGGTCACCAAGCTCAAACAAGAAAATACTAATTTGAAAGCTGCTCTTGGGATTGCCAACAAAGAAGTCAGTCGACTGAAAACTGACAAAGCTGCTCTAACCGACCAGATCAGTCAGTTGACTGGGAAGAAAAATGACCTGGAGGCCTTCCTGAGTGGACTTGCCAAGAAGTTGTTCCTTATGCTCGAAGGTAATCCTTCACGCTCGACAATCATTTTCAACAATGATCTTTCCATTCGACCATTGTCTTGACTCGGTGATTGTCCTTGCAGAATTTTGCCAAAACTTTGAAGAGGAAACCAGTCGGCTGGAACCAAACCTTGACCCCATCAACTCTCCGGTGAACGATGAAGTTGCCATGAATGTGTTCCGACTCGAGTCTCGCGTTGCACCTGTCGTTGACTATCTTGCAAGACTGAAGGTCGCCACTTCTCGCATCGACACCACGCTCTGGCCTAGGGAGACACTCCAGAATGACCTTGAGTCGCTAATGGCTCGACTAAACACAGTTCCTGGTCGAGTGCAAGAGTGGAAAAAAATCCTCCGCTAGGTGCGGTGCAGATGTTGCTCTGTGTCTGGCTCGAGTCCACTGCAAGGATGCACGGGAAGACAAGTTGGCGGCTCTTCGGGTGGCAAACACCAAGAAACACGACTTCAGGTCCTTCATGGAAACCTTCATCGCTGCTACCACTCGGATCGCAGATGGAATTGATCTTGATGAGTTCGTCGCACCTTCCAGCCCTCCACAGGAGGGGTAAAAAAACTTCTTTAAGCTCGACACTTTAAATTTGCCTCGGTATGCCGAGTGATTTTGTAACCGATAAACCTTAACAGGCTTAGCGCCTGAGCACTTTCGGTTCCTTTAGGTATCGACCTGAACTTGGATTTGATGTTTGAATATGATTGCTCTTGGCCCGAAATGTCTTTTGCAGGTTTAAAGCAAGACGCTCACTGCAGTCGGCTTATTCCTTAATTCACTTAAGCGAGCACTGGGCTGCAGTTAAGTCCTCGAGTGAGAGGTTTGCTCTTCACTCGATATTTTTATACCTTAGGCGAGCACGGGGCTGTAGCTAAGCCTCCGAGTGAGAGGTTTGCTCTTCACTCGGTAGGATTTTTATATCTTAGGCGAGAACAAGGCTGCAGCTAAGCCCCCGAGTGAGAGGTTTGCTCTTCACTCGGTAGGATTTTTATACCTTAGGCGAGCACAGGGCTGCAGCTAAGCCCCCGAGTGAGAGGTTTGCTCTTCACTCGGTAGGATTTTCATACCTTAGGCGAGCACGGGGCTGCAGCTAAGCCCCGAGTGAGAGGTTTGCTCTTCATTCGGTAGGATTTTTATACCTTAGGTGAGCACGGGGCTGCAGCTAAGCCTCCGAGTGAGAGGTTTGCTCTTCACTTGGTAGGATTTTTATACCTTAGGCGAGCACGGGGCTGCAGCTAAGCCCCCGAGTGAGAGGTTTGCTCTTCACTCGGTAGGATTTTTATACCTTAGGCGAGCACGGGGCTGCAGCTAAGCCCCCCAGTGAGAGGTTTGCTCTTCACTCGGTAGGATTTTTTCATTGTACTTGAGGCGTAGCTTAGAGAAGAGGGTCGCAGTCGACCTGCACCTCGTCCTCCTTGCGAGCGCACATTGTACTTATGGCGAGGTTCAGAGGAGAGGGTCGTAGTCGACCTGCACCTCGTCCTCCTTGCGAGCGCACTTTGTACTTATGGTGTAGCTCAGAGGAGAGGGTCGCAGCCGACCTGCACCTCGTCCTCCTTGCGAGCGTACATTGTACTTATGGCGTGGCTCAGAGGAGAGGGTCGCAGTCGACCTGCACCTCGTCCTCCTTGCGAGCGCACATTGTACTTATGGTGTAGCTCAGAGGAGAGGGTCGCAGTCGACCTGCACCTCATCCTCCTTGCGAGCGCACATTGTACTTATGGCGTAGCTCAGAGGAGAGGGTCACAGTCGACCTGCACCTCGTCCTCCTTGCGAGCGCACTTTGTACTTGTACTTAGGCGAGTGTTTAAACTGCAGCTAAGCCGCCGAGTGGGAGTCTGGCTCTCCACTCGGCAGGATTTTTATAACTTAGGCGAGTACTTGGACTGCAGCTAAGCCCCCCGAGTGGGAGTCTGGCTTGCCACTCGGTAGGATTTTTATAACTTAGGCGAGTACTTGGACTGCAGCTAAGCCCCCGAGTGGAAGTCTGGCTTGCCACTCGGTAGGATTTTTATAACTTAGGCGAAACGGATTCGCGGCTAAGCCCCCCGAGTGAGAGGCTGGCTCAACACTCGGTAAGGATTTTTTACAAACTTAGGCGAAACGGATTCGCGGCTAAGTCACCCACTGAGGGGGAAATTTTTATTGAAAAAATAAAAGTGACAAAAATCATTGGGGAAAGTATGACACTATTATCTTGCAAAACATGGACTACAGAAGTGCTTTTATTACAACTCATCCGAGTGATAAACTTAAGTGTAAAACGGGCGGAGTAGTTCCGCGTTCCAAGCTCGGGGCTCGTCGATCTTGTGTTCGACGTTGTAGAGACGGTACGCCCCGTTGTGGAGAACCTTGGTGACGATGAAGGGTCCTTCTCAAGAAGGAGCAAGCTTGTGTTGTTTCTGCTGATCCACTCGGAGAACTAAATCTCCTTCCTGGAAGGCTCGACCTCTCACATTTCTGGCGTGGAGGCGACGCAAGTCTTGTTGGTAGATGGTCGATTGGATCAGAGCCATCTCCATTTCTTCTTCCAAAAGGTCGACTGCGTCCTGCCGCGCTTGTTCAGCTTCTGCTTTGTTGTAGAGTTCAACTCGAGGAGCATTGTGAAGAAGGTCACTCGGCAAGACTGCTTCAGCTCCGTAGACCAAAAAGAATGGAGTTCTTCCGGTCGACCGATTGGGTGTGGTCCGCAGTCCCCAAAGCACCAAGGGAAGTTCGTCAACCCATGCTCCAGCCGCATGCTTGAGCTCACGCATCAGTCGGGGTTTCAATCCTTTGAGGATCAGGCCATTGGCTCGCTCTGCTTGTCCATTCGACTGAGGATGGGCGACTGAAGCATAATCGACTCGTGTGCCTTGAGAGTTGCAGAAATCCCTGAATTCTTCCGAGTCAAAGTTCGACCCATTATCTGTAATGATGCTGTGCGGGACTCCATATCTGAATATCAGTTCCCTGATGAAGCTAACAGCAGTACCGGCGTCAAGGTTCTTGATTGGCTTAGCCTCAATCCACTTGGTGAACTTGTCGACTGCCACCAGTACATGCGTGAAACCGCTTCGACCTGTTCTCAAAGGACCGACCATGTCCAACCCCCATACTGCGAAAGGCCAGATGAGTGGAATGGTCTTCAGAGCTGACGCAGGCTTGTGTGACATATTTGAGTAGAACTGACATCCTTCGCACTTGTCCACTATTTCCTTTGCCATCTCATTCGCCTTTGCCAGTAAAATCCGGCTCGGTATGCTTTGGCCACGATGGTCCGAGAGGACGCATGATGACCACAGGTCCCCGAGTGGATATCATTGAGAATGATTCGACCTTCTTCTGGCGTTATGCACTTTTGACCAACTCCAGTCGCGCTCTCTCTATACAACTGTCCTTTGATAACGGTAAAGGCCTTGGATCGACGGACGATCTGTCGAGCCTCTTCCTCATCCTCTGGGAGCTCTTTTCTCAGGATATACGCGATATATGGAATTGTCCAGTCATGTGTGACTACCAAGATCTCCATAACCAAGTCGACCACTGCTGGGACTTCTACCTCAGTCGGATCCGTGGCACTCTTGGGTTGCGGGGTTTCTTCAGTGAAAGGGTCTTCCTTAACTGACGGAGTATGAATATGCTCCAAGAACACGCCACTCGGAATGGCTTCTCTCTTGGAACCTATCTTTGCTAGATCATCAGCTGCTTGATTTTTCAGTCGGGGTATATGATGGAGCTCTAACCCCTCAAACTTCTTTTCCAGCTTCCTCACTGCATTGCAGTATCCAGTCATGGCTGGGCTTCTCACGTCCCACTCCTTCATCACTTGGTTGACCACTAAATCTGAATCGCCATAGACCATCAGGCGACGGACGCCGAGTGAAATGGCCATGCGCAATCCGTATAAGAGGGCCTCATACTCTGCCTCATTGTTGGAGGAATCGAAGTGAATCTGGAGCACATATCTGAGCTTATCTCCTCTGGGGGAAACCAGGACAACCCCAGCACCGGAACCATTCAACATCTTAGAGCCATCAAAGAACATGGTCCAATGCTCCGAGTGAACCTCAGTCGGCTGCTGTTGTTCAATCCACTCGGCAAGGAAATCAGCTATTGCCTGGGACTTAATGGCTTTCTTTGCCTCGAACTTGATATCAAGGGGAAGAAGTTCAATCGCCCATTTGGCCACTTGACCAGTTGCATCTCTGTTGTGCAAAATCTCTGAAAGTGGAGCGTCGCTGACGACTGTGATGGAGTGATCGGAGAAATAATGAGCAACCTTCTTCGTGGTCATGTATATTCCATACACAAGCTTCTGATAATGAGGGTATCTCTGCTTGGATGGAGTCAACACTTCAGACAAATAATACACTGGGCGCTGAACTTTGAAGGCTTTCCCTTCTTCTTCCCGCTCGACCGTAAGTACTGTACTGACGACTTGTCCTGTGGCTGCGATATAAAGCAACAGAGGCTCTTTGCTGATTGGAGCAGCAAGCACCGGCTGGGTGGAGAGCAGAGGTTTTAGCTCGGCAAACGCTGCATCAGCTTCTGGAGTCCACTCGAACTTGTCTGCCTTCTTCATCAGTCGGTAAAGAGGCAATGCCTTTTCACCGAGTCGTGAGATGAATCGACTTAATGCGGCCAAGCATCCAGTAAGCTACAGGACATCGTGCACTCGCACAGGGCGTTTCATTCGGAGAATAGTGCCGATCTTCTCTGGATTAGCGTCAATCCCTCGCTCGGAAACGAGAAAACCGAGTAACTTGCCACCAGGAACTCCGAATGTGCACTTTGATGGATTGAGCTTGATATCATACCTTCTGAGGTTGGCAAATGTTTCGGCGAGGCAGTGAGCAGGTCGGAACCTTTTTGTGACTTGACCACGATATCATCCATATACGCTTCCACATTCCGACTGATTTGAGTGAGTAAGCACTTCTGAATCATTCGCATAAATGTGGCTCCGGCATTCTTGAGGCCGAATGGCATGGTGATATAGCAGAAGCACCCGAATGGAGTGATGAAAGCTGTTTTTATCTCATCGGGTCCGTACAGACGGATCTGGTGGTACCCGGAATAGGCGTCTAGGAAAGACAATCTCTCGCATCCCGCGGTCGAGTCAACAATTTGATCTATGCGAGGGAGAGGAAAATGATCTTTCGGGCAGGCCCGATTGATGTGCTTGAAATCAATGCACATTCGGAGTGATTTGTCCTTCTTAGGGACCATGACTACATTAGCAAGCCACTCGGAGTGGTATATCTCTCGGATAAATCCGGCCGCCAACAGTCGAGCCACTTCCTCACCAATAGCCTTTCTCTTCTGGAGGCGGACCGTCGAAGATGCTCTTTAACTGGTTTTGCTGAGGAATCGACTCTAAGACAATGCTCAGCCAGTCCCCTAGGAACACCCGGCATGTCAGCTGGCTTCCATGCAAAATGTCCCAGTTCTCACGGAGGAACTGGATGAGCGCTTCTTCCTATTTCGGGTCGAGTGTTGTGGAGATGTGGGTCGGTGCTGCATTGGGGTCGGTCGGGTGAATGTGGACAGGCTTCGTCTCACCGGACGACTGAAATGCAGATTCTGTGGCGGGCTTCTTTGATCGCAGCAAATCACTCGGATCTGCGTTTTGCTTGTATTCTTCAAACTCGACCGCTGTCACCTGGGAATCGGCAATCTTTGAGCCTTTCTGGAAACACTCTTCTGCCTTTTTCCGATCGCCAGTGACAGTGATCACTCCCTTGGGGCCGGGCATCTTCGGTTTGAGGTACACGTAGCATGGTCGAGCCATGAATCGAGCGTAAGCTGGTCTCCCCAAAATGGCATGGTACGCGCTCTGAAAATCTACGACCTCAAACGTCAACTTCTCCTTGCGAAAATGTTTTGAATCACCAAACACCACGTCCAGAGCTATTTGGCCGAGTGACTCGGCTTTCTTTCCGGGTATAACTCCATGAAAGCTCATGTTACTGGTGCTCAGTCGGGACATCGGAATGCCCATTCCTTTCAGTGTGTCTGCATACAACAAGTTCAGTCCACTACCTCCGTCCATCAGCACTTTCGTCAGTCGAGTGCCTTCGACGATTGGGTCGACCACCAGAGCTTGCCTCCTGGGGGTGGCAATATGGGTCGGGTGATCAGACTGGTCGAATGTGATGGGTGTTTGGGACCATCTCAGATAACTTGGTTTCGCTGGGGCAACCATGTTCACCTCACGATTAATGACCTTCAGTCGGCTCTTGCTTTCCACATCTGCGAAGATCATCAGAGTGGAGTTGACATGCGGATATCCTTCCTCACTGTCCTCCTTGTCTTCGGCCTTGTCCGACTCCTTTTCCTTGTCCTTAGACTGTTTTCCTTGAAACTGCTGGATCAGGAGTCGACATTGGCGAGTGGTATGCTTTGGATAAATGATATTGCCCTCTTCATCTTTCTTCGTGTGGATGTGACGCGGCATATCCATCATGTCGTTCCCTTCTTTATCCTTCACCTTCTTAGGGTTCCAGGATCCTTTAGGTTTCCCCTTGAACTTTCCCTGAGTCACGGCCAGAGCCTCTCCAGGAGCTGCTGGTTCGGCCTTCCGCTTCTGTTTCCGACTGGTGTTTCCCTTCTCCGACTGACTCGGCTTGTACTTGCCGCTTCGGAGTCGGTCTTCTTCTTCACCGTTGGCATACTTGGTAGCAATCTCCACCATCCGACTCAGGGTCATGTCTCCGGTTCGACCAAACTTCAAACTCAATTCTCTGTTCTTGACACCATCCTTGAAGGCGCAGACTGCCTGATGATCAGACACGTTCTCCACGGTATGGTGCAAAGTGATCCATCTCTGAATATACTCTCTGAGAGTCTCATTCGTCTTCTGCACACAAACTTGCAACTCTGTCAATCCAGCCGGTCGCTTGCAAGTTCCTTCAAATGTTCTGACGAACACTCGGGACAGATCTTCCCAAGTGTAAATGCTACTAGGAGGTAACTGATTCAACCACGCTCTGGCAGAACCTTCCAACATGAGGGGCAAATGCTTCATGGCCACCTCGTCATTCCCACCACCAATCTGAACCGCCACTCGGTAGTCCTCAAGCCAAGTTTCAGGCTTAGACTCACCAGTGAACTTGCTGACTCCTGTTGCCAACCTGAAATTGGGGGGAATCACTGCGGCTCTGATAGCCCTGCTGAAACATTCTGGACCAGAAACATGCACTCGACTGCTTGTGGGCGCATCTCTGTCGGGTCCGCCCCGATGGGCTCTGTCTCGGTCGACCAAGCCTTGCACGATAATGGATCGCGCGTCGAAGCCTGGTTCTCGGGGGTCGACTGGAGCTCTTCGCCCCGCACTGAGTTGACGCCTGTCATCTTGCCGCCGAGGAGCGTAAGACCCATCCCTCGGAGGGGGAGTGGGCACTCGACGCCTATCATCACGATCGTGTCGGTCACCGTACTGGTCTTGCCGATTCTCGCGTCCCTCACGCCGCGGAGGCGATCTAGGACTGTGAGCCGAGTGAACCGTATTCGCAGCGACGGATCGACTGTGAATTCTGTTGCGCGACTGCGACACGACTGAATTCTGGTCCCCTGCCGCCCGGAGCAAATCCCTGATCTGCATCAAGCCTCTGCCAGCTTCCGACTGAGAGGGCTGGATGGACTCTGCTATACGGGTCGCAGCTGCTAAATTCTGGATTGGGGTTCGATATACCTGAGTCGGCGGGAAGAGTTGACGTCGATTGGCGTCGGGAACTCGTTGCCGCGCGCGCTCGTCGAGTGCTCGCTGAAGGTTCTCCAGACGAGCGCGTTCAGCCAAATTGGCTAAACGAGCCTCCTCCAAGGCGCGAGCCTCAGGGGTTTCTCCCATGATGGGAGTATGCAGGGCATCCATGTTCCTGCGGCGAAGCTCTTCCCTCTGCAGAGAGTCGAGTGGCTCGGGCTGGTACTCTTCGTGGTCTCGTGCGGGGTCGTCCCCGCCGCCTGCCCCGCCCTCGTGGGCGAAACCAGGGGGACTGCGAGGTCCGTTGACCATCAAGATTTCCGCCGCCGGATCACTGCTATCGCATTCCGATGCAGTCTTTATGGAGCCAGTCGACAGATCGAACAAGCCGTAGAGAGATTCGTCGGGCTCGATTGCCGCAACTTGGGCGGTGGCCGTCTGGTGAGCCACCGCGTGCCTCACCCACCGCTGAAGCCTCGACCGACCAGAGCGCTTGCGCTGGCGGGAGACCGGGAGGGTGGCCGATAGGGGAGTCGACCGATACGGGGTCGACGGTTGTCGCAACAGAACGCCGCGGACACATGCGCAAAAATGCGTCGCACCGCGGACGGGGAGCGCATCAACATCGAGTGGAGCCTCCTGGAGCCAAGCGGAGTCGTCGGCGATGAAGGTGATAGCGCCGAGACGGATCTCGCGACCCTCGACCAAAACTCCAGCAGCCACCATGATGAAAGTACTCGGAAGAATCGCAACTTCTCCAGAAAATCGCTAAAACACCTGCCCCACGCTGGGCGCCAACTGTCGTGGTTCTAAGTCTGATAGTAGAGTGGGGGTAGGTATGGAGAGGCAAGGTCCTAGCTATGGAGAGGTTGTAAACACAAGAGATGTACGACTTCAGGCCCTTCTCGGAGGAAGTAAAAGCCCTACGTCTCGGAGCCCGGAGGCGGTCGAGTGGATTATGTGTATATGAGTTACAGGGGTGCGAACCCTTCTGCCTGTGGAGGGGGTGGCTTATATAGAGTGCGCCAGGACCCCTGCCAACCCACGTAATGAAGGGTTTAAAGTACATTAAGTCCGGGGCGTTACTTGTAACGCCCCACATAAAGTGTCTTAACTATCATAAAGTCTACTTAATTACAGACCGTTGCAGTACAGAGTGCTTCTTGACCTTCTGGTGGTCGAGTGAGTCTTCACGGTCGAGTCCTCCAAGTCAGTCGAGTGGGCTCCTCATAGGTCGACTGGAAGGTGATCTCTTCTAAGGGTGTCCTTGGGTAGGGTACTTAGGTCAGGTCTATGACCCTACCCTAGGTACACGACTCCATCAGCCTCCACTTCCCATTTTCCTTGCGCACTACCACCGGATTGGCCAACCACATCGGATGGAGTACTCCTCTCACCAAGCCTGTCGTCTCTAGCTTTCTGATTTCCTCCGTGAACTCCTGCCTCTCGAGAGCTTGCTTCCTAACCTTCTGATTGATGGGCCGCACATGAGGACAGACAGCAAGGTGGTGCTCAATCACCTCCCTGGGAACGCCGGGGATGTCGGAGGCTTGCCATGCAAACACATCGACATTCGCCCGCAGGAAGGCGACGAGCTCGCTTTCCTATTTGCCGTCGAGGATGGAGCTTATGGTAAAAGCCCCCCCCCCCATGCCGTCCTCCTTGACGGGCACCTTCTTGGTCTCTGGTGGTGTGGCTCTGGACTTCTTGCTCTTGCCGGCGGAGCTCTCAGGCTCGTCCTCAACGGGAGCGCAACACCCCGAAGAGGTGCACTTGCTGGAGTGGGTGCGAGGGGTCTCACCGGTCTTCTTCCCCCTCGGGGCTCCGTCGGCAGGAGCAGGTGCCTTAGCGGCAGCTGCTGCAACTGCTTCCCGGTAGAGTTGGTCGGCACAGATCAGCACATCTTTCTTGTCGGAGGGGACGGTGATGATGTTCAACGGCCCGGGCATCTTCAGCATGTTGTAGGCATAGTGTGAAGCCGCCATGAACTTGGCTAGTGCTGGGCGGCCGAGGATCCTGTTGTAAGGCAAGGGGATCTCGGCTACATCGAAAACAATCCTTTCTGTCCTGTGGTTCAGCTTGCCTCCGAATGTCACGGGCAGCATGACCTTTCCCTTTGGCTGGCTCCTCCCCGGGTTAACCCCTTGGAACGTGCCTGTTTCCACGAGGTCTCCATCAGGGATCTGCAGCCTTTTGACCACAACAGGCGAGACCAAGTTCAGGCCGTCCCCGCCGTCAACCAACATCTTTGTCACCTTGAAGTTGCGGATTGTTGGTGAAACCAACAATGGCAGGCACCCGACCGCAGTAGGGCGGTCAGGGTGGTCCTCGGTGTCGAAGATGATGGACGTGCTAGACCATTTCAGCGACTTCCGTGCGTCGAACGATGGCTCCACCGCCGTAATCTCACGTGCCCACTGCTTGAGTTGGCGGTGGGACGTATGCAGCGAGGCGCCACCATCGACGCACATGACCTCTGTGGCTTTATAAAACTCGTGGTTGCCGGACTCGTCGTCCTCCTCATGATCATCATCTTCCTACTTCTTGTCGCGGCCCCGGGCGGGCCTCTCCTGCTGATTATCCTTGCCGCAGCGGCCTCCTTGGCCGCCACACTTCTTGCTGGATCCCTCGGCACCATCTGGGCCTTTCTCCTTGTCCCGCCGCTCATACTCGGCTTTCTGCTTCTCGGCGAGCAGCTCTACCTGCCAGCAGTTTTGTAGGTCATGGCCCTTGGTGCGGTGGATCTTGCAGTACTGCTTGTGGGAGCTTCCTGGCTTGTCGGTGGCTGCCAAGGCCCGGCAAGCGACACACCTAGCAACCTCCTTGTCGGGGTCGCTCGCCTTGGTCTTCTTGGTGGCGCCGGTGTTGTCAGACCCCTCAACGGCAAGCACGGCTTTGCCCTTGCGCTTCCTGTTACGGCGCCGGCCCTTCTTTGCTGGGGTGGCGGTGTCTCCAGTGGAGTCGATTTCTGCGCCGGCATATTCGCCGGGGTACTTCCTCCCCTCTTCAGCACGAGCGCATCAATCGGCCAGGACATAAAGCTCGGCCACATCCTTGACCTTGTTCATCGCCAGCTCTTCACGCATCTTGCGGTTGCGCACATTCTGATGGAACGCACTGATCACGGTGGCGGGATGAACATCGGGGATGTTGTACTGCACCGGGCGGAACCTTTGGATGTACTTGCACAAGTTTTCTCCTTCCTTCTAGGGGATGATGTGTAAATCACTCGCCTGGCCATGAGCTTAGTGACCTCCGGTAAAGGCGCCAACAAACTCATGGCATAGATCCGCCCAAGAAGAGATGGAATCCATCGGCAAGTGCATCAACCATGACATAACATTAGGCTTGAGTGCCAACGGGAAGTAATTGGCAAGCACCTTATCATCACGGGCCCTAGCAGCTTGCATCGCAATGGTGTAGATGCTAAGAAAATTTGACGGGTGAGTCTTGCCGTTGTACTTTTCACCAATGTCGGGCTTGAACGTGTGGTGGGAGGGCCACTGGAACTGCCGCAGCTCATGGGTGAAAGCCAGACAACCCACCTTGTAGGGTAGGCCACCGTAGCCTCCCGGCGCTGGCCGGTCCGTAGCGGGTCCTGCCCGCCTGTCCGGCTGGTGGCGCGTGTCATGTCGGTGCTCGATGGTAGTTCGAGCGTCCTCATGAACCCATTCCTGAAGGACTTGACACTGATCGTGGTTGGTTCGCGGGTCGGAAGACGTGATGGAGATATCGTCTCGAGTGTCGTTGCGACGGACCGACACCCGGGGTGGCCAGGATGGAGGAGGGGAGTGCACCATGGCCGCATCTCCGCTGGCATGCGGTGGCCCGATGGAGCGACGGCCTACGGGTCCCGCCGGCCGCAACTCATCGTTGTTGGCAATGCCGATGAGCCTCCGGACGGTGGCCCTCCATTCGTCGAGCTTCTCCGCGGCGGGAGGAAAATCGAGGAGCAGCTGTGCATGCTAGGGCTTCCGGTGGCGTGGGTGGTGGCGAGAGCTGGGTGGACCACGATGCACCTCGACTTCTAACCACGTTAGAAGGAGCTACGCCACGGCCCCGCAGCCGTTCGCCACCTCCGTCAGCACCTCGGCGCACATGCTGGCCCTCCTCATCATGTGATGGGCGCACGGGACTCTTCCCAGGGCGGCGCGCAGGGTCACCGGCAGCGTGACGCTGCTCATCGTGCACAACCTGAGAAGAGCGCGCCGGTGTTGGCGTCTTGGAGGTCGCCGTGCCGCCGCCTGTGTCAGGACCCCGATTCTAAGTCACACCGATCTAGCATGTAACACCTCATATCACTTTGCGGCCTCACACACGGTATTCCCACGGGTGTCGCCTTACCATGCCCGGGACCGTTTGCGCATTTTGGCACACGTATATGACAGTGTCGCTAGCATCCATATGACAGAGAACCCGGGCTGACATGGCTAGTCGTGAACCCAAAGTGGCACTAACTTACAGGGACAGGCATACATGACCCAACAACGAACGTGTCGGTCATCAGCGAGTGAATCCGGGCTGTAGCAACTGGGCTAGCAGGACTCCGGTAAACCGGGCTGTAGCAGGCTAACAGGACTCCGGTAGACACCGCGTGACATTTCCCCAAAGGGATAGACACAGGAACGAAGAAGGACACATGCCGGCCAGCCTAAGTGTTCCGGAGCAGTAGCAAGCTACCAGGGCTCAGTGGAAGCACTAGGAGACATTTCCCGGTAAGAGAGGCTACTAAGGATAAACAACTAGATAGTCAGATCCCACACATAGCAATACACATTACACGTACGCATAACATGCAAGTATGTGTTGTACAACATGGCATCACAACATAACTCAACAACTCGTATAGATAAAGGCTCGGAAGAGCCATCATAGCATTTATTACAAACAGGCAAACAAGCAACAAGCGGAAGCATTACATGTCTGAGTACAGACATCTACAAATGAAAAAGGCTGAAGAGCCCGACTATCTACAACGTTCGATCAAGATCGTAGCTGAGGTACAAGCTACTTGTCGAAGTCCACGAGAACACTAGTAAGACCAAAGTCTCCGCTACAAAAACGTAAATAAAGCAACTTGAGTACAAAGGTACTTAGCAAGACTTACATCATATCCTATCATACATGCATTTGTATCAAGAAGGTAATGTGGGGTTTAGTTGCAGCGAGCCAGCTTTGACTCAGTGGCTATCCTGTTCTACGACTACGAGAACTTCTTTGAGGTGATATCGCGCACACGAGTCCACTAATCACCACACAATACACTACTATGGATTCATTCCCGTCACCCTACGAGAAGGCCATCCATAGCACTCACACTTGTCTTGAGCATTTTAGAGTATCCACTTCAAGTTGTCTATGTACCATGTAAGCATCCAAGAAGTCCATAACCGTGGACCCGGCTATTCGAATAGATCATGTTAACCCTGCAGGGGTGTACTTCTTCACACACGCTCTCGCCACTTACCACCATGTACACGCCGTGTATCTCGGCAACCTTCAAGCGAAAGCCTGGCGAGGGAGTCAGCCACGACCTCACTAACCACACAAGACTCTAGCCTAGGTTTATCACCTATTCGGGTTCCATCCGCAAGGAGATCCGGCCGGGGTGTCGCTCACGGCCCCAAACAATGTGTGCAGGGTTCCCGAGCCCACCTTCCGGGTGCCACTCGGTACACCAGGCCACGTGTGCCTAGTCTGTCCCAAGCCCACCCTGTCAGGTCACACTTGGTAGAAAAATAGCACTACCTACAAACACCAGAAACAAGTTGCGACTCCTGGACAGAGGTCAAGTTTGTTAATAAGTCGAGAGAGTCAATTAAGGATCCCAATGTGTGGTAGTATCGAGTCATTGGACAACATACATAGAACTCAGTGCTTAAGGACGGTTCCAGTGAGACAACCCACCATGTACTCCTATATGGCCTCTCACCGCTACCTTTACCAAATCGTGTTCACACACTTCACTCTCAGCATCAGAACATATCGTAACACTCCAATTCATTCCCAATGAATCAGACCTGACACGACTCTAAGCAATAGCAGGCATAGCATGGTAGGAACACAACATGGCTCAATCAACTCCTACACATGCTAGTGGGTTTCAACTATTTACTGTGGCAATGACAGGTCATGCAGAGGAATGGGTTCAACTACCGCAGCACAAAGTAGCAGATGAATCGTTGTTGTCCTAATGCAATAACTGACAGCAGGAGTGAGAGAGTAGGATTGTATCAGAATGAACAAGGGGGTTTGCTTGCCTGGTAGATCAACAGAGGGGGCACTGCTCCTCAGACAGATACTCTGGAACACTCTCCGGAGCAGGACCTATCGAGAAGGAACGGTGTCGACAATCAAAACACGATCATATCCAACAACATGATGCATGAATATGGCATGTAGATGTGATGCTGTTTGAGCTAATGCAGCTAGCATTCTATTTGGATGTAGTCCATTTGAATCAAGGATTCAAATGCAATTCCAAGTAAGCTCTTAAAATGCCATTTACATGTTTTCACTTATACAGTAGGTATAAGTTGGTTTGTCATGCATGAAACTAGTACAGATGGAAAGATTGCATTTTTCTGATCATTTTTCATATATAAATTATTTCAATCTGAGCTACGGTTGAATTTCTATGATTTTTTTGAAGTTTTGCTAATTTTCTGGAATTTCCTGGATTATTTTTAAACCAGAAAATGATTAACTGCGTCAGCATGACGTCTGAGTGACATCAGCAGGTCAACGTGTCGCTCCAAGTCAAACCTGACCAGTGGGACCCATATGTCAGGGTCTAACTAACTAACTTAAGTAAATTAGAACTAATCTAATCCTAATCTAACTTAGTTAAGGCCCTGGGCCCACATGTCAGTATCAGCAGGCTAATTAGTTTTAATTAATATTTAACTAAAATTAGCAGGGGCCTGGCCCCACTTGTCAGCGATCCAGGGGAGGTCAAACCCCTGGTCAGCGGGGTCAAACCCACCTGCGACTCGACGCCGGCGAGGCCAGACGCGGCGGAGGCCTCGGATTTGGTCCTCCGGTGACCAAATCGACGGTGGAGACGTGCTACGCGTAGCTGGGGAGCTGCCGCAACCAGCGGTGCAAGTGGTTGGACACGGGGAGGTCGGAGCTCGCCGGAAGCGAGCTTGCGGCGGCGGCCGGAGCTCGGCTCCGACGGCGGGGCTAGCTACGGAGCGCAAAAGACGGCGGGGTTAGCGGGAGAGTGCGGCGGAGCTCACATCGGATTCGGCGGAGGTGTCAGCGTGCTCGGGGGAGGCCGGAGCTGAGCGGGGCGGCGAGGCGGATCTCCGGCGTCGGGAGGTTGAAGACGAGCTTGGTGAGGCCGTTCGGGGGATTCCGGTGCCGCGTGGCTCGGTGGAGAGGGCTAGGGCGATGAGGCGGATCTTCTGGGCGCAGTGGCAGGGCGAGGGGTGTCCGGTGGCTACGGTGGTGCTCATCGGCGGCGGCGGGCGCGTTCGGACGCGAGAGAGAAAGCGAGGGACAGGAGAGGAGAGGACCGGGCGAGAGTGAGAGGGGTACGGGGCGGCGCGTGGCGTCGCACGGGGCATCCAGAGCGACGAGAGGGAGGACACGCAGGCACGGAGGGTGGAGGTGGCGTGGCGCGGCGATGCACGCGCGTCGGGCACGCGCCCGTCCTCCTGGCAGGAGGAAGATGACAGGGGAGGAGGCGGGCTGGGCCAGCTGCTGGGCTGCGCAGTGCTGGGCCAGCACAGGAGCTGGGCCGCAGGTAGGTCCAGGTAAGGTTTTTCCCTTTTCTTTTTCTTTTCTATTTTTCTCTGACATTTGTTTGATTTAATAAAAATACTAAATCATTTTATTTTCTAATGCCAATTTTTGCAGGAGCTAGTGGTATTATTCCAGAGCTCCTCAACAAATGGCATAATTTTGGGACATATATTATATATATAACATATATATATCCAATGCAAATAATTATGCATTAATTCCAAATGCCCAAAATAAATACTTATGAGCTCCTAAAAATATTGGTTTGATTTTTATATCTGTCCAATATTTTCAGAGAGCAACATGAGCATTTTCTTGGACCTTTTAGGAGCACTTTTTATTTGGGTCATTTCCAGAGATGATTCTGACGGTTTCACAAATCCTCATTTCAAACTTAAATGTAATTTAAACATGATGCACAAATGACTAACTAGTCTAGGTCATACAAGAACTAGGGATGTGACAACTCGCCTCCACTTGAAAGAATCTCGTCCCGAGATTCAGAGGTCGACGGAAAGAAAGTGGGGTACTCCAATCGAAGACGATCTTCTCGCTCCCAAGTAGCTTCTCTCTCGGAATGATGAGACCACTGAACCTTGAGAAACTTGATGTTATGACGTCGAGTGACACGCTCTGCTTGATCAAGAATGCGAACAGGGTACTCTCGATACGTGAGGTTATCTTGGAGATCAAGCGTTTCGTGGTCCACTCTGCGGATGGGATCCGAGAAGCAACGCCTGAGTTGAGAGACATGGACGACATCATGCACTCGGGAAAGATGTGGGGGTAGTTCCAACTGGTAGGAAACCTCTCCTCATTTAGCGAGAATGCGAAAAGGACCAATGTAATGAGGAGCCAACTTGCCCTTGATACCGAAACGATGTGTACCCTTCAAAGGAGTAACCCGAAGGTAAGCTTTGTCGCCAATTTCATAAGTCATATCCTTATGATGACGATCATAGTGGCTCTTTTGACGAGACTGGGCTGTTTTCAAATTCTCACGAATGATGCGAACTTGCTATTCTGCCTCCTGGATCATGTCCAGTCCAAAGAATTGTCTTTCACCAGTTTCTGGCCAGTTCAAAGGTGTTTGACATCTTCGTCCATAGAGAACCTCAAAAGGAGCTTTCTTGAGACTGGATTGATAGCTATTGTTATAAGCAAACTCAGTGAAAGGAAGACATTTCTCCCAATCCATTCCGAATGAGATAACGCAAGCTCTAAGCATGTCTTCGAGAATTTGGTTGACCCTTTCTACCTGACCACTCGACTGAGGGTGGAAAGCGGTACTGAAGGAAAGATGGGTTCCCATGGCAGTTTGGAAACTCTCCCAAAAATGAGAAGTGAAAAGACTGCCACAGTCTGAATTGATCTCTAGTGGAACAACATGAAGTGATACTATTCGAGAAATATATAAGTCAGCTAGCTGACTAGCAGTGATACTCTCTCGAACAGGTAGGAAGTGCGCCACTTTGGAGAGACGATCAACGACTACGAAGATAGCGTTATTCCCTCTCTTGGTCCTGGGAAAGCCGGTGATGAAGTCCATACCAACTTTATCCCCCATTCAGGAATAGCTAAAGGGTGAAGGGTGCCAGTAGGTCTTTGATGCTCTGCCTTACGCGACGACACACATCACAGTTAGCAATAAACTGAGCAATTTCTCTCTTCATCCTAGTCCACCAGAACCTCTGGCGTAGGTCCTGATACATCTTAGTACTACCGGGATGAATTGTGAGAGGAGATTCATGCGCCTCCTTAAGAATCGGTTGTCGAAGATGCTGCTTCTTGGGGACCACCAGACGGTTCTCAAAGAAAACAACACCTCGATCATCAACAAAGAAACTACCAGCAGCTCCCTTCTTCACGTTATCCTTGATTCGAGAAATACCCGTATCATACTGCTAGCTAGTTATGATCTGATCCTCAAGAGTAGGTTTCGCCACCAAGGTAGAAAGGAATCCGTGAGGAGCAATGTGAAGATTAAGCTTACATAATTCCTCATGGAGAAGTGGTTGGCCTTGCTGCAACATGAGATTGTCGCAATAGGATTTACGACTCAGCGCATCTGCCATGACATTGGCTTTGCCTGGAGTGTAAGTAACCCCTAGATCATAATCTGAGATCACTTCCAACCAACGTCTTTGCCTAAGGTTCAGATCTGGTTGGGTGAAGATATACTTGAGACTCTGGTGATCGGTGTAGATCTCGCAACGTTTACCAAGAAGGTAATGTCGCCAGGTCTTGAGTGCATAGACTACGGCTGCCAGCTCTAGATCATGTGTAGGATAATTCTCCTCATGTGGATGCAACTGACGAGATGCATATGCAATCACATGACAATCCTGCATAAGAATGCAACCTAGTCCCTGTCATGAGGCATCGCAGTAGATAACAAAGTCTTTAGTGAAATCTGGTGGCACAAGTATGGGAGCAAAAGTCAGGCGTCTTTTCAGCTCCTGGAAACTATCTCACACTGTGGGGACCACTCAAACTTTTATCTTTCTTGAGAAGTTCCGTGAGGGGTTTGGCCACTTTGGAGAAGTTTTCAACAAAGCGGCGACAATAACTGGCTAGACTAAGGAAACTCCTAACTTGTTTAACGGTTTCAGGTGGAGTCCAATCAAGAACGGCCTTAACTCTCTCGGGATTGACAGCAATGCCCTTATCAGAGATTACGTGGCCTAGGTAGGTCACTTCTGGCAACCAAAATTCGCACTGGAGAACTTGGCATAAAGGCGGTGCTCTCTGAGTTTTTCTAACACAAGCCTAAGATGTTTGGCATGCTCTTCCTCGTTCTTCGAGTAAATAAGAATATCATAGAGATAAACCACGACGAATTTATCTAAGTACTCCATGAAGATCGAGTTCATCAAGCGAGAGAATGTGGCTGGAGCGTTGGTTAAACCAAAGGACATGACAGTGTACTCGTACTGACCATAACGAGTGACAAAGGTCGTCTTGGGAATGTCCCCATTTCTGATCTTGATTTGGTGGTAGCCTAACCTCAAATCCATCTTAGAAAAGACTGAGGATCCAGCAAGCTGATCATACAGATCGTTGATCCTGGGAAGCGGATATTTGTTCTTTATCGTGACCAAATTAACGGGACGATAGTCTACAACCATCCGGTCCGTACCATCCTTCTTCTTGACGAAGAGGACGGGGCAAGCCCAAGGAGAAGAACTAGGACGGATGAAACCCTTGTGCAAGGACTCATCAAGTTGTTTCTTAAGCTCGGCTAGTTCTAAGGGTGCCATACTGTAAGGTCTCCTAGAGATTGGAGTGGTTCCTGGGATAAGGTCTATGATGAACTCTACATCTCTGTCAGGTGGAACACCTGGCAGTTCCTCTGGAAAGACATCCGGAAAGTCACGGACTACCGGGATATCTTCAAGGTCTGGAAGAGGGCTGGCATTAAGAGAATAGAGCTGACGCTTTGCAACTCTGGTGGAGACAGTGACTACCTTGCCAGATGGGGGTGTAAGCTGAACAGATCTGGTGTAACAATGAATCTTGGCATGATGAGCTGTCATCCAGTCCATACCCAAGATGATGTTAATATCTAAGGACTTGAGGGCTACAAGTGATGCAAGAAATACAAGTCTATCAACAAGGACTTCATTACCATAGCTGATTCTGGTGGTTTGCCATCTAGACCCTGGAGTTTGAATTTCAAGTGGAGTTGGCATATCACAAAATGACATGTCGTGCAAAAAGCATAGCCTTTAGAAATGAAGGAGTGAGATGCTCTGGTATCGAACAGAACCGATGTTGGGTGACAATTGACAAGGAGTGTACCAAGAACGACATTTGGATCACCATGAGCGTCTTTAGCTGAGATGTGATGCACACGTCCATGTTCAGTGGGAGCTGGCTTGGCACTGATCGTCTTGCTTGATGGCTTAACACAGCCAACAGACTTCTCGGGCTGGGGTGGAGCATAACTAGTCTGAGAGTAGTCACGTGCATAGTGTCCTGGCTTCCCGCATGTGAAGCAAGTCCCTGAAGTTGGACATGGACCCGCACTGACAAGCGGTCTACAAGTAGGCCTGGGTGGAACATACGACTGAGCTGGGGGGAGGCACCATGTAAGATGGTCTTGGTGAATATCCGGAAGGAAGAGCGGAGTTTGGAACCCAAATCCGGCGCTTCTCAGGACCAGATCCGGAAGAAGATCCCAAATCACGGGTGTGCTTACGAGACTCCTCGTAAGTGAGCTGAGTTGTCTCTGCATTAATGGCCTTATTCACAAGAGCTTGGAACGTATCACAAAGATGCAGGTGGAGATCACGACGCAACTTGGGGTTGAGACCCTTCTGAAACCTAGCCTGCTTCTTGGCATCCGTGGACACCTCTTCTGTAGCATAACGGGCGAGGTTCTCGAACTCTCTGCTGTAAGCATCAACAGCCATCTTACTCTGGGTGAAACTACAGAACTCTTCTCTCTTGCGATCGATGAGGGCCTGAGGAATGTGATGCTCGCGAAAAGCCTCAGTGAAATCCCTCCAGCTAGGAATCTGGCCAGCTGGAAGCATAGCCTCATAGTTCCGCCACCAAAGACTAGCAGGACCTTCCAGGTGGTATGTGGCATAGGTGACCTTGTCATCTTCAGCTACGTTCGCGGAACGCAGCTTATGAGTGATGCTACGGAGCCAGTCATCTGCATCGAGTGGCTCAATAGAATGATAAAAGGTGGGTGGGTGCAAGCGAATGAAGTCATGAATGGTTGCAGACCCTTTGAACTAATGTGCGGTGTTCTCCTCGATACGTGCCAACAAGCGGTTAGACTCACGCTTCTTTTTCTCCATCTCTAACATGAACTCTGTCAACAAAGGTTGGTCGGGAGGATCCTCATCCCTACCATCTCCGTGGTTCTGGCTACGACCAACATAACTTCGCTTAACTGATGACATCCTGAGAAATGAAACCAAGGACAGATCAGCATCAACTATCAACTGTAGAATGAAGGATAAGGAAATTAGTAACTCTTAAACTCCTAGGGCAATTACGGCAGCATAACGGTAGTAAAATGCTCAGAATGAGACATCCTGCTAAAATGGGGTAGTACAACAACTCAACATCATCACTCAAGGTTCTGAGATAGTACTGAACAGGCTACACAGGAAGTACTCGAAACTGGGATATGACTCTGATCAACCAATCCTATGGGACTACGGAGTAGTAACATGTGATCCTGATAGACAAAAGAGAAATCCTAGTTCCTTAACCCCCATAGGAAAGGTAGGATGTCTCAGATCAGAAGGCCATGAGGTATACGGAGTAAAAATAGCCTTACGTTCCATCCCACAATCAATTCCCTTATATAACTAAAGAATTTCTAGACTCAACTTTGACCAGTTTGGCTTGGTAATCCTACAGTCAGTCAGGCTCTGATACCAAAGCTGTCAGGACCCCGATTCTAAGTCACACTGATCTAGCATGTAACACCTCATATCACTTTGCGGCCTCACGCACGGTATTCCCACGGGTGTCGCCTTACCATGCCCGGGACCGTTTGTGCCTTTTGGCACACGTATATGACAGTGTTGCTAGCATCCATATGACAGAGAACCCGGGCTGACATGGCTAGTCGTGAACCCAAAGTGGCACTAACTTACAGGGACAGGCATACATGACCCAACAACGAACGTGTCGGTCATCAACGAGTGAATCCGGGTTGTAGCAACTGGGCTAGCAGGACTCAGGTAAACCAGGCTGTAGCAGGCTAACAGGACTCCGGTAGACACTGCGTGACATTTCCCCGAAGGGACAGACACAGGAACGAAGGACACATGCCGGCCAGCCTAAGTGTTCCGGAGCAGTAGCAAGCTACCAGGGCTCAGTGGAAGCACTAGGAGACATTTCCCGGTAAGAGAGGCTACTAAGTATAAACAACTAGATAGTCAGATCCCACACATAGCAATACACATTACACGTACGCATAGCATGCAAGTATGTGTTGTACAACATGGCATCACAACATAACTCAACAACTCGTATAGATAAAGGCTCGGAAGAGCCATCATAGCATTTATTACAAACAGGGGTCACATGACCCAACATTCAGAGCAAACAAGCAACAAGCGGAAGCATTACATGTCTGAGTACAGACATCTACAAATGAAAAAGGCTGAAGAGCCCGACTATCTACAACGTCCGATCAAGATCGTAGCTGAGGTACAAGCTACTTGTCGAAGTCCACGAGAACACTAGTAAGACCGAAGTCTCCGCCGCAAAAACGTAAATAAAGCAACATGAGTACAAAGGTACTCAGCAAGACTTACATCAGATCCTATCATACATGCATTTGTATCAAGAAGGTAATGTGGGGTTTAGTTGCAGCAAGCCAGCTTTGACTCAGTGGCTATCCTGTTCTACGACTACGAGAACTTCTTTGAGGTGATATGGCGCACACGAGTCCACTAATCACCACACAATACACTACTATGGATTCATTCCCGTCACCCTACGAGAAGGCCATCCATAGCAATCACACTTGTCTTGAGCATTTTAGAGTATCCACTCCAAGTTGTCTATGTAAGCATCCAAGAAGTCCATAACCGCGGACCCGGCTATCCGAATAGATCATGTTAACCCTGCAGGGGTGTACTTCTTCACACACGCTCTCGCCACTTACCACCATGTACACGTCGTGTATCTCGGCAACCTTCAAGCGGAAGCCTGGCGAGGGATTCGGCCACGACCTCACTAACCACACAAGACTCTAGCCCAGGTTTATTGCCTATTCGGATTCCATCCGCAAGGAGATCCGGCCGGGATGTCGCTCACGGCCCCAAATGATGTGTGCAGGGTTCCCGAGCGCACCATCCGGGTGCCACTCGGTACACCAGGCCACGTGTGCCTAGTCTGTCCCAAGCCCACCCTGCCGGCTGCCACTTGGTAGAAAAATAGCACTACCTACAAACACCAGAACTAGTTGCAACTCCTGGACAGAGATCAAGTTGGTTAATAAGTCGAGAGAGTCAATTAAGGATCCCAATGTGTGGTAGTATCGAGTCATTGGACAACATACATAGAACTCAGTGCTTAAGGACGGTTCCAGTGAGACAACCCACCATTTACTCCTACATGGCCTCTCACCGCTACCTTTACCAAATCGTGTTCACACACTTCACTCTCAGCATCAGAACATATCGTAACACTCCAATTCATTCCCAATGAATCAGACCTGACACAACTCTAAGCAATAGCAGGTATAGCATGGTAGGAACACAACATGGCTCAATCAACTCCTGCACATGCTAGTGGGTTTCAACTATTTACTATGGCAATGACAGGTCATGCAGAGGAATGGGTTTAACTACCGCAACACAAAGTAGCAGATGAATCATTGTTGTCCTAATGCAATAACTGAGAGCAGGAGCGAGAGAGTAGGATTGTATCGGAATGAACAAGGGAGTTTGCTTGCCTGGTAGATCAACAGAGGGGGCACTGCTCCTCAGACAGGTACTCTGGAACACTCTCCAGAGCAGGACCTATCGAGAAGGAACGGTGTCGACAATCAAAACACAATCATATGCAACAACATGATGCATGAACATGGCATGTAGATGTGATGTTGTTTGAGCTAATGCAGCTAGCATTCTATTTGGACGTAGTCCATTTGAATCAAGGATTCAAATGCAATTCCAAGTAAGCTCTTAAAATGCCATTTAGATGTTTTCACTTATAAGTAGGTATAAGTTTGGTTTGTCATACATGAAACTAGTACAGATGAAAGCTTGCATTTTTTGTCATTTTTCATATATAAATTATTTCAATCTGAGCTACGGTTAATTTCTATGATTTTTTGAAGTTTTGCTAATTTTCTGGAATTTCCTGGATTATTTTTAAACCAGAAAATGATTAACTGCGTCAGCATGACGCCTGAGTGACGTCAGCAGGTCAACGTGTTGCTCCAGGTCAAACCTGACCAGTGGGACCCATATGTCAGTGTCTAACTAACTAACTTAAGTTAATTGCACTAATCTAATCCTAATCTATAACTTAAGTTAAGGCCCTGGGCCCACATCGTCAGTATGCAGGCAGGCCTAATTAGTTTTAATTATAAACTTAACCTAAAATTAAGCAAGGGGGCCCTGGGCCCCACTTGTCAAGCGATCCAGGGGAGGTCAAACCCCTGGTCAACGGGGTCAAACCCGCCAGCGACTTGACGCCGGCGAGGCCAAACGCGGCGGAGGCCTCGGATTTGGTCCTCCGGTGACCAAATTGACGGTGGAGACGTGCTACGCATAGCTGGGGAGCTGCCGCATCCAGTGGTGCGAGTGATTGGACACGGGGAGGTCGGAGCTTGCTGGAAGCGAGCTTGCGGTGGCGGCCGGAGCTCGGCTCCGACGGCGGGGCTAGCTACGGAGCGCAAAAGACGGCGGGGTTAGGGGGAGAGTGCGGTGGAGCTCACAGCGGATTCGGCGGAGGTGTCAGCGTGCTCGTGGGAGGCCGGAGCTGAGCGGGGCGGCGAGGCGGATCTCCGGTGTCGGGAGATTGAAGACGAGCTTGGTGAGGCCGTTCGGGGGCTTCCGGTGCCCCGTGGCTCGGCAGAGAGGGCTAGGGCGATGAGGCGGATCTTCTGGGCGCAGCGGTAGGGCGAGGGGTGTCCGGTGGCTACGGTGGTGCTCGTCGGTGGCGGCGGGCGCGTTCGGACGCGAGAGAGAAAGCGAGGGAGAGGAGAGGAGAGGACCGGGGGAGAGTGAGAGGGGTACAGGGCGGCGCGTGGCGTCGCGCGGGGCATCCAGAGCGACGAGAGGGAGGACACGCAGGCAGGGAGGGAGGAGGTGGCGCGGCGCGGCGGTGCGCGCACGTCGGGCACGCGCCCGTCCTCCTGGCAGGAGGAAGACGATAGGGGAGGAGGCAGGCTGGGCCAGCTGCTGGGCAGCATAGTGCTGGGCCAGCACAGGAGCTGGGCCGCAAGTAGGTCCAGGTAAGGTTTTTTCCCTTTCTTTTTCTTTTCTATTTTTCTCTGACATTTGTTTGATTTAATAAAAATACTAAATCATTTTATTTTCTTATGCCAATTTTTGCAGGAGCTAGTGGTATTATTCCAGAGCTCCTCGACAAATGGCATAATTTTTGGACATATATTATATATATAACATATATATATACAATGCAAATAATTATGCATTAATTCCAAATGCCCAAAATAAATACTTATGAGCTCCTAAAAATATTGGTTGATTTTTATATCTGTCCAATATTTTCAGAGAGCAACATGAGCATTTTCTTGGACCTTTTAGGAGCACTTTTTATTTGGGTCATTTCCAGAGATGATTCTGAGGGTTTCACAAATCATCATTTCAAGCTTAAATGGAATTTAAACATGATGCACAAATGACTAACTAGTCTAGGTCATACCAGAACTAGGGATGTGACAGCCTGGCGGGATGGCGGCGCCCCTGAAGGGCCCCGCGCCGCCTGCGGGGGCCCCGACTCCATCTCTGGAGCCCGCAACTGGTGGCTTGTCGCCTGGCGCGCGAATGACGCCACTCGCCAGACCCAGACCGCCAAGGTGATGTGGATGTTCGCGGGCCGCGCCACGGGTTCTCTCCACGACTGGCCCGCTACTGGTCCGCACCAGTACTGGCAATCCGGTCCCGGACGAACCGATCGCCGTGGTCATCTTCTTCTTGGGAGCCATGGCGATGAAGAATAATTAGGTCAACTCCTAGACCAGATTCTCACAATTACGCGCCCCCTGCCTGGCACGCCAAAGATGTCGGTGGGAAACGACACCTATGGGATCACTGGAATCCCTAGTACGGTTGCGGGGCGCTGGATCGTGAGAAGAGCGGGACTAGTAGACAGCACAAAGGGGATTTACCCAGTTTCGGGCCGCAAATATGCGTAAAACCCTACGATCCTGCTTTGGTGGATGTATTTAGTGTTCTGGAGCTCTTGAACTAGCTCCTAGTGAGAAGTCGTTCTCTCCCCCAAACACCAACACACGAGCACATTAACACCCCTCTCTTTTGTAAAGTCTAGACCCCAATATAGGTCTCTATCACTTTGTCTCTCAGGTATGCACACATCTCTTCCCTCACTCTCTAACCCGCTATCTCTCTTACCCAAGCACACACACTATGTAGAGTGTATATTTCCCATAAACACAAAACGTCGCCCCCAAACGTCTATCTCCCTAGTTATGTGGTTCTCGCGCACTCACCTCACACACCACCCCCATTGCAAACAAGCACAATTTGTCTCCTTGTGCACCACTCTCCTCTTTCTATCTCTCCCACATGCGGACCCGCCCCAGCTCCTTCCCCGTATACATATATGTCGTGACTCTTTCCATAGCTCCCTAATGTATCATCGTTCTCGATTTCGCACATTGTTCTCTACACCATCTATTCTAGATCTCTCATGAAGTCCCTATCACACACACGATGAGTCGCTTCCCTTGCGTCTCCGTACATAGGCCAATGTCGGACAACATCAACATTGTCTCCCTATCATTACGCCATTTATGGACACAAACGACCCCTCTCGCCCTCTCTCTCTCTCTCTCTCTCTCTCTCTCTCTCCGTCGCTAGCTCTCTCTCTCTCTCTCTCTCTTTCTCTCTCTCTCTCTCTCTCTCTCTCTCCCTCCTCTCTCTCTCTCTCTCTCTCTCTCTCTCTCGCTCTCTCTCTCTCTCGCTCGCTCTCTCCCTCCCTCTCTCTCCCTCTCCCTCCCTCCCCCTCTCTCTCGCTCCCCCTCTCCCTCCCTCCCCCTCTCCCTCCCTCCCCCTCTCTCTCCCCCCCTCTCTCTCTCTCCCCCTCTCTCTCTCTCCCCCCTCCTCTCTCTCTCTCTCTCCCTCTCTCTCTCTCTCTCCCTCTCTCCCTCCCTCCCTCCCCCTCCCTCCCCCCTCCCCCCCTCCCTCCCCCTCCCTCCCCCCCCTCTCTCTCTCTCTCTCTCTCTCTCTCTCTCTCTCTCTCTCCCTCCGTCGCTAGCTCTCTCTCTCTATCTATCTATCTATCTATCTCTCTCTCTCTCTCTCTCTCTTGCTCTCACACCCCTCTCCCACACACACACTCGATGTCTCTTCCAAATAGTCTGCTCCCCCCGCCCACACCTGTGTTATCCCGCTACTACACATGTCACACCATTCCCCCTTCCCTTATACTAGGTTTAAATCATCAGTGGTCTCTCTACTCCACATACACACACCCATTTATCTGGGTCCTCATCTCTCCCCATGTCCGCATGTGTATCTCACACACTGACTCTCTAATTATGTATATGTGTCTCCACGTTACACAACACAAAGCCCCATGTACATGTCTCTCTCTATCCTCCACACACATAGACACAAAGAATCTGTTATCATTGCCTCAGTCTCTAACATATCACACACACACACACACTCTCTCTCTCTCTCTCTCTCGCAAACACGATCAAAAAGGGTTTCCCCGCGAATAACTAACCGTTTATTCATCAATAGTCGTGGCAGTATGGCGAACACGAGACGTGAAAAAGAATAAATATACACGTGCTTAGACCACCTAGCACTACTAGGGAAAAGCCTATACACAGAATCTTAGCAGCAGCGCGGCTCAAAAAGGAGCGCTGCTGCTAACTAGTAGTAGCGCGTGTGCAGGAAACTCGCTGCTGATAAGGATTTAGCAGTAGCGCGCTCGGCGTAAAACGCGCTGCTACAAATATCGACCGGCGGTGTTCACCTAACTCTAATTAGCAGTAGCGCAGTCGCGCGAACCGCGCTACTGCTAAGGATGTAGGAGTAGCGCGCTTTTTCTGAGATCGCTGCTGCTAAATTTCAAATTGCCACACTTTTTTGTCCCAGTTAGCGGTAGCGCTGTATCCCACAGCGCGCTGCTGCTAATTCCTTAGCAGCAACGCGTTTTAGATCCCGCGCTACTGCTAACCCGCACCAACCCACCACCTTTCCCTACCCGTCCCTCCCCTCCCCCTCCTCTCTTTCCCTTGCCCCTACCTCCCCCTCCCCCTCCTCTCTTCCCTTCCCCCTACCTCCCCCACATGCTCCCACTCTCACTCTTCTTCTTCCTCAATAATTCTCCCCCATTACTCTCTCTCTCTTCTATCCACCTTTCTCTCTCTTTATTACTCCTACCTAACTACACCACCTCCATTAATGCATCTCCTTTCTCTTTTTCCTTCCCCCTCCACTAGTTGAAGGTGTCTCCTCCCAAATTAGGTAGCTAGGTAGATGTAGGATTTAGTTAAGTGACCTATTTGCCCCCTAACTAGATCTATCTTTGTCAAGAAGAGCTTTGTGCACTTTTGATCTCCCTACAACATCATCTCCACCGTGTGATCGATCTCGATCGAGATAGAGGTGATGAAAACTTCATGCTTTTGCAAAATGGAAATATGTTTATGTGTGTGTGATATCTTTGTGGAAATTGTGTGTGTGGCATGAGTTGACGCCAAATTGTGCTTTTGAGTTGCCTATGTTTTGCCGAAATGTCGATTTATTTCCGTTTCGGCGAATTCCGGGCAAACTCTAGATCCATATATGTCCTATTTTTAGGGAAGGTCATGTGAAATTTTTTTATGACTTTGATGCATGCATGCATTTTTATAATCAATTTGTTTATTATTACCGTGCAGAGTTGACGATGGTCAGTGGAACGATGGTGGACAGGTGGTTGCAGTCGGCGGTGCAGGACATGAAAGAAAATAACCGGACAGAGGTTTTATGTCCGTGTCGAAAATGCAAAGGAATAGTTTGGCTCAATCCCTATGACGATGGTCGTGTTGAAGCACACCTGCTCATGACCGGTTTCATGGATGGCTATACTCGGTGGATAATTGAAGATGAGGATGATGATGTTGAGGATGCCGACGGGGCAGGCAATGATGACACGGGGCAAGACGAAGAGATGATCGATAATGGTGGCGGGGAAGAGGCCGGACATGGCGGCGGAGAAGGGGCCGGACATGGCGGAGGAGAAGGGGCCGGACATGGCGGCGGAGAGAACGACATGGACTCCACGCAGCAGAGTTCGTCGGTACTAAGTTCAATTGTGCAGGACCCTCATGTTCAAGGATTGCTTCGCAAGGAGACGAGTACTGAGAGAGCTGCTTCTAACGAGGAGGCTAAGCTGGAGCAACTGGTGGTAGACTCGAACACTCCATTGTATGATGGTTGCAATCCTGAGGTGACCCGCTTGAGTTTCATGCTCCAACTCCTGAAGACGAAGGCTAAAAACAAATGGACCGACACTAGCCTCTATGAGCATCTCAAGTACCTAAAGGATGTTCTTCCCGCGGGTAATCTATGTCCTACTAGTGTTGATGAGGCCAAGAAGATCGTGTGCCCTCTTGATCTGCCACACGTTAGATACCATGCATGCATCAATGATTGCATAATTTATCAGAAGGAGCACGCGGAAAAAACAAGCTGTCCGGTGTGCAATGCTTCTCGATACAAGAAGGCCGGGAAGAAATGTCCCCAGAAAGTTGTATGGTACTTACCGATCACTCCCCGTCTCCAGAGGTATTTTGTAGATCCCAAGGAAGCTAAGCTAATGCGCTGGCACGCGGAGAGGAAGAAGCCCGACGATGGAGATGATCCGAAGCTGAGACACGTGAAGGATGGAAGCCAGTGGAGAGCGTTGAACAGCTTCTATCGGTATTTTGAATGTGATGCAAGGAACATCGTGCTCGGCGCGTGTACCGATGGCATGAATCCGTTTGGCAACCAGAACACCAACCATAGCACATGGCCCGTGTTTGTGTGGATGTACAACCTCCCCCCTGGTTGTGCGTGAAATTGAAGTACATTCACATGAGCATCCTTATTCAAGGGCCGAAACAACCAGGAAATAATATTAATTTGTATCTGGGGCTACTTCAAGAGGAGTTAGACACGTTATGGAAAACACCGGCCAAGACATGGGACGCCAACAAAGGTGAGTATTTCAACATGAGAGCCATGCTGATCACGATAGTGCAGGACTATCTCAGTTACGGATAATGATGATGAAGTATACGTCAAAAGAAGAATCAATACTACATTACCTAAGAAAAATCGTACTCCATGGAAAAGGCAAAGTCACAATGAGGGGCTCAATTATTCTTCGACGAACAAGAAGGGAAACAAGCTGACTCAAAAATGAAAACGTCAGCACTGAGGAAACGTATGTTATCGATCCAATGGTGTGTAATATATATATATATATATATATATGTTCCTATTTTGTATACACACTTAGCCATTATTATGCATGTGTCCAATGATGTGTAATATATATGCTCCTATTTTGCATACATATTTAACCGTCAAATGATGCAATATATATCGCCCTCCCTTCGTTCACTGCCCTCGGGAAATGAAAGTGGGATAAAATAAAGGAAAAGAAAAAGGAAAACTGGCAGTAGCGACGGTAGTAGCAGCGCGTTTTGCATAAACTGCTGCAGCTACTGAATTTAGTAGTAGCGAATTTTGCCTAAACCGCTACAGCTACTGAAGTTAGTAGCAACGCGTTTTGACATACTGCGCTACTGCTACGTCCACTTAACCCAAAATTATCACTCGCCCTGCTTCATCCCGCCTTTTCCCCCCAAATCCCCACTCTCTCTTCCCCCGTCGCACCGTCGCGCCCGACCCGGCCCTGGCGCTCGCCCCCGACTCCAGCGCCAGCGCTAGCCCCCGACCCCGGCGCTCGCCCCCAACCCGGCCCTCGACCCCGACCCCGGCGCCGGCGCTAGCCCCCGACCCCGGCACTCGCCCCCGACTCCGGCGCCGGCGCTCGCCCCCGACCCGTCGGCCCTCGCCTCCCTCCTCTCCCCTCCTGGGCGTCGTCGGGCCTGCCTCCTCACCCCTGCACCCTCTGTAACCCCCCTCTCTCTCTGCTAGGGTTCTTCGGTTATGTTAATTAGGTTATCTATTTAGTTATGAATTTAGCTAGGTTTCAAAATTAGCTGAATTTATATGCAAATTTGAACTGGACATGTGATATGTGCATATGTCATGTTTTGGACATGTCATGTTTGGAAAATAATCCGAGTGGCCTATGTTACGTCGGAATGTTGATTCATTTCCGTTCTGGTGAATTTCAGGCGCTCGATATGTCCATTTCTTTAGCAAAGGTCATGCCAAAATTTCCCGTGAATAAAGGCATGATTTGTGCTACATAGTTGGCATATCGAGTGCTGGCACATAGATTTCTTTTTATGTCATTTCTCATTTATTCATACTTTTAGAAATAAATGAGGACACTTAATCATAGGAAACATGTCAAACAACGAAGAAACTGGGCCTTCTGACCAAGATGCAGACGAGATGGATTATGAGGGTGAACAAGAGTACCTCGACCATTTGACTGCTAAGCAAGGTTTGCAGGTCGGCCTCGATGATGGTACTGACGCCGACATCGACACCGACGGCGCCGACTGTTGGGGAACGTAGTAATTTCAAAAAATTTCCTACGCACACGCAAGATCATGGTGATGGCATAGCAATGAGAGGGGAGAGTGTTGTCTACGTACCCTCATAGACCGAAGCGGAAGCGTTGACGCAACACAGAGGAAGTAGTCGTACATCTTCCCGGTCCAACCGATCCAAGCACCGTTACTCCGGCACCTCCGAGTTCTTGACACACGTACAACTCGATGATGCACCCTGGGCTCCGATCCAGCAGAGCTTCAGGGAGGAGTTCCGTCAGCACGACGGCGTGGTGACGATCTTGATGTTCAACCGTCGCAGGGCTTCGCCTAAGCACCGCTACAATATGACCGAGGTGTGATATCGTGGAGGGGGGCACCGCACACGGCTAAGGAACGATCACGAAGATCAACTTGTGTGTCTATGGGGTGCCCCCCACCCCCGTATATAAAGGGGCCAAGGAGGGGCGCGCCAAGGGGGAGTCCTACTCTCACCGGGAGTAGGACTCCCTTTCTTTCCTAGTTGGAGAAGGAGAAGGGGGAAAGAGGAGGAAGAGGGGAAGGAAAGGGGTGGGGGGTGCCGCCCCCCTTCCCTTGTCCTATTCGGACTAGGAAGGGGAGGGGCACGCAGCCCCCTCCTGCCTCCTTCTCTCTTCCCCCTCAAGGCCCATGTAGGCCCAATAACCCCCCGGGGGGTTCTGGTAACCACCCGGTACTCCGGTAAAATGCCAATTTCACCCGGAACGATTCCGATGTCCAAATATAGGCTTCCAATATATCGATCTTTATGTCTCGACCATTTCGAGACTCCTCGTCATGTCCGTGATCACATCCGGGACTCCGACCAACCATCGGTACATCAAAATACATAAACTCATAAAGAAACTGTCATCGTAACTTTAAGTGTGCGGACCCTACGGTTCAAGAACAATGTAGACATGACCGAGACACGTCCCGGTCAATAACCAATAGCGGGACCTGGATGCCCATATTGGTTCCTACATATTCTACGAAGATCTTTATCGGTCAGACCGCATAACAACATACGCTGTTCCCTTTGTCATCGGTATGTTACTTGCCCGAGATTCGATCGTCGGTATCCAATACGTAGTTCAATCTCGTTACCGGCAAGTCTCTTTACTTGTTCCGTAATACATCATCTCGCAACTAACTCATTAGTTGCAATGCTTGCAAGGCTTAAGTGATGTGTATTACCGAGAGGGCCCAGAGATACCTCTCTGACATTCGGAGTGACAAATCCTAATCTCGAAATACGCCAACCCAACAAGTACCTTTGGAGGCACCTATAGAGCACCTTTATAATCACCCAGTTACGTTGTGACGTTTGGTAGCACACAAAGTGTTCCTCCGGTAAACGGGAGTTGCATAATCTCATAGTCATAGGAACATGTATAAGGCATGAAGAAAGCAATAGCAACATACTAAACGATCGGGTGCTAAGCTAACGGAATGGGTCATGTCAATCAGATCATTCAACTAATGATGTGATCCCGTTAATCAAATAACAACTCTTTGTTCATGGTTAGGAAACATAACCATCTTTGATTAACAAGCTAGTCAAGTAGAGGCATACTAGTGACATTCTGTTTGTCTATATATTCACACATGTTTTATGTTTCCGGTTAATACAATTCTAGCATGAATAATAAACATTTATCATGATATAAGGAAATAAATAATAACTTTATTGTTGCCTCTAGGGCATATTTCCTTCAGTCTCCCACTTGCACTAGAGTCAATAATCTAGATTACACAGTAATGATTCTAACACCCATGGGGTCTTGGTGCTGATCATGTTTTGCTCGTGGAAGAGGCTTAGTCAACGGGTCTGCAACATTCAGATCCGTATGTATCTTGCAAATCTCTATGTCTCCCACCTGGACTAGATCCCGGATGGAATTGAAGCGTCTCTTGATGTGCTTGGTTCTCTTGTGAAATCTGGATTCCTTCACTAAGGCAATCGCTCCAGTATTGTCACAAAAGATTTTCATTGGACCTGATGCACTAGGTATGACACCTAGATCGGATATGAACTCCTTCATCTAGACTCCTTCATTGGCTGCTTCCGAAGCAGCTATGTATTCCGCTTCACACGTAGATCCCGCCACGGCGCTTTGTTTTGAACTGCACCAACTGACAGCTCCACCGTTTAATGTAAACACGTATCCGGTTTGCGATTTAGAATCGTCCGGATCAGTGTCAAAGCTTGCGTCAACGTAACCATTTACGATGAGCTCTTTGTCACCTCCATATACGAGAAACATATCCTTAGTCCTTTTCAGGTACTTCAGGATGTTCTTGACCGATGTCCAGTGATCCACTCCTGGATTACTTTGGTACCTCCCTGCTAAACTTATAGCAAGGCACACATCAGGTCTGGTACACAGCATTGCATACATGATAGAGCCTATGGCTGAAGCATAGGGAACATCTTTCATTTTCTCTCTATCTTCTACAGTGGTCGGGCATTGAGTCTTACTCAATTTCACACCTTGCAATACAGGCAAGAACCCTTTCTTTGCTTGATCCATTTTGAACTTCCTCAAAACTTTGTCAAGGTATGTGCATTGTGAAAGTCCAATTAAGCGTCTTGATCTATCTCTATGGATCTTAATGCCCAATATGTAAGCAGCTTCACCGAGGTCTTTCATTGAAAAACTTTTATTCAAGTATCCCTTTATGCTATCCAGAAATTCTATATCATTTCCAATCAATAATATGTCATCCACATATAATATTAGAAATGCTACAGAGCTCCCACTCACTTTCTTGTAAATACAGGCTTCTCCAAAAGTCTGTATAAACCCAAATGCTTTGATCACACTATCAAAGCGTTTATTCCAACTCCGAGAGGCTTGCACCAGTCCATAAATGGATCGCTGGAGCTTGCACACTTTGTTAGCTCCCTTTGGATCGATAAAACCTCCTGGTTGCATCATATACAAATCTTCCTCCAGAAACCCATTCAGCAATGCTGTTTTTACATCCATTTGCCAAATTTCATAATAATAAAATGCGGCAATTGCTAACATGATTCGGACAGACTAAAGCATCGCTACGGGTGAGAAGGTCTCATCATAGTCAATCCCTTGAACTTGTCGAAAACCTTTTGCAACAAGGCGAGCTTTGTAGACAGTAACATTACCGTCAGCGTCAGTCTTCTTCTTGAAGATCCATTTATTCTCAATTGCTTGCCGACCATCGGGCAAGTCAACCAAAGTCCATACTTTGTTCTCATACATGGATCCCATCTCAGATTTCATGGCTTCAAGCCATTTTGCGGAATCTGGGCTCATCATCGCTTCTTCATAGTTCGTAGGTTCATCATGATCTATTAGCATGACTTCCATAATAGGATTACCGTACCACTCAGGTGCGGATCTGTTTGACCTACGAGGTTCTGTAGTAACTTGATCTGAAGTTCTATGATCATCATCATCAACTTCCTCACTAGTTGGTTTTGACGTCACAGAAACCGGTTCCTGTGATGTACTATTTTCCAATAAGGGAGTAGGTACAGTTACCTCATCAAGTTCTACTTTCCTCCCACTCACTTCTTTCGAGAGAAACTCCTTCTCTAGAAAGGATCCATTCTTAGCAATGAATCTTGCCTTCGGATCTGTGATAGAAGGTGTACCCAACTGTCTCCTTTGGGTATCCTATTGAGACACATTTCTTTGACTTGGGTTCGAGCTTATCAGGTTGAAGCTTTTTCACATAAGCATCGCAGCCCCAAACTTTAAGAAACGACAACTTTGGTTTCTTGTCAAACCATAGTTCATAAGGTGTCGTCTCAACGGATTTGAATGGTGCCCTATTTAATGTGAATGTGGCCGTCTCTAAAGCATAACCCCAAAACGATAGCGGTAAATCTGTAAGAGACATCATAGATCGCACCATATCAAGTAAAGTACGATTACGACGTTCGGACACACCATTACGCTGTGGTGTTCCGGGTGGCGTGAGTTGCGAAACTATTCCGCATTGTTTCAAGTGTAGACCAAACTCGTAACTCAAATATTCTCCTCCACGATCAGATCGTAGAAACTTTATTTTCTTATTACGATGATTTTCAACTTCACTCTGAAATTCTTTGAACTTTTCAAATGTTTCAGACTTATGCTTCATTAAGTAGATATACCCATACTGCTTAAATCATCCGTGAAGGTGAGAAAATAACGATATCTGCCACGAGCCTCAACATTCATCGGACCACATACATCTGTATGTATGATTTCCAACAAATCTGTTGCTCTCTCCATAGTACCAGAGAACGGCGTTTTAGTTAGGGGTGGGCATATAAACCGAAGACCGAAGTACCGAACCGTAAAAACCGAGACCGAGACCGAACTGACCGAAACCGAGAAGTTCAGTTGTTACTTCGGTCAAAGCTTGTGGAAAACCGAAGTAGTTTCGGTAAATTCGGTCATGACCCTCGGTCACCCGAAACAACCGAGATATGTCATACGTGCATGTGTATGCAGTCCAAAATCTGAGAAACAGCCCACCTAATTGCCTAACTCCATGGCCCTTGGCCCAATTTAGGCCCAAGATCTCACGTGATGGATAAGCACGCAACATCGAGTAACCAGCATCTATATCCATCCACTCGATCCCCCCATAAAATACTACGTATATCCACTCGATGCTTTAACCTAGCCGCCAGCGTTCCCCTTGAAAGAAAAAAACATAGCCGCCGTGCTATCTGCTACTCCGGCCAGCGGCGGCTGCGGACTCGCATGCTCTTTTCCCCGGCCAGCAGCGGCAGCCCAGCAGTGGCGTTATCCGTTCCCTGCTTCTTCCTCGTCCACCAGCGTTTCCGCTTGCACTGAATCTTCTTCATTTTACCATCATGTTGGGATTGTTTCTTGATTACTTTCGATGTGTTCACGTTCTCAAGAAATTGACTGCTACGCGCGATGCTCTTGCATCTGATTTGTTTCCTTTCTTGTTCGATTGGTGAGGGGCTGCTCAAATTTAGACGGAACTCTCCACAGATTCCTATTGTCGCGCTTTGTTGTAGCTTTGTTTGGTTGAACCGAGACCCGACCCGAAATACCGGTGGACCGAAATCATCGGTTACTGTTTTGCTAAGAAACCGATCGGTCAACAAAGTTAGAAAACTGAATTTTTTATTAACCGATAAAACCGAACTGAATGGTTCGGTCTAACCGAACGCCCAGCCCTAGTTTTAGTCATCTTGCCCATGAGGCACGGTTCGCAAGTACCAAGTGATTCATAATCAAGTGGTTCCAAAAGTCCATCAGTATGGAGTTTCTTCATGCGCTTTACACCGATATGACCTAAACGGCACTGCCACAAATAAGTTGCACTATCATTATCAACTCTGCATCTTTTGGCTTCAACACTATGAATATGTGTATCACTATTATCGAGATTCATCAAAAATAGACCACTCTTCAAGGGTGCATGACCATAAAAGATATTACTCATATAAATAGAACAACCATTATTCTCCGATTTAAATGAATAACCGTCTCGCATCAAACAAGATCCAGATATAATGTTCATGCTCAACGCTGGCACCAAATAACAATTATTTAGGTCTAATACTAATCCCGAAGGTAGATGTAGAGGTAGCGTGCCGACCGCGATCACATCGACTTTGGAACCATTTCCCACGCGCATCGTCACCTCGTCCTTTGCTAGTGTTCGCTTAATCTGTAGTCCCTGTTTCGAGTTGCAAATATTAGCAACAGAACCAGTATCAAATACCCAGGTGCTACTTCGAGCTCTAGTAAGCTACACATCAAGAACATGTATATCACATATACCTTTGTTCACCTTGCCATCCTTCTTATCCGCCAAATACTTGGGGCAGTTCCGCTTCCAGTGACCAATCTGCTTGCAGTAGAAGCACTCAGTTTCAGGCTTAGGTCCAGACTTGGGTTTCTTCTCTTGAGCAGCAACTTGCTTGCTGTTCTTCTTGAAGTTCCCCTTCTTCTTCCCTTTGCCCTTTTTCTTGAAACTAGTGGTCTTGTTGACCATCAACACTTGATGCTCCTTCTTGATTTCTACCTCCGCAGCCTTTAGCATTGCGAAGAGCTCGGGAATTGTCTTATCCATCCCTTGCATATTATAGTTCATCACGAAGCTCTTGTAGCTTGGTGGAAGTGATTGGAGAATTCTGTCAATGACGCTATCATTCGGAAGAGTAACTCCCAGTTGAATCAAGTGATTACAATACCCAGACATCTTGAGTATATGCTCACTGACAGAACTATTCTCCTCCATCTTGCAGCTATAGAACTTATTGGAGACTTCATATCTCTCAATCCGGGCATTCTTCTGGAATATTAACTTCAACTCTTGGAACATCTCATATGCTCCATGACGTTCAAAACGTCGTTGAAGTCCCGGTTCTAAGCCGTAAAGCATGGCACATTGAACTATCGAGTAGTCATCAGCTTTGCTCTGCCAGACGTTCTTAACGTCGTCAGTTGCATCAGCAACAGGCCTGGCACCCAGCGGTGCTTCCAGGACGTAACTATTATGTGCAGCAATGAGGATAATCCTCAAGTTACGGACCCAGTCCGCGTAGTTGCTACCATCATCTTTCAACTTTGCTTTCTCAAGGAACGCATTAAAATTAAATGGAACAACAGCATGGTCCATCTATCTACAATCAACATAGACAAGCAAGATACTATCAGGTACTAAGTTCATGATAAATTTAAGTTCAATTAATCATATTACTTAAGAACTCCCACTTAGATAGACATCCCTCTAATACTCTAAGTGATCACGTGATCCAAATTCAACTAAACCATAACCGATCATCACGTGAAATGGAATAGTTTTCAATGGTGAACATCTCATGTTGATCATATCTACTATATGATTCACGCTCGACCTTTCGGTCTCCGTGTTCCGAGGCCATATCTGCATATGCTAGGCTCGTCAAGTTTAACCCGAGTATTCTGCGTGTGCAAAACTGGCTTGCACCCGTTGTAGATGGACGTAGAGCTTATCACACCCGATCATCACGTGGTGTCTGGGCACGACGAACTTTGGCAACGGTGCATACTCGGGGAGAACACTTCTTGATAATTAGTGAGGGATCATCTTAAAATGCTACCGTCAATCAAAGCAAGATAAGATGCATAAAAGATAAACATCACATGCAATCAATATAAGTGATATGATATGGCCATCATCATCTTGTGCTTGTGATCTCCATCTTCGAAGCACCGTCATGATCACCATCGTCACCGGCGCGACACCTTGATCTCCATCGTAGCATCGTTGTTGTCTCACCAATCTTATGCTTCTACGACTATCGCTACCGCTTAGTGATAAAGTAAAGCATTACAGGGCGATTGCATTGCATACAATAAAGCGACAACCATATGGCTCCTGCCAGTTGCCGATAACTCGGTTACAAAACATGATCATCTCATACAATAAAATTTAGCATCATTTCTTGACCATATCACATCACAACATGCCCTACAAAAACAAGTTAGACGTCCTCTACTTTGTTGTTGCAAGTTTTACGTGGCTACTACGGGATTAAGCAAGAACCAATCTTACCTACGCATCAAAACCACAACGATAGTTTGTCAAGTTGGTGTTGTTTTAACCTTCGCAAGGACCGGGCGTAGCCACACCCGGTTCAACTAAAGTTGGAGAAACTGACACCCGCTAGTCACCTGTGTGCAAAGCACGGCGGTAAAACCAGTCTCGCGTAAGCGTACGCGTAATGTCGGTCCGGGCCGCTTCATCCAACAATACCGCCGAACAAAAGTATGACATGCTGCTAAGCAGTATGACTTATATCGCCCACAACTCACATGTGTTCTACTCGTGCATATAACATCAAACCATAAAACCTAGGCTCGGATGCCACTATTGGGGAATGTAGTAATTTCAAAAAAATTCCTACGCACACGCAAGATCATGGTGATGGCATAGCAACGAGAGGGGAGAGTGTTGTCTACCTACCCTCGTAGACCGAAGCGGAAGCGTTGACGCAACATAGAGGAAGTAGCCGTACGTCTTCCCGGTCCAACTGATCCAAGCACCGTTACTCCGGCACCTCCGAGTTCTTAACACACATACAGCTCGATGACGCACCCCGGGCTCCGATCCAGCAGAGCTTCAGTGAGGAGTTCCGTCAGCACGACGGCGTGGTGACGATCTTGATGTTCAACCGTCGCAGGGCTTCGCCTAAGCACCGCTACAATATGACTGAGGTGTAATATCGTGGAGGGGGCACCGCACACGGCTAAGGAAAGATCACGAAGATCAACTTGTGTGTCTATGGGGTGCCCCCACCCCCGTATATAAAGGAGCCAAGGGGAGGGGGCGTCTGGACAAGGAGGGGCGCGCCAAGGGGGAGTCCTACTCCCACCAGGAGTAGGACTCCCTTTCTTTCCTAGTTGGAGAAGGAGAAGGGGGGAAAGAGGAGGAAGAGGGGAAGGAAAGGGGGGGGCGCCGCCCCCCTTCCCTTGTCCTATTCGGACTAGGAAGGGGAGGGGCACGCGGCCCCCTCCTGCCTCCTTCTCTCTTCTCCCTCAAGGCCCATGTAGGCCCAATAACCCCCCGGGGGTTCCGGTAACCACCCGGTACTCCTGTAAAATGCCAATTTCACCCGGAACAATTCCGATGTCCAAATATAGGCTTACAACATATCGATCTTTATGTCTCGACCATTTTGAGACTCCTCGTCATGTCCGTGATCACATCCGGGACTCCAAACAACCTTCGGTACATCAAAATACATAAAATCATAAAGAAACTTTCATCGTAACTTTAAGCGTGCGGACCCTACGGTTCAAGAACAATGTAGACATGACCGAGACACGTCTCCGGTCAATAACCAATAGTGGGACCTGGATGCCCATATTGGTTCCTACATATTCTACGAAGATCTTTATCGATCAGACCGCATAACAACATACGTTGTTCCCTTTGTCATCGGTATGTTACTTGCCCGAGATTCGATCGTCGGTATCCAATACCTAGTTCAATCTCGTTACCAGCAAGTCTCTTTACTCGTTCCGTAATACATCATCTCGCAACTAACTCATTCGGAGTGACAAATCCTAATCTTGAAATACGCCAACCCAACAAGTACCTTTGGAGGCACCTGTAGAGAACCTTTATAATCACCCAGTTACGTTGTGACGTTTGGTAGCACACAAAGTGTTCCTCTGGTAAACAGGAGTTGCATAATCTCATAGTCATAGGAACATGTATAAGTCATGAAGAAAGCAATAGCAACATACTAAATGATCGGGTGCTAAGCTAACGGAATGGGTCATGTCAATCAGATCATTCAACTAATGATGTGATCCCGTTAATCAAATAACAACTCTTTGTTCATGGTTAGGAAACATAACCATCTTTGATTAACAAGCTAGTCAAGTAGAGGCATACTAGTGACATTCTGTTTGTCTATATATTCACACATGTATTATGTTTCCGGTTAATACAATTCTAGCATGAATAATAAACATTTATCATGATATAAGGAAATAAATAATAACTTTATTATTGCCTCTAGGGCATATTTCCTTCACCGACACCAATGGCGGCACCGAGACCGGTGGGGAAGGTACCGGCGGGGAAGGTACCGGCCCCGATGCCGCTACCGAAAAGAGGAAGCATAAGAAGCAGAGGATACGAAAACCTAACAAACTAGGGATTCGACGACTTGTGATCACAAAGATGGCACCTGGCAAGTTTGAGCCGTTAGAGCCGGAAGAACCTCGCAAGTGCTATGGGAACCAAGTAGGATGCATCCTATGGGAATGCGCGAGCATCAACGACGATGACTTAAGGAGTAAAGAACATTTGACGCAGTTGCTCCTAACGAAGTTGCACAAGAGATTCAAGTTCCCCGACAGGGATGATAACATAGAACAACCGTGGGATGATCTGAAGATGTTAAAGATTAACAATCACGCAATGGGCATGTTCAGCAATGATTTGGCCTCCTGGAAAGGGAGGGTGAAACGAGCTATTGAGGCTGATGAACCCCTGTCCAAGATTCTGGAGGAAAATCCGACACTTGCGGAAGAGGAGTTCTAAAAGTTCAAGGACAATTGCGCTACCGAGGCAGCCAAGGCTAAGGCTGCGAAATTCAAAAGCCTTCAGCAAAGGAACACGGGGAAGCATCGCCTTGAAAGCCGTGGCTACCTCGGTAAAAGGCCCATATGGGATAACGAGTACGCCGAACATGAAGCCGCGGGTCTCCCAAACCCCTTCGCGAAGTTCACCAACCCCTTGGAGCATGACTTCATCAGGGCCCGCTACAAGTGGGACAAGGAGAAAAAGGTTTTTTACACGGACAAGATCACGAGGAAATTGATTAGACTACTGGAGAAGCAACACCGGCTTGCAGCCGAAAGCCCTACTTCTCCGTTGAGGCCCAAGTGGGACACCCCTCTCAATCGGGCCTTGAACAAACTTAAGGGACTCCCTTTGGACCAGCGGCCGCAATATGGTCGTGTGCACGGTGCTGGAGACGGCGCCACGTGGAAGGTGTTTTACAATGACGGCCCGGAGGCCAAGAAGCAGAAAAAGAAGTTTAGTCAGGCGGACATCGACGCGAAGGTGAAGCTTGCGGTCGAGAAAAAAGCAGCTGAGGACGCGAAAAAAGCAGCCGAGGACAAATATGAGTTGCTATAGCAGGCAGTCAATGCAGCTGCAACTGCCTGCAGAAATGATTTTGCTACTAACTTGGTTCCAGTTATCATCAACTAGGCGAAGGAAAATCCAGACAAGACGGTACATGATTTCCCGATGCCCAGTTTCGTCGCGAGCAACTCCATGAACAACAACACCATCGCACCATCACTTGCTCAAGCAACTGGGCCTCCTCTCGCAGCGGCTCCCGCTCATAGCAGCCCGTCCTCGGTCTCAGGCACGCTAGGTGGGCCTTCGTCTTTGGCTGAGCTCGATGCCGTCACGGTAATTACATGTCGCACCAACATATATATATAGATAATATTCCATTTTTGTTGCCTTTTGGTTGTTTTATGCCACAGACATATGTGTTTGCAGGCGAAAGAAACCCCGTGCACCATACTCTACTTGATCAAAGGCCAGAAGGTGGACGTGGGAAAGGGGATGATAATGGACCCCTCTCAACGCACGTTCCACAAGCAGCCGATCCCCGCTGGGCACTTCAGGGTTAGCTTGACCAGTGTGAAACCGGGGCACGAGGATTTGCCTCCTCCAGTACAGCATGTGGGAGCGGACGACGAGACCCCGCCGCGGATTGGAAGCTGCAAGAATTGGGTGCTGCTATGGCCGAAGAATCTTATTCGTCTGGAGCCGGCCGAGAGCACACCAATAACTACCACACATCAACAAGCATGTGCGGAGACCACCACCACCCCGCCTACGCAATTACCAGCTCCTGTAGTGCCCGGTGAGAGCGGCGGACGACATGATGAAGGGGGTGCAATAGTACTGGCTCATGTAATTTCTCCTGTAGAACAGAGAATGGATGATGAGACGGAGGTCGACCCTATGGATTACCTCAATACAAACGCGTATGACTATGACATAGATATGATGAGTCAACCATATGACGAATCGGGTCATCAGCTTGCTAATGAGGATATGGATGATATGCCCGGGCAGGGTCGTACCATGGATTGCAAAAAGTCTCTCTTCATGAAATCCTCACAGGACACGCCTGAAGATGACGCCTCAACACAGGCTCAACTAGCCGGGTGCAAGGGTCGTACAGTACTTAGCCCGGGAACACTGGGGCAGGGGTTAAGGAAGGGTCTGGAAGGTGTGCCGAAGAAAAAGGAGAGGAAGAGATCGGGGAAGGTAACTGCCTCCAAACAAGCCAGAGCACATAGCAGCCAGATGATGCATTCTGAAGAGCGTGTACCCGTGAAAGGTGCGGTCATGTTCCATCTCACGGGCGAGCTGATGCTACCGCCAAAACCACTGGAGGCACTATCAGGGGATCTCAGAAGACTGCACGACCATGTGCTGTCGACTGAGAAAATCCTACTAGCCTCAAAGGATCCAGGATATCCGACATACGCGGCTCGTGTGCCTGAGGGGAAGTGCCATGTCGACACACGGCCCGCGGAGGTGTTCTTCCTGCGGTTTGACCATATCTTTGAGATGTTTCTAACAAGGTGGATTGATTTTACTATTGTCCGCCTTTTTGTGCTACATATGAGCTCCGTCATGAAGAGTGAAGAAGTCTCGCAAATCTGTGTGGCGGATCCGTACTACATGCACGAGTCTTTCTTGAGTCTTGGCGACTTTGAGAGTGAAACTGCTAGGGAGTACCTCCAAAACTTCATGGTACAGAATAAGGACCGGGAAATTGTCCTCGTGCCTTATCATCCAAAGTAAGTCAGTTCCGGACAACCCTTTCGTACATTTCAATCATTCCTTCTCTCTCATATGGGGAATAATTTGAGGTGTCTTTTCCCCGCAGCAACGGGCGCGGCGTCCTTATCATTCTTTACCCGCAAGTCTCCCACGCCGTGTATTTTGACCCTTCCAGAGACTACGAGAAAAAAGACTACACCCACATAATGAATATTCTAGATGATGCTCTCCAAGGCTTCAGCTTTAGAGGTGGCCAAGTGCAGATCAGGAAACAAAGGAACAAGAAGATGGGTTTCGCGCATAAAACTAACTTCTCCTGCATCCATGTCCCAAAACCAAGCAAGAAGGATGGATTCTACATTGTCCATCTCATGATTCAGTTCAACACGGATCGCCAAAAGCTTTGCATTAATAGCAGAAATGATGATCATATCCACAAGTGGCTAGAATCTCATGGAGAAGCGAATTATAAACTTAGAGATGACTTCTTTCGCATCCAAAGCGACATTGCGACGATCATCATGAAAGAAGTCATCGATGAGAAGGGGATGTTCCACCACGGCCCTATATCGCGAGCTGGCGTCCGAACTCGCATAGGCATGCAACGTCTAGACCTCACGCCGTTCAAGAAGCTAGGGTTCGTCCTCGATGATATGGAAGGATGGAACTTCTAGTGATTTATTATGCTGCTGATGATGATATGTGTCGGTTGAACTTGTATACTTTTTGTAGCGATGAAACTTTGTGATGTCCATGGTCCCTGCCGAACTTGCGTAACGCTACTTTGTTAGTTTGCGTACGATGACCTACGTACCTCTAGTTAATTAATTTGCGTACTGTATGTTGCATCTAGTTGCTAACCCTTTATTTTTCGGTGTTGCTCTAGTATATTTTGTTGCATATATATGATTGTACATCCTCTTCATGAACATGCATCTCTAACAGGTACCTAGTTTCTTTATGGCGAGATGGAATTGCTATGTCGTGTACAAAGGGAAGGTTCCGGGGGTGTACAACGAGTGGCATGAGTGTCAGGCGCAAGTGAATGGGTTCACGGGCGCCAGCCATAAAGGCTTCAAAAGCAGACAAGAAGGAGAAGCTAGTTACTTGAGGTTCACGCTAGCGCGAGAGAGGACTCGTAACCGCCACCTCATGTGCCGCATAGTTCCGCTCTCACTCATAGTGATAGCACTTCTTGCATATACCTTTGTTTAGATGGATGATGTTGTTGTAGTTGCAAGTATTCGAGACTTGCATGTATCGCTATTTTCGAGATGATGACAAGATATCACTTTGTGTTGGATGATGATTATGATGAGACTATTTGTATGTACATGCTATGATTACATTTGTGGTCTTGCGGGCATTTGTATGTGTATCATGATGACATTTCTATGTGCTAAAGATTCTTCTACAAAGCCTGTTCAAATACAAAACAAATATGCCAAAAAAAACCGCGCTGCTGCTACACTTGTGTAGCAGTAGCGCCGGTGGGCACGCGCTACTGCTATGTGTTAGTTGTAGCGCCTTATTAGTAGCGCCTATACCCGCGCTACTGATACATCTAAAACTCGCGCTGCCGCTAGCCTTTTCCGTAGTAGTGTAGTATGACTACTAGGACTGGAGCAAGCTAAAGAGCGCGCCGCCGTCACCCCCTCCTTATCGGCAATGGGAAAATCTTTGTTTTACACAGTCGAGAAGTCATTGTGCTAAGGCCCCACATGCCGAGGCGTTGAATAGAATGTAGATGCTAGTTTACGGAAGCAAGTATCGATAATACGTTTGTATCTCCATACTTATATTTCTTCCCTTATAAAAAACCGAGTTGGTGATGATGGTGCGTGTGCCATCTTGCAATATAGACCGTCCGATCTACATCTGACGGATTGAAATTAAACTAAAAGATACCCGCACCCCTCTCCACATTTGCAGACAAGGCCTTCCCTCATTCATCCTTATCTCCAACAAACCTCATTGTTGAGCAATTAAGAAAGGAAGCCTCTGGAACAAACTGGCCTGGTGGTCGCTGCCAACGTCGTCAATCCCCATGCCTCCGCTCAGTCGACCACCAATCACCACCACACCCAACTCCTCTTCACCTTATCACATATTTCTTGAGATATCATTAGTTTTTACACATGGGATTACTCCTGCAAGGGTCAATCACAACAAGTGTTTTATAAAAAGATGCATCTTGATGTTCCGTGCAATGCACGGAACTTGCTAGTACTCCTACACAAGACTAAGTTGGTGATGATGGTGTGTCTGCCATCCTTCGTTGGTGACCATTAGATCTACATCTAACGACTGTGAGGTAAGTTGTTGCCTTTTCTCACCAACATCCCACGTGTCTACCAGTTTACAGAAAAACCCATAATTAGTATCTTAAAACCAACCACATCCCTCCCTAGCCTCACCAAAACAGCCCAAGGAATATATTCTAATTGAAACATAATATATCTCTAGTGACATATGTATATCAAAATTAGAGTGATTTGTATCAAGTTTGTGAATAAGTATTATTCTAATTATGATTCGTTGCAATGCACATGAACATTGCTAGTATTTCCAACCATGCATTTGTTTCCTAGTATTCCATAGTTTCGAGTTTTCCATCAAGATATTAGTCACTCATGGTTGATATTTACTTTCAATCATGTACACATATGCACTATGTAACTAGCCTTGATTATTGGCTTCCAAAGCTTAACTTTCACTCCTACTTACAATATGTAGAGTATTTAACAAAAAACTACCACTTTCAACCAGCCCTAGGAAGAAGCTATTGTACAAAAAATAGCAAAAACATACCCAAAATTTCTTAATCCACGCCAAAAACTACTACCTAGTACTCCTACTGATTAGGTTCGTTTAAACCCATTTATGACAGGGTTGGCCCACGCGTCCGTGCTGACGAGGCAGCTTAAACCAACACATTTTGTTTGACCGTTGACACGAGGGACCCACATCTGACCTTCTATCCTGTTATTCCCCCTCAAATCATTATTTTTCCTAAACATTACTTCAAACAGTACTGATGCATGTTCGTCGATGGGGCCGGTGATGAGCGAGTTGGCTGCCGCTCCGCCGGACGGGCCGGACGCCGCGCTGGCCTCCACACGGGTGGGCAGGCTGGCCCGAGCATGACTCACGAGCGAGCAAGCCGCCGCGCTGGCCTTCGCTCGAGCTAGATGGCTGGCCTTAGTGCGGCGCGCGCGAGCAAGCCGCCGTGCTGCCGTGCCAATCTAGCTAGCAAACCTTGCAGACAAGCAGCTGGACGAAGCTATCTTGGCTAGCTAGCGGCCGCGAGCGCCAGACGGAGCTGGCATCCGGGCTGCCACAACATGGCCTCTGCACGGCCGGCGGTTTTGACCTCGCCTTCTACCGGCGGCGGTAGCTGCATCCCATGGCTGAGGATGACTAGGTGGACGGGCCGGAGGTAGGAGGTCACTCGGGGATTTTTGTGCAGACTGACATGTAGGTCCCACAAGTCATAACGCCCGGTCGAATAGAAGGCGTTGACTTAATGGGAGACATGGGCCATGTCAGAGGTTCGAGTTAGATTCTACTACCTCCGTCCTGGTTTATTAGTCCCTTTAGTATTTTGTGCAAAACTTTGACCATAGATTTAACTAAAAATTGTTAATGCATGTAACCAAAAATAATATCTCTCAAAACTATGTTCAAATACGAATCCAGAGAGACAATTTTTGCTAACATGCATTATTATTTACTTAGTTAAATATATGGTCAAAGTTTGGCACAAAATACTATGGGGACCAATAAACCAGGATGGAGGTAGTAACCCTGAACTAACTCTAACCAACGTGGTGTTTGGATGGCAGGGTTAGATTGACAACAAATGTATCCAAACAGGGCCATGGGTTGAAACGTGCCTATAATGGCACTTTGTAGAGTAGTCGTTTCTTGGTAGGGCTGGTTGGTAAGAGCATGTACAATGGTTGATAAGGTAGTCTTATCTTAAGTCTGCCACGTATGCAAGTGGTAGTAGTTTCTTGGTTTAGTAGTTTCTTGCATTATTAGGGGTTTCTTGTAAGGAACAATGTACGTACTAGTAGCGACAAAAGGCGATTCTAGGTTGCGTTGTACTCCAACGAGTACTACTAGTGGCCGCAGGAGTGTATACCTCGTTTTGTGGGTTCGATCCCGGCCGAACGCACGGCGGCCTTTTTTTAAATAGTACTACTACACTTTGCTGTGAGCCAATATTTTACACGGGTAGTTCGAGTTTTTGAAGTCAAACGGACGTGCGGCCTCACAATCTGGGTGCACTGGATAGCCTAGCCACGTGAACGGGTTTTCCTTCCCAGCATCCCGTGGCTCGCGTGCTCGCCCTAGCCGCACCTCGCTTGCAGCTTCCTCATCAGCCAGTAGCATATTTAAACCAGCGCCTCCCAATTAAGCCGAGGAGCCGGAAAAGCCTGGCGGGGCATTGGGAACTGTGCAATATGGCTCTGTACGTAAAGTGCTCTACTACTACTCTCTAGCTTGTGGCATTGCACGCATGGACTTCACTCCATTATCGGCTCTACTATAAAAGAAATTCCTCTTGATGTGTTTTTTTTGAAACGGGGGCAAAAGCTTTGCTTCATCTCATTCATAAAGAAGGAACTACTAACAAAGTTCGACGAGATCTCTTACACCTCCACAAATGGAAGCGAAAAGCCTAGTCTCGCTATATCAAATAACTCAAATGTTCTGCCCCTGCAGTAACCGTCGCTGATAAACAGGCTGCTAGTGTGTGCGTGAGAGGAGCGGCTGAGTAGGCCAGCTATCTGAGAGGAGCGGCTGAATAGAGCACCGAGAGTACCCACTAGGCCACTACGCAGGTGTACTTTCCCTGCATTGATAGTACAACGATGGTTCTAGAGAACAGTAGTACCCTCCACTTCCAACTGTAGCTCCTTGGCCCTGAGATTCAAGAGTTCAAAACTGGTGCACTATACTAGACTAGACTAGAAGTACAGTACATCTCACTACTAGTTGAGAAAAAGTAGTACTAGTATTGCTACAGTACGAGTACGTACTCCTCCGTCACGTAATGTAAGACGTTTTTTGACACTAGTTGGCGTGTACAAAAAATGGCAAAAACATACCCAAAATTTCTTAATCCACGCCAAAAACTACTACCTAGTGCCAAATATTTCTTACTAGTGCTATTATTTACAGTATAATGCAATCCCATAACGTTCCATAATGCTAGTACTAGTAGTATATAATAGCCTCACCCCTTCGCTGAGGAACGATGTATAGTTGGAAGGGACGAGGCCCTGCGGTTACTACGCTCTTATCTCCTCCTCGCCAGTTCCCCTCCCCCCGAAGAGAAGGCAGTTCGTCACTGCTCCCATGGATTCGCCAGGAGGTTCTCCTCCTCGTCGGGGCTGGGAGACCTTGGACGATGATCCTCTGGGAGAAATCGCACGCTGCTCCGACGTCCTCACCGCCGCAAGACTCGGTGCTTCCTGCACCAACTTTTCAAGACGCTGCTTAAACAGGCTTGGGAAATGGCCATGCTTGTTGGTCTTCCATGCATCCTCGAGGAGAAGGTTCTTCTATGGGACAATCCTTCGAACAGTCCACCGCTCCCTGGCCATGGTTGCACGTTGACTCCACTAGAGTTGCTGACATTGAGAGGTAGTCGGATTTTGTCCGATGAGCAGGTCAGTAATGAAGTTTGATCATGTAGTACTTAGTTATTCCATTTCCATCCCGTAATATCTCCGCTGCCCACCGTATTATATATAGGTCTGGGTCGGTGCCAACGAAGATTGGCTTGCATACCTCCGGCCGGATACCACCATCATTTTGCACAACATCCACAGCAGTGCGGCCGTTCCGGTAGACCCCTTCTCCACCATTGGGATCGGCCTTCCAGACTGCTGGACTTGAATACGTATGATGATGCCTACATGAGATTGAAGAAGATAGCAATTGTGGACCCGCCGACAAAGCGACGTGGCTACAACAATTACTATCTCATCGCGGTGTTCGACATAAGGATTGTCATCAATGCAAGAGGCAGTAACGGCAGAGGCTGGCGATGTTGGCGGCTGCAGATTTGTACCCCTAAACGTTCGAAGACGTCGTGTGCCATCTAGGCCGCATCTTCGCGGTGACAAGCCAAGGGACTTGTTTAATCTGGTTGCCATCCTATAGTACGAGAGATTGCAAACGGAATGCACAAACCATCATTTGCATCCCTAACGGTACTCCATTATTTTGCAGGGACCAGTCATCCCCCGATCAAAATAAGATCGCCGATCCTGGATGTGCATTTGCATCCGCGATTCTGTCTAACCTGGAACCTTGTAGCTGACTTTGGCATATTGGGATCAACTATCTTAGCAGTCGTTACCCATGGTACCACTGATGTGCAACATGATCACACAATCTACCACGATCGGACCATCACCATCTACCCGGGTATTCCATTTTTAACCCTCTCGCCTTCTCTTTCATTGTTGTACTAGTAGTATACTTAGTAGTAGTACTAGTAGTACTTTTTGCCTTGGAGGACGCGTATAGCTAGCTAGGCCCTTGAACACTTGAACCCACTAGCTGCCACCATTTTTGTTTTTCCATGTCTTACTATCTCATCCATGTAGACAAGAGTGGCTATATATAATAAACCGGTTATTTTACTTCCTCTATACCGGAGTAGTACTATTTGCTGCACAGTATTACTGACAGCCATATTTGAGCACAACATTATTATGCATGGACCTTGACTATGTACGTCATCATGTGTCCAGATCTGGGATGCCGCGTGTACCAGATGAACGGCGCCGAGTTTGACCCCCGTGATGCGACGTGGGTGCCGAGGAACACTCTTGGAGAGTACTTGATTTTCATCGGGGACAGCTACCCCATTTTGAAGCGGATGCCACCTTCCGTGCACGACACGAAAGGCCTGCCGTTCATGAAGCATGGTTGTGTCTTCAGTGCGCACCACCGGATGAATGACATGCTGGGACACGCTATTCCTGATTTATGACGCTTTAGCTTGGATGAGTCTCCATCGTGTGGAACCGGACTACAAAGCTCCGACAATGATTCCCGTTGCCCACCGCTATGGATCGTGCCATCCATGAAGAACACCAAGGACTGGAACCTGGAGGAGGACATGTAGCCCATCTATAACGTGTAAGTGGAGTACGGTAATTGTGAACGGTAGCGCTCTGAATATATGTAGACTAGTCGTGCACAAATTTATCACATGAATTGGAGATGAACTTGTGTGGCATACTGGCATTTGTCCTTTAGAATTTTTACTAGTAAATGTGTTATGTGTACGTGCAACTTGTGTGGTTGTTGCACGGGCTCCAACATGCTCTTTGAGAAAAAAAGGTGGCACAGCTTTGGATATACGTGACGTGGCGGCATCATACAGTAGCATCACTCGCTATAGTTGTAGTACACTCCTACTAAGACGACAAATCCTATAAAACCTTGCGCTTGGCTCTTTGCCTCTTTGGGAGGTTCAACAGTTCGTACTCGTGTGAACCTTGCACTTGGCTCTTCACCTCTTCGGAAGGTCCAACAATGATGATACTACAGTACAATATGCTTCTGGCAATCTGACACCGATTGAACTGCTGCACGTCCACCGCGAGGGCGAGGGCGAGGGCGGGGAGAGGGAGAGGGAGAGGGAGAGGGAGAGGGCGATGTAGTTAAAACCCTCTCCTCGTCCTGCGAACCACCGCGCGTGTGGGCGAGGGAGAGGTGTAGTAAGCAAGCTTCTCCTCGTTCGACGAGTTGACGGTACACATCAAAGCAGTACGAGTACTAGTAGTCCATATTGCGTCCTTTTCGATTAATATGGCTTAATTTGAAACGAGAAAAATACACTGGCGGTCAACGTATGTAACAATACGCTCTTTACGGTCACTATATATGTTTTGCGGTGATTATACGATCACTAGCTCATCGTAGAGCACCGTATTGCACCCTACTGACCGGCCGCATAGTCGACGTGGCACTTTGTTGACTGCTTAAATTGTCACCTGGTTTCTGGGTCACACCTGTCAGTTGGCAGAGCAAAGAAATCAGTTAAATAAAACTTTACACACGCGCTACACGAGTCAAACCCTTGCGCGCAAACCACCCTGGCTGTGTATGTGAGTGCATGCATGTGTACTCCCTCGGTCTTCTAACAAAGAGTGTACATCGGCTATAAAACAAAGAGTGTAGTACATGATGTACATCTACACTTCCAATGCATTTAGCCTTTAATCTAAATCGATATTGATTGACTAATGCACCAACTTGTGCTGTAGGTATAGGCTACATGTCTATCTTTAATTACAGCATGCAACGGCCTTCATTTAATCTTCTTCTCTCAATGGTCGCATGCACACATAAGTTTGCTACTTTTGGGTGTTAATTATGCCCTGGTCAATGTGTAAATCTCTAAATGTACAGTCTTTCACGGACGTAGGGAGTAGGTTGAGAACTTGAGCTTGAGCGTGTTTGTTGCGTCATGTGCTGTGTGCCGCATGGGTGCATGAGTGTTGCGTGCGTCCATGTGTACGTGTGAGTGTTGCATGTTGCATGCATGCATGCATTCATGGGGCTTACTCCCTCCCATTGACATGTTCATATTTCAAGCTTCCTCTTTTCCCTCCATATGGTGATACTCCCTATGTTCCCAAATACGGAGTAAAAGCCTCCCTCTATTCCCACATACGGAGTATTTGTCTTTCTACATATTTCAACAAGTGACTAGGTACGGAGCAAAATGAGTGAAGTGAGCATAGAGGCATAGGGATATTGTAGAAAGGAAGTCCTCGTGATCCATTATTCCCCATCTCGGTCAGAGAGAACTATTCAACTAGTCTTCACAGTGAAGTGACAATACACGCTGCAGCAGATGGGACACATAATTAATAAGCTAAACCAGCGTGTTGGTGTTACTAAATAAGCCTTACCCAGTACTGCCATCATGTTTGCCAGCAGAGCATGCTTCCGCCAATACTCTACGCACCTCTGTCCTCCATTAACTGACATATGGGCCCTCTTGTGGTAGACCCACCTGTCATCGGTGTAACTATTTACACTCCGAAGGACGATATATCCTGGTAGTAGTACTAGTAGAGTTGAGATTTCATGCACTTTCTTCCCCGTCTTCCACTCTTCTTCCTCCTCTCTTATTCTTCCTCCTCTCTTCCCCATCGTCGGCCGCACATCATTTACCCCCGCTCACTGCTCGTCCGCCCACGCCACCTTCCTTGGTAGCTTGCGCGTACCATATCCCCCCGCTCACAGCTCGGCCACACGAGGAGAAGCTTCTTCGCTCACCCGCCCGAATCCACTTCCCCGCTGGCTCGCAGGCACCGAAAACCCCAATAGCAGAACCGACTGACATGCAGAGCTGCGATTGGAATTCCCTCCCCGATGTTCTCTTGGAGCAGATCTATAATCGTATGGACCTACTTTGCACCGTCCGTTTGGCCGCATGCTCGATGTCTTTGTACCGTCTACTCGTCTGCAACCAGTCGGCTCTTTTCAAGACACCCTGCTTGCTGATGCCCGATCCTCGCAGGTGGCCCAAACACCGACTTGATGATCCTACAGAAGTTGCCGTGGTGCCCCTCGACATGCTACCACTACCCGTCCACCTGTCCTTCATGCGCAGCCACTACTGGGCGGGCATGAAGGCCAATTGGATCGTCCTCATCCACCACTCCGGTAGTCCGTGGTGTCTCGTGGATATCTACACCTAGGGAGAGATCACCCTTCCAGCGTTGGATACCGCCGCCATCGAGCCTCGTGGCCCGCCGGACACTCCTGCCAACTACGCACGAGAGGCGTCAAGCTTTTAGCTCGACCTCTGTTTGCAGAAAGTTGTAATCTACGTAGTGCCCACACCATCAGAAGACTACATGGATTACAAGCTCATTGCCTTGTTCAACATGGGATTAGTCTATCTGGAATCCGGCCGCCATACATGGTTATGTCTCATCATCAATCCTGTTGAGGCAACATTTCTGTCTGATGCTATAGTGCACGATGGCATCATTTACGCGGTCGACGCACAGATTGGCTGCCTATACTGGTGGAATCTATCGTCGTGTAATTGTTCTATCTCATCTCATCTTTACCTTATGAATATGACTGCTTGTTCATTTGTTACAAATTTAGAATACATAGCATGTCTATAACCACATCATTGCTATATGTCCCTCTCATTTCCTAGATTTTTATGACCACACATGTTATTGTTAGAGTTGATATGAGAACAATTGGCATCTAATGATTGTTAGAATACATATTATGATCATAACATCATGATTGCTATATGTTACACTTGTTTACAAGATTTTTATAACAACGCATGTTATTGCTTAGAGTTGATATGAGAACAGTAGTAGTAAGTGCTCTGGTAGAATATGAGGAGGCGCTGTCATAGCTGTTTTCCTCTCATTGTTACATGATGTTTGAACCATGACATATTGCTAGAATATGAAAGCCATTGGCTTATTTTTTTAACTTGGGGTATGATTATGACCACGGCATTGCAATTCTCTGTCTATGATATGTGTCACTGTTATAATAATCTTAATTCCACACATACTCTGAACATGATTGTTTATTTTTGTCCTTTTGCTCTCCAATTTGAATTGTTGCAGCAGACACAAATGCACTGGCCTTCATGATTCCAGGACCTGGAATCATACCAGCCGATGGGTGGTGGTTTATCGCTCGTTCAGCTGACGGCGGTCATTTGATGCTCATTCGCACGTACCAAATTGACCAAACCATTACATCAAACCAAATGGAGTACAATGCATGGGGCGTTCGTGACATTGATGGCTATGGCTGCTTCGTGTTCAAGAAAGATCCCAGCTCCATTGGGCCAGGCGTATTCAATTGGAGGCGGGTTTACAGCCTCGGCAACCACTCCTTGTTCCTCGGGCTCAATTATCCGATCATCCAACCAATCGTTGATCATATCACCGGCGATGATTATCGTGCTATGCAACTTCCATTCGCGAGGGGGGACTGTGTTTACACATCATACCATGAGTTTCATGAATCATCATATCCAGAGATTCGTCGACATAGCTTGTTGCCAGATAATCTTCAGTGTGTGAAAGGCATCAAGCTTTCATGCGATGGATGGCTTTTGCAAACCCGACATGCGGCGAACTGGTTCATGCCAACAGCGAATATGCAAAACTTGATTTGTGCTGATACCTAGACTGAGCCATGTATTCTGCTGTTGTAGCACGACCCTCTTTTGTTGGATATTATGTAATATTGTTAGTTTGAAGCACTCCTCTGGTTTGAAGGATAGATACCTTCCTGGGATCAAGTGCATCCTAACTCACCTGCGTAGGATATACTGATAATGATGATCGAGATGCTGTGCAGAAGCCATATATATATATATATATATATATATATATATATATATATATATAGACACACACACACACACACATACATAAACACTATTCTGATCACAGGATCAGAATAATATTCTGATCACAACCTAAACTGCCTGAGTAACGCGCCTGAACTTCCCTCTGTACTAGGTTGAACTTCAGCTAAAAAGTGTCCAAATGGGGCTTGCGATATACCGTTGGAAAGGTATGGACACCAATATCATGATCCAAGTTAAATTTTTGGCAAAATGTAAGTGGTTTAAGAGCATTTTTGAAAACCGTTTTTTTCTTCATACAAAAAACGTGAATCATATTTTCGATCGCATTTCTAAACCATTTCTCGGAATGAGGTAAATAATATAGCATTGAAAAGCTGCTGCAAAATCGCTCCTTCGACATGTTGAAATTTTTCTCCAATTACCTATGGATAAAGAGTAATTTTGAAAATCGTAAAATTTCGCAAACCGAACAGCCGAGTTCGTATTTTCAATGTAATTTCTAAACGGCTTATCCATTTGAGGCAAATGATATGGCGTTGGAAAGCTTGTGAAAATGCGCTACTTTTTCATGTTAAAAGTTTTTTCTAATTTGGAACGGTTTAAAAGTAATTCAGAAAATGGTAGAAGTTCCACCGAGTTCGTATTTTCGAGATAATGTTTTAACCGTACGGCCGAATGCAACAAATACAGTGTTGGAAAGCTTGAGAAAATGCGAAACTTTTTCGTATATATTGTTTCTCCTAATTCCTTACAGTTTTAAGTCAAATTGGAAAATGGCTAAAAATGTATTTTTGGCATAATTTGTACATACTTTATCGAAATGGGGCAAATAATATACCGCTGAAAAGCTACGGAAAATGCGAAACTTTTTCATGTTGATGGTGTTCTCTGATTCCTAGCCGTTTTCAAGTAATTGCGAAAATGGCGAGATCACTCGTTCTGCCTTTATCGCGAAACTGATTCTTCGAAAATGCATCGCACGAAGAACCTAAACTTCTCGGCACGTGTACTTGAACTTCACTCTGTTTTTCACGTGTTTTTTTGCTCGTATATCTCTATCAACTGCTCCTAGCTCTCCATCCACTCACCGGAATTGAGCAAGTGATATACCGATGGAAAGCTGTTGTAAACACACAACTTTCCCGTGTTGATCATTTTTTCATACTCGCAACGATTTTAAATGTTTTTCATCTGAAATTCATTCAGCGTAATAGTTGAACTTCATGCTGTTTTCACGTTGAACTTCTGTGACATATTTTTATTTGTACGCGCGCCTGAACTTCTCTCTGTACGAACCCGACCTTCGGACTATCTTCGCAACCGTGCCTTCTACCGCGAGTTTTTCTGGCTAGTCGTGTTCCATGTGATGTAAGTGTAATCTTCAAATGATTTTTAGCAACTAAATACTCGTTTAAGATAGGAATCTCGTTCATAGGCGGATTTTGCACTCGGGTCGTGAAGAACTCGCGTTTTTTGCGATTTTACTGCCTGAGTTGTTCGACCTGAACTTCCCCCTGTGCTAGGTTGAACTTCCCGCAACATTGCCCAAATAGGGCTTGCTATATACCGTTGGAAAGCTATGGACACGAGTATCATGACCCAAGTTAAATTTTTCGCAAAATGTAAGCGGTTTAAGAGAAGTTTTGAAAACCGTTTTTTCTTCACACAAAAAACGTGAATCGTAATTTCGATCGCATTTCTAAACCGTTTATCGGAATGAGGCAAGTAATATGGCTTTGGAAAGCTGCTGCAAAACCGCTCCTTCCACATGTTGAAAGTTTTCTCTAATTCCCTACGGTTAAAGAGTAATTTAGAAAATCGTAAAATTTCACAAACCGAACAACCGAGTTCATATTTTTGATGTCATTTCTAAACATCTAAACCAATTGAGGCACATGATATGGCATTGGAAAGCTTATGAAAATGCGCTACTTTTTCATGTAGAATGTTTTTTCTAATTTTGAACGGTTTAAAAGTGATTTAGAAAACGGTACAAGTTTCACCGAGTTCGTATTTTCAATCCGTTTTTTAACCCTATGTCCGAATGCAACAAATGATATGGCATTGGAAAGCTTGAGGAAATGCGAAACTTTTTGGTATATATTATTTGTCCCAATTCCTTACTGTTTTATGTCAGTTTTCAAAATGGCTAAAAATGTATTTTTGCTGTAATTTCCACAAACTTTATCGGAATGGGGCAAATAAGATACCGTTGAAAAGCTAAGGAAAATGCGAAAAAAATTCATGTTGATGGTTTTCTGTGATTCCCTGCCGTTTTCAAGCAATTTGGAAAATGGTGAGATCATTCGTTCTGCCTTTATCGCGAAACAGATTCGTGAAAAATGCACCGCGTGAAGTACCTGAACTTCTCGGTATGAAACCTTGAACTTCACTCTGTTTTTCACGTGCTTTTTTTGCCAGTGGCTCTCCATCCATGCACCGGAACACTCACCGGAATTGAGCAAGTGATATACCGATGGAAAGCTGTTGTAGACACGCAACTTTCCCGTGTTGATCACTTTTTCATACTCACAACGGTTTTAAAAGTTTTTCATTTGAAATTCATTCCGTGTAGTAGTTGAACTTCTAGCTATTTTCACGTTGAACTTCCGTGACGTATTTTCGTTTTGTAATTTTCTCATACATTCGTCAATGTCACATAAATGATATTCCTTTTGTACAAATCTCTCTCACAATAATTTTTTGAACTTTCTCCGACGAAGGACTTGAACTTACACAAATGATTTCCTACTGTTTTGAAGTAAATTAGAAAATGACGAGATCATGATTCCTGCCTTCATCGCGAATGGAAATACACTGCGTGAAGTTGTTGAACTTCTCGTGCATGTCTATTCGAACTTCACACAATTTTTAACGTGTTGTTTTTTGCTCCGCGTGAAGTAGTTGAACTTCTTGGACGGTCTGTTCGAACTTCACTTTGTTTTTGACGTGCTGATTTTTTACGTGGTGTTTTTTGCACTACGTGAAGTAATTGAACTTCTGGGGCATCTCGGTTTGAACTTCACCCCGTTTCACTTTTTTTGTATTTTTTCTTATATGAAATACACACCATGTAGTACGTGAACTTCCGGTTGTTATCACTTTAAACTTCTCTCTGGTCTTAGAGAATTATTTTAAAACACAAAAAATAACATATTTTTTATGTATTTTGGACATCTAAATACACGGTGAACCTCTCTCAGAAGAATTTTTCAACTTTTCCTCGCCGAGCACTTGAACTTCTAGCAACCATTTTTTTGTTTATGAGTTGTTTTTAAAAGTGCAAAAAATGGTGTTGTGTTTTTTATTTTTTGAACAGGTAAATCCTATGTTTTAATAAACTCCGAACTTCTCTGTTATTTCAATTTGAACTTCACCTTTTTATATTTTGAGTAAAGAATTGTATTTAGTTTTTATACGGAAAAAATCAGACATGGAAATACAAGGTGAACCTTTCTCGCAAATTTTTTTGAACTTCCCCGAAAAGAGCACTTGAACTTCTTTCAACAAATCTTTTAAACTTTTATTTTTCTATACTTCTATTCTCACCTAAAATGCATTCCTTGCAGTACTTGAACTTCTCTGTTAGTTCAATTTGAACTTAGTTTTATTCTTTAGTAACGAGAAAAATCGAGTTTTTTGAACTTCGCTGTTTTAAAATATTGAACTTCTTGGTTTTTATTTTTAATAATGTGAAAAATCTGTTTTTTTATAAACATCGAACTTCATCACTTTTAAAATTTGAACTTCTTAGTTTTGTTGGTTAGTAACGGGGAAAATGCTTTTTTTATATAAACAATGATACCGCGCTGTTATTTTAATTTGAACTTCTAGTTTTTATAAAATGGGGAAAATCAGGCGCAAACACTTTTTGAGAGAGAAAAAATGGTGGTACATCTTGTGAAGACATGAACCTACGGGGCAATAATATTTGAACTTCTTTGTATAGATTCTCTCTGTCATTATGGACATACTTTTCAAACCAAAATCTGAACCAGAGTACGAATAAAAGAGAGTACAAACGAGCATGAACTAGCATAAACATGTACGAAAAGTCCATCGTGATATGAACATCTCTGTTTTTTACGAAAAACTCTCTAAAACTATTTTCTTTCCCTGCTATGACTAGTCTTAAATTTAGAGACTCGCAGCAAAAAGAAGAGAAGAATACAACGGTATCCATGGGGAGTGAGTGACCACAGCAAAATAAACTGTATCTCTGTACTGCTTCTTGATGAATGATTGTTTACTCTATGTCCATATTCTAGGCATGATGTGTTCTCTCCTAAATCCAATGTTTTTTGAACTTGCGAGGTGGAGGTCGTTGAACTTCCAAATCAATTAAGAAAGCATGCTTTATTTAGTTGTCAATCAATATATACATCAAAAAATTGTACACACAAAGTTCATCTCATTCTTGTAGTAACACGTAATATTATCAAAAACATCACGCTTATGCATTAGGTTACTGAGAAAGCACGTACATGAAGTTCTTCGTGTAGGAGCAAAAACTCATCATTGTCGAAAAAAAAATCTTTACAAATAATATAATTGTTCATTATGGAACAATTTTTTCACACATTTCGGATCTGTTCTTCATTTAGTGCGAAAATTAACATGTTTGCCTTTAATTCAGGAGCAAAAGTGAGAGAAAGCAAGGACGGATGATTTAGACCGGGTACACGATAGCTGAACTTTTTGACAATATATACAGAATAATGGTACTTTGACAGAACGATAGTTCTAACAAACACATATTCTGGAATAGCAAGTAGAGTAGATAACAGCCGCAGTTCCTGCGTACTTACATCCATCACAACATCTTGTGTTCTTGTCATGAATACCTATTTGTTCACATTTTTCACCGATCACAAGTCGAATTAACAAAATGAACAAGAACAAGATAGCAACTTACAAAACAAATAAGAAACTGAACGAAAACCAATTTCATCCGCCCAAAAAAGGAATCCTGGACTTCATCGGAGCATGGTGGAAGTGGGGATCTGGGTGCTGCGGTGGTGACCGCCGTGGGAATTTGAAAAAACAAATTGTCTACAACTCTCTCATCGGCGCAAGAAAAATGTAAATTTCGTTCCAGCTCCCTCGTTGGCATTTGCACAAACACTTAGTGGGCAGCAAAGAAGCACTTAGCTGACGCTATTTGAAGAACACACCAGAGAGAGAGGGAGGGAGGGAGACAGAGTGTGTGTAATCAGGGGAGAGTTCAGGTGGAGCAGGGCAGGAAGATGGCACGGATGCAGGAGGTCATCGGTGAACAGCCTGCACGGGGAGCGGCGGCGGGTTGTGCAGCTCGTGCTCCCCCCGAGCTGTCCTGACCCTGTGCCCACGTCCAAGTTGGCGGATGGACGTGGTCGCCTGCGGTGGCAGCTGACGATGGTGGTGGGTGGTTACTGCATCTGGAGTGGGGAGGAGCTCGAAGGGATGGGGCGCGCCAGAGCACACGCGGCAGATCGCGTAGGAAGGGCGGGCAGGTCGCCGGAGTGCTGGGGTAGGTCGCGCCAGATTAGTGGGCGGCAGAGGTGGTCGGGGCAGGGGGTGGAGGAGGTGGATGTCGGCGGTGGTTGCGGAGGTGGTCGGGATGGTGGGCGGCAGCGGTTGTGAAGGTGTTAGCGGTGGCGGCGACATCTCCGGTTGGGGGCGGGGCCGGGGCCGGGCATCATCTTCTCCGATTGAGGGCGGCGGCGGTGGCAGCCCGATCTGGTGAGGGTGGTGGCGGTGGCGGGGCGATCTGGTGAGGGCCGACGGCGGCGCAGGCCAGGGAGGGAGGCGACGGTGGGATCGGGAGAGGTTAGGGGAGGAGGCAGGCGGCGGTGGGATCGGGGGTGGGGGTCGTGGGCACCGTTTTTTTTTCTAGTACCGTCGGCTCCTATGCAAGACCTCCTGATCCAAATAACTATTCTGATCCCGTGATCAGAATAGTGGGCGAGATACCTTCCTAGGACTGAGCTATTTTGTTACTGGTAACAGAATATTATTCTGTTACCCTCGGTCCTATAAGGGCGCAACTCCGTAGAAACACCCCACCCCGAACCTACGCAGTCGCTCGCCCGCCCACGGCGCCATGACCCAGCCACCCCCCCCCCGCGCGCGACCAGCCGCCCCCAACCCAAGCGCGACCTCCCTCCCCGCGTCGGCCGCCTCCCTACACCATGTGTCGCCCCTTCTGCCCCACCGTGCAGACCGCCTCCTTCCCCCGCGCCGGCCACCTTCCTCCACCATGCGCCGCCCCCGTCTGCCCCACCGTGCCGACCACCTCCCTCCACCACGCGCCACCCTCTCCTCCCCAACCCGCCACCACCCCCTCTACCCCGGCGTGCCACTTCCTGCTCCCCTCTCCCAGCGCCCCACCGGCCTCCCTCTGCCCCACCTGTGCTCCTCCCTGCTCTGCCCCTGGCCACACACGCCCTCGTCACAGCGGCCGCGTGGTTCACAGCTGCCTCGGGCATAAGTGGCACCTGACGGGGTTTTCGAAAAAGACTTTTGAAAATACTTTTCCTCCTTCATCATGCATATACCCGTCCGTTTTTGCGTAGCATCTACTTTAGCATCCTATCTAGCCCCACCGGCATAACCCTCATAAGAAGGTAGGGTCATGCACAATGCAAGTATCAACAAGTAAGTACGGTGGCAAACCATCAAAATAGTTACCACCTCATCATGATTCCATTGCAACAACAATATGGTGCTATATGACATGCATAAAAAGGGTTTCATAGACATGGTCAAAGGGCTGCTTGCCTTGGTCTTCAAAGTCTTCAAGTCCTTCTCCTTCTTCTTAACCAACTACTTCGTCAAATACGAGATCTATTCGTCGCAAAAGAAATGACGGGAAAATAAGGTAATAGAAAAATCAAAGTGCTCAGAAAAATGTCAACTTATTTTTGATAAATACTATGGGGAAATCTAGGAATGGGAAAATTCCTAGTTTTCGATTTGGAGTTAAGGAACAGTGGAAATAGATTTTCAAAGGAGGATTTAAATGCTCAAATTTGAATTTGAATTTGAACAGTACAGAAAAGTGTGATGGATGTGAATGAAGGTTACATCAATAAATAGGTGGAATTATTTTAAGATTTTAGGAGTTGGAATTATTCCATTTGGATAAATATTGTATCCTGTGGAATTTTTGGAAAGGTGACAGAAAAAGAAAAAGGAAAAAGGCTTTGTGCCTGCTGGGCCAGAGTAGCCGCAGCGCAGCAGGCCCAGCCAGAGAGGCGGCCCAGCGCACTGGTGCACGCGCATGCGCCAGGTTTAAACCTGATGGGCGGGGCCCAGGCGTCGGCAAGATAGAGGGGGGTGGAGGGGTGAGGCTGACAGGCGGGGCCGGCGAGCTCACCGGCGTCGATGCAGGGCACGACGAGGTCAGACGATGGTACGGCTGGACTCAGTGTTGAGTCGCCGTTCGGGTGGAGGTGGTTGCGGTCGCCGAGGTGGCCTAGTTCGCCGGCGACGAGGTCACGCGGCGGAGGGGATTCGGCCGCCGGCGGTTCCGGCCGTTTCCGGCGGCTACAGAGAGGGGAAACAAGGGGGAAAAGATCAGAGAGCTGCAGGGGTTCCAGATCGAGAGGAAAGAGGGCTGGGGACAGCCTGTACCTCGCGAACTCCAGCGAGCCGAAGCGGCAGAGCTCGAGCTTGATCTCAAGCTCGGGCGGCTCTAGAGGCAAACTGGGGGTGCACGGGGATGGTTTGGTGGTGCAGAGAGCGAGTAGTGAGGAGAGGAGAGCTCGGGGAGGCCCTTAAATAGGTGAACGGTGGGGTACCATGGACCCGTGCACCGGCGAGCTCCTGCTTGTTGCCACAGGGCTAGGATGTGGCGCCGTGTCTGGGGTGTTTCTGGGCGTGGACTACGCCGAGGGGAGCTAAGGAAGAGAGCGGGAAGGGGTCAGAGACGCCGCACGTGTGAGGCCGCTCATTGGAGCTCTCGGGCGGCCGGCGCGCGTGCGAGCTGAGGCGAGAGGAGGGAGAGGGAGGAGGGGGGCCATGCTGTGGCGTGTTGAGGACGTCGAGGAGCATCGGCGGGCGTGAGGGGGAGAGCCGAGGTGGCCGGAGGTGCCTGGCAAGGGGCGGCTACAGTGCGGGAGCGCTCTATAGCGTGCTCCAGAGCGCCCAAATGGTCGGCATGGCCATTTTATATGCAATGTGGGCACGGCTAAATATGTCTGGTAGCTCTAGGGGGAAGTAAAGAATGGGGGAGGGGTATTGGATGCCCTGGGTAGCCACTGGAGTGAGGGGGGAGGTGAGAAAGGAGAAGAATGCTGCTGTCGAGAAGGGTAAATGGGGATGTTTCACCCTTCAATCATTGAGTTGAGGCCAGGGAAGAGTTACTGGAGTTGCAAGGGGACTCTGAGGGGCTGTGGTAAAAAGTTGAGGCCATGGAGAAGAGTGGAAGTGGTCAAAACAGGGGTTTTAGTAAAATGGCAGAAGGTGGTTGTTGCTGGTTTGGGCAATAATATGAACTCCTCTTGTCATGGGGCTTGACAGGGTCAAATGGCATGAGAAACTAAGAGGTTCCACCAAGATTGAGTTCATTTGGGAAAAGTTGCCAATGCAACTTTTGTAAACCCTAGAAATTAGCAGAAATGAACTTGTGTAGATCTAGTTGAGCAAATCACTTCTCCTTGATGCAGCACCTGGTGTAGTGTCATCATTTGAGGTTATGAACATGCCCACAAAAGTTGAGGTCAAAAGGAGAAAGTTGCCAATGTAGAGTTGTTCAAATTTGGTTCTGGACAGGAAGGGTTTTGGGGCACTTTGATCAATATAACATTTTCTACAACTTGTTCCATTTATTCTAGATGAATGATTAGACCATTTGAGAATTTTCACAAGGTTTGATAACATTTGGAGATGTTTGGCCATGTAAAGTTGCTCAAACTTCAAAATGGACAGAAATGGTTTGGAGGGGATTTGATGATGTTATATTGCTCTCCAGGACATGAGGCTTGGCAAGATCATCCAACATATCATATTTGACATGCTAGAATTTTCTTGGAATTTTTAGAGAATATTTCCTTTGTAAATATTTCAAAAGCTTGAAATATCCAGAAAGGGTTTTTGAGGTGTTTGACCAATATTTTGAACATGACCATGTCTTGAAACTCTTATATATGGACAATATATGTCCACTGAGTTTCCCTAAATTTTCACAAATATTTTTAAAACCATAAAATAATTTTTCCCTATTAAAGGCCATTTCTGGCCTTAAGAAAAAGCTTTTAAATAAAATAGGAAAATAACTTTTAAAATTATATTTTTGTGGTTTATGGGAATCCTATATCTAATAGGTTTCAAATATACTCTTTGAAATATTTTTCATACCCCAAATCAAGTACTTGCAGTGCAAACCTCAATTCAGGGGTTTTTGGAAAACTAATTTTTGAAAATACTTTTTGGCCAAATTATTTTTGTAAGAAAATACTATATTACTCTATACACATGGCATGATCATTCGGCAGAATCTTGGGGCAAGGAGATGAAGTATAGAAGGTGGAGTTGTGTTGACTTTAAAGAGCACTTTAAAACACAGAGAGAAAACCAACTCAAATAAAAGGTCAAATATTGCAAATGTTTTTGTCAAACCACACTTTATCATGATATATCATCTTAAGTGTTGTGCCATGAAAATTAGGGTGTGACAAACCTACCCCCCTTACAAGAATCTCGTCCCCGAGATTCCCAAACTAGGCGCGGAAAGGGATATAGAAACTTGGATTTGGGGTAGTCTTCATGTCCTCATACTTCTTCTGCTTCCATGTAGTGCTCCACTGAGCTTGAAGTACTTGATGGTGCGGCTTCGTGTATGACGCTCTTCTTGATCCCAGGTTGCTAATGGGTAGCTTGCGGTAGGTTAGATTGGCTAGGGGGTCGATGGCTCGGTGGTCAATGCCCTCGTTGAGATCGGGCAAGTTAGGAAGTTGGAAACACTTCCGGGGTTGTGATGCATGGAAAGCGTTGTGCACAATGGGTAACTCAGGTGGTAACTCTAGCTGGTAGCCGTCTACTCTTCGTCTTGAAGTGATCTCGGAGGGGGTTGTTAAATCTTGGACTGATCTCGAAGGGGGCCGATGAATCTTGGTGTGGGTCTCCTTGTCATGGAAATGCTTGGTTCCCTTGAGAGAAGTGGCTCGCAGATACACCCGGTCTTCGACGAGAAAGTTCACTTCTTGACGATGGTGGTGGGTGTAGTTCTTCCTCCTTGGCATGGCGGTCTTCAAATGTTCCTTGACTAGCTGAACGGCTCTTCTTCCATCTTCGGGTGGACAGGTAGGTCACCAAATGATGATGACAACCATCTTGTCTAAGCACTCCATGAAGACTTTGTTAACGGGGTACATAAAGTAGGCTGGGGAATTAGTGGTGGTGTTTGTTGGGTGTGGGCCAAGGTGTTCTTGATCTAGAGTCAAGACCTATGGTCATGATCTGACCATGTTGTAGCTTGGTAGGGCTTAAGGGTTTCAAGGATTCTAGGGTGCAAGTGAACGTTTATCCTTGAGCACAATTCCTGAGATGCCAATTGTTCTATCTAGTCCTCCAAATAGTCCACCTTATACTGCTGAAAGCAGCATTTCGTATAGGTCAACTCCAATCATTACTCATGTGATTCATATCCTCATGACCCTCGAGAGGAGGTCTAACAAAACCATATATGTCTACAATCCCCAAACTCATATGCATGTCTACCCCTAAAAATCCATGGGTAGAACATATAAACTGCTAAGCTTGAACGTGACAATCCAAATGCTCAGCCTATTCTTCCAAGGTCTAAGATAAAGCATCTCTATCCTAAGGAAACACGTCGTATGCCACTCCAAGATCTTGTTTCCTTCCTATGAATCAACTCCAACAGCCTATTAACTTCCATTAATCACTACATAATCCATTTAATTCTACAAATCCAATGTTTATGGTGTTCCACAAGACCTTCTAATATCCTCTAATTCTATAATCCTTGAAAAGGTCCAGCCTTACTATAGTCAGTCCACCAATTTCCATTACCATGGTCGAGTAAACTCCGAAGTCAGGCGTATATAGATCCCTAAATCAACTCCGACAATTAATCCAATCTCCTAGTTTATCATCCACCGAGAAACATGGTATCATGATCGAGATCATCAGTCTAAATCCAATTTACTCCGAACCATGTAGACTTACTCACCTATTTAAATCCAAATCTCATGTCCAACGAGAATTTCTACACTTTTCCCTCAAGTCATTATCGTAATATCAACTATCACCTATCAATATCCCCTGCCTAAGACAAATCCAAATCCTTCCAAGAATTCCAGCTTGCGATCATAACTGTCCTATAAATCCAATTTACTCAGGGGTAATGAAAGCTATGCTACTCTATAATCATGATCCCACCAAGTTCATCTACCAACATGAAAGCCTCATAATCCACCAAATAGTCTCGGACGATTCCTCAAAGTCATTGATATAAACTCACCAAGTCATTTGTCCTCTATTCCTATATCCTTAAATTGGTCTTCCCTCTGGCATCGTCAGTTTTGGTGCTATCTTAGGATGATAATGTGCTCGTTCACTATGTCCACTAGTTCCCTAATGAACCCAGTGATAAGCAAGGTGACAGAGGCTTAACAGGTTCTCTTGCAATTCTGTGGGTTAAGCACATGGTTAAGGATTCGAGCTGGGGTATCTTATGAAGTCTCGAAGGGTCTAGGAATGGGTTCCTAATCTTGAGGGGCAACCATAACTCTAAGGGGCTGCACTTGGTCGAGGAGGTTGTAGCAAAAGTCTTCAGTGCTGGTTGGTTGCCAAAGTAGAATCCTTGGTGTATCTTGTCTTGCTAGCCTTCAGTTGAGGAGAGAGATGAGAGGGAGAGGTAGCATAGAGGAGGGGAATGCCTAAAGGGGGTTCTATAGTGCTAGTGCAAACAAACAGGTGCAAAGAGGGCCAAACAAAAGAAACAAGGTGAGGAAGGTGATATAGTCGCATACTTGTCGCCTAGGGCAAAAGTGCGACCTATATCAAAACACAAACAAATAAAAACAAGCAACACACAATCATGGTTCTATTCGAACTATCATACGGACTCGACTGCGCATAGGGGGTACACGACTCATCCTACCCTAGGGGTTCTCGGACTCAGTAGTCGTGCCTTGTGCCTCATGCAGTCTTCTGAGTTTTCCTCAGGTGTTGCTACGTCTCTTGTAGTTGTTCGATGAAACAATCCGGGTTGAGCCTGAAGATTCGTCAACAACTTATCGCCTGTTGAAGTGATGGGGTGAAGGTGGCTCCTCGTAACTGGCATTGACTTGGTCTTCTATTGTCTTCTTAATCACGACGATCCCTTTTTGTCTTCTAAGCCGTCGATGGTACTAGGTAGGTAATCCTTTATGCAATGACATTATCAAGGCGTAATAGAGGTCCATCATGTCGGTTACGTTGATGACAACATCGACACCAAGAGCGGGGGATGAGGAGAACCGTTTTCCTGCTCACTATGGTGAGGCGGACCAAATGGCTAGGTTCTCATCCATCGGTGGTTGCCGATACAACAACGGTAGTGACAGGGTTACTCTATTAGCGATGTATATCATGATCTTGCATATTCTATGCCCTGATCATCGTAGGCTAAGGTTGTATCATCTTGGGGTAGTGTCAAGGGTGCCACCATCTCCTGGGTCTTCAGGTCCTCGTTCCTCGAGGATGTATCTTCTGTTGGTATCGTCTTGTTGTGATGTCGCCAATCTTGTGTTCAGGAGATGTGGGGGAATGTCTGGCAAGGCATCTTCCTTCTAGATTATCCACGAGGATTGCAAGGAATCCAATGGTCAGGGGCATAAGGGTTCTAGTGACCAAAGGTTTTGAAGGGGAAGAGATCAATAAGGAAAGTATACCTTAGTTTTCGAAAAAAAACTGAGAAGGGAAGAGAAGTACATATAGTTTTGAAAACTAGTAGTAGTTTTGGAAATAGTTTTACCCTAACTAACGACCATGCTAACTAAGGCTTCCTACAGTCAGGATGGCTCTGATACTAGCTCTGCGGGGACCCCGACTCATAAGTCAAGATCACCGAATGCACATGTACAGTGATCCCAGAGATCAATGCTCACTGAACACACAGAAGCTGAATAACAAGAGTCCTACATCCATACATACCGTCTTACACAAATCATGACCATTATGTTCAAGTATTACATTGATAAAGCCTTAAGGGCTGAACATCAAATGAAACACAAGCAGCGGAAATCTTCGTTGATAAGTAGAACCCATACCATCTGCCTTAACCCTACAGGCATTCTGACTAGGAAACGTCCTAGTTCGCATGTTCGTCTCCAAAGAACTCTTCTTCGAATTCCTGTTCTTCCATGCCTGGTCAATTAAATAACCAGTGGCAAGCCAATGAGTACTTTGAATGTACTCGCAAGCAACCCATGTTTTGGTACAAGATGTAACAATACATGATATAGGTAAATTTTTGCAGAAAGCTAGTTTGGAGTGCAATGACATGTTCAACAACTTGTAAGACATGCATCAGGAGAATTCAAGTAACCATGAGGACATGTTACAGATATCAACATAAATAGAGTGGGCACCAACCCAACTCAATCATGTCAAGTCCTTTGACTTGACCCAAGCAGTTTTATCAACTCACACACACGGTTGTAAAACTCTGGACATAGTTTAAGCAGCATCGCCCAACTGTCCTTGACCGTGGACACGGCTATTCGAATAGTTTTACACTCTGCAAAGGTTGCACACTTTACCCACAAGATCCGGGGAACTTCCGTGTCATCCACGACCCGCGATACCTCAAGTACCCGGGGTAAGCACCCGATCACTATCTTTCCTAGACGACACTAACATAGAGTCCACTCGATTGGTAGTAACCCTCGTGCCCAACATTTCATATCTTAAAATTGTGGAGCATCGCTCCCATATTCATCACATACTGGCATGGGGTACCAACGGTGTGTCCGGTGCCCCATAAAAATGTTCTTGGCCGCCCTACCTGGCACGACCCTGTCCTGAGAGAGAGCACCAACTCTCCCCCATCACCAGTAATGTGGGCTCCAAGCTAGTATCGACCTAGGTAATCAATAATGCCCTTTCCCATAAAAGGGCAGATTGGTTGCGCATGTAAGGTTGGGACAGTCGACAAATCTTAAATCTAATCCGTTTTCGAAAACAACACACACTTGCCTCGGTACACCACTTCGTCATCAAGTGGTTACCCATCTCATCATCTCCCTCGGGCATAAGTGGCACTCGACAGGGTTTTCGAAAAAGTCTTTTGAAAATACTTTGCCTCCTTCATCATGCATATACCCGTCCCTTTTTGCGCAGCATCTACTTTAGCATCCTATCTAGCCCCACCGGCATAACCCTCATAAGAAGGTAGGGTCATGCACAATGCAAGTATCAACGAGGAAGTACGGTGGCAAACCATCAAAATAGTTACCACCTCATCATGATTCCGTTGCAACAACAATATGGTGCTATATGACATGCATAAAAAGGGTTTCATAGACATGGTCAAAGGGCTGCTTGCCTTGGTCTTCAAAGTCTTCAAGTCCTTCTCCTTCTTCTTATCCAACTACTTCGTCAAATACAGGATCTATTCGTCGCAAAAGAAATGACGGGAAAATAAGGTAATAGAAAAATCAAAGTGCTCAGAAAAATGTTAACTTATTTTTGATAAATACTAGGGGGAAATCTAGGTATGGGAAAATTCCTAGTTTTTGATTTGGAGTTAAGGAACAGTGGAAATAGATTTTCAAAGGAGGATTTAAATGCTCAAATTTGAATTTAAATTTGAACAGTACAGAAAAGTGTGATGGATGTGAATGAAGGTTACATCAATAAATAGGTGGAATTATTTTAAGATTTTAGGAGTTGGAATTATTCCATTTGGATAAATATTGTATCCTATGGAATTTTTGGAAAGGTGACAGAAAAAGAAAAAGGAAAAAGGCTTTGTGCCTGCTGGGCCAGAGTAGCCGCAGCGCAGCAGGCCCAGCCAGAGAGGCGGCCCAGCGTACTGGTGCACGCGCGCGCGCCAGGTTTAAACCTGACGAGCAGGGCCTAGGCGTCAGCAAGACAGAGGGGGGATGGAGGGGAGAGGCTGACAGGCGGGGCCCGCCTGTCATCCCTAACCCCGCGACAGAGGGCCGGTGAGCTCACCGGCGTCGATGCAGGGCACGGCGAGGTCGGGCAATGGTACGACTGGACTCAACGTCAAGTCGCCGTTCTGGTGGAGGTGGTTGCGGTCGCCAGGGTGGCCTGGTTCACCGGAGACGAGGTCACCCGGCGGAGGGGCTTCGGCCGGTGGCGGTTCCGGCCGTTTCTGGTGGCTATAGAGAGGGGAAACAAGGGGGAAAAGATCAGAGAGCTGCAGGGGTTCCAGATCGAGAGGAAAGAGGGCCGGGGACGGCCTGTAACTCGCGAACTCCGGCGAGCCGAAGCGGCGGAGCTCGATCTCGATCTCGAGCGCGGGCGGCTCTGGAGAGAAACTGGGGGTGCAGGGGGATGGTTTGGTGGTGCAGAGAGCAAGTGGTGAGGAGAGGAGAGCTCGGGGAGGCCCTTAAATAGGCGAATGGTGGGGTGCTGTGGACCCGTGCGCCGGCGAGCTCCTGCTCATTGCCACAGGGCTCGGGAGGATCTGGCGCCGTGTCTGGGGTGTTTCTGGGCGTGGACTACGCCGAGGGGAGCTAAGGGAGAGAGCGGGGAGGGGTCAGAGACGCCGCGCGTGTGAGGCCGCTCATTGGAGCTCTCGGGCGGCCGGTGCGCTTGCGAGCTGAGGTGAGAGGAGGGAGAGTACCATGCTGTGGCGTGTTGAGGACGTCGAGGAGCATCGGCGGGCGTGACAGGGAGAGCCGAGGTGGCTGGAGGTGCCTGGCAGGGGGCGGCTACAGTGCGGGAGCGCACTGTAGCGTGCTCCAGTGCGCCCAAATGGCTAGCATGGCCATTTTCTATGCAATGTGGGCGCGGCCAAATATGTCTGGTAGCTCTAGGGGGAAGTAAAGAATGGGGGAGGGGCATTGGATGCCCTGGGTAGCCACTGGAGTGAGGGGGGAGGTGAGAAAGGAGAAGAATGCTGCTGTCGAGAAGGGTAAATGGGGATGTTTCACCCTTCAATCATTGAGTTGAGGCCAGGGAAGAGTTACTGGAGTTGCAAGGGGACTCTGAGGGGCTGTGGTAAAAAGTTGAGGCCATGGAGAAGAGTGGAAGTGGTCAAAACAGGGGTTTTAGTAAAATGGCAGAAGGTGGTTGTTGCTGGTTTGGGCAAGAATATGAACTCCTCTTGTCATGGGGCTTGACAGGGTCAAATGGCATGAGAAACTAAGAGGTTCCACCAAGATTGAGTTCATTTGGGAAAAGTTGCCAATGCAACTTTTGTAAACCCTAGAAATTAGCAGAAATGAACTTGTGTAGATCTAGTTGAGCAAATCACTTCTCCTTGATGCAGCACCTGGCGTAGTGTCATCATTTGAGGTTATGAACATGCCCACAAAAGTTGAGGTCAAAAGGAGAAAGTTGCCAATGTAGAGTTGTTCAAATTTGGTTCTGGACAGGAAGGGTTTTGGGGCACTTTGATCAATATAACATTTTCTCCAACTTGTGCCATTTAGTCTAGATGAATGATTAGACCATTTGAGAATTTTCACAAGGTTTGATAACATTTTCAGAAGGTGGAGTTGTGTTGACTTTAAAGAGTAGTTGAAAACACATAGAGAAAACCAACTCAAATAAAAAGTCAAATATTGCAAAAGTTTTTGTCAAACTACACTTTATCATGATATATCATCTTAAGTGTTGTGCCATGAAAATCAGGGTGTGACATTTACCTAGGCATTTAGATGTGCTGATGTTATGCTTAGCAGAAGTTCAAGATGCTTGTTCAAAGATGTGATATATAGCTAAAAGGGAAAGATGAATTGTGTTTTCTCATAGCAAAAACTGATGCTCTGTAGGTGGTATAGAAGTTCACCATGTATATCTAGCATCAGTACATAAAAAGACATACAAAAACAATTCAAATATGTGCGTTAAAAATACAGTTTGGTTTAATATAATATGTTAGCTTAATACATAGAAAAAATTATAACAGACTAGTAGAGAAAAGAAAGGATTTGCATCAGTTCAGACTTGAAGGGTGGCGAGTTAAAAAGAAAGAAATATTGAGCAAGAAAAAGAATATTGCCACGCGGTAGACGCATCGGCACCTTGCTAGTCCAACTAGTTGCCCCGCTGCCGTTCACTCAAAGATAGGCGCTCTGTAAAAAGGAGCTCTTGTTTTGCAAATGATCATCTATAATAGGAGCTCTCAATTCCTTCCATCGGCATTTAAAATAACATATGGGGCTCCTGCTCCAGCTCCTGTATCCCTGGTTCGGTGTCAACATGGCACGTCTGCAGTTTGATGTGATTTGGTTGGGTAGGAAGGGAGAATCAGTAGGGACAGTACGGGGATGGACAACGATAAACCTACTGCTGACATGCTCTATAGAGATTTTATGCCATCAAGGTGTTTGTGTTAAAATGTCTGAAAAGCAAAAAAAAAATCACCGCTGAAATTCTATTTTGTGCTGAGCATTTCTCTGAACATAAGGTGTCTTCCCCCAATTGTTCTGGTTGACCTTATGCTTGCAGGCCAGTAGGACTTATTCTGATGCTCTGGTTGACCTTATGCTTGTAGCTGAGTGTACTTATTCTGATACTCTGGTTGACCTTATGCTTGCAGCTGAGTTGGACTTCCTCCTATTCAAATTCTTGCAACTTTCAATTATGTTTTGTTCTAAAGCTACTTGCTGTAAAGTAGTATATGTGCTAGGATTTCAGTACAGCTTCCAAAATAAAATGTGGTTCAAGTTCTCAAATTGTTTAGAAGAAGATAGGACAGGAAGTCTTGAATGGAAAGCTCATATGAGTGTGAATGGTTTGACTAAATTGTTGAAGATTAGATAGGAGTGAAAAAACAAAAGGTATATAAGTGATGCTAAAAACTGAGATGTCAAATTTAACATTCTATTATTTTTGTTCTTTTATTTTCTTTTAGTTTTGGTGTCTGAATTTGTGGATATATGAGCAGGCCCCAATATTTATTTCTTCAGTTCTCTTCCGCCGTCAGGTCGTAGCCTCTTCCTTCTGCAGGTCACCACCTCCTGCTTCTGCAGGCCTTGCCACATCCCCCCATTCCCGCAGCGGACAGGCCGTTCACCATCGGCACCATAGTCCGTTCACTACCGACAGCCGAGGCCATTCAACGATGCAACGACGAGGTCTGGTCTCGCCCTTCCTCTTTACATGTAGTATATTCTACAAAATATGAGACGCTCTCAACTGAATAAAGAGTGTGCCATGCAAGTTCAGGTATTACTGCTGCACGAGTTCAAAAATCTCAACAAACCAAGCTCAAACCAAATTTCAGGAATTGTTTCCTTCATAAATTAGTTTTTTTGGTTAATTTGTTGTTCTGGACAGTATAGATGTATTACTGAAGCAGTTCCATAAAATGTCATTGTGTTAAAAAATGCACAAACTATTGTGTTTTTGGTACCTCACGGCAGTGTGTAGCCCTTGTATGCCTTCTAAATACTGATGCATGTTGTTCTTTGGTACTCGTCTCCAGTACTAGTTTGGAAGGCCAGGAAGTTCTACTTCTGGCATAAGCCAACGGAGCATCGGTCAAAGAAGGCCGATGCGCCTCGTGCCAGCTCCGGGCATCGCCGGAGGTCCTATCTGTTCTTCCACCGCCCCCGTGCACTCACCGTCGAGCCTATCCATGCACAGCTCTAGTATTGATGAGCTTCAGGCTTGTCGTTGTTCATGCAGATTAGTTCTTTGTTAATTGCTATTGCACATTCAGTAAATGTAGCCTTTGTCTTCTCAGTGAAGTTTTATTGTGAATTTTTTTAATGCACACTGAAACCAGATTGTCTGCTGCTACATGCGCATCATATGTGTATTGTTCCACTCGAGAAACCTCATCATATGTAAATGTCTTCTAACTCTAGGTTTTGATGATGCAAAGTTGTATCCGTGTACACATTTCTTATTTCTATTGCTCTTGGTTCAAATGACCAATTGCTATAAGTTCCTATGTGTGTTAGAGAACAATAGTTTTTGGCCGGGTCAAGCTTTGCACTAGTGGAAATTTTTTTGTACCCTTGTGCGAAAGCACTTTATTTTCTGATGATTATTATTATTGTCATGTGGGTGTGGTTAAACATTTGCTGTGCAGGAAATAGGCCTGCGATTTTTGTGTTGCGGTGGGTGCTATGGATAATATGAAAATGTGCAGTCGGTGTGGTGTATATGTCATTCATCTATGAAAATGTGCAGCTGTTGTGGTGTATATGTCATTCATGTACATGTATTATATATGCGGAAAATTTTCTGTCTATGATGATATGATTGTTACTTCTTCAAAGAAGGTATGCATGACCGTTTGTTGTGCATGCAAGAATGAAAGAAATGGTTTACATAAAAAACAATTAATCAGTACAAATTAAAAACAATGATCAGTTCAACATGAAAAAAATGGTTAGTTTGAATTAAAAAAATCAGTCTGAAGTAAAAGCCATGATTAGATTGAATTCTAAAAAATGAATGATCAGTTCAAATTAAAGAGAATAATCAGTTTGGGTTAAAAAAGTTGGGTGAATGTCCTACTATTTGCTAGCTTTGGCATTGATTAAAAAAAGTTGTAAGTTCAACATGACATCCCAGACGAGGTTGGGAAAATAGCTCAAACAAAAAGAAACCCACGGAAAATCAAATGGTAAAAAGTTCAAGTAGTAAATTGAGAGAAGTCCAAAGCACCGTTGCAAAAAATGTTGAGTTAAAAAAAGACACACAAAACTTTTCTTTTTCGAAAAAATGTCATTCAGTTCAACGACAGCCACCCCAGTTTGGGAGTAGTAAGTACCTCAATACGAGTTAAAAACGGTGGTCCGTTCGGAATAAAATAAATGACAGAAATTCAAATTGTAAACATTCAAGCAAAAAAAGAAACCCCGTGAAAATCCTGCTTAGTAAGTACCTGAGTACAAGTCGTAAAATGAGAGAAGTTCAGAACAACGTTGTCAAAACAATGTTGAGTTCAAAAAAAAAGAAACAAAAGAAACACATTTTCTTTTTGAATAAAAATATCATTCACTTTGATGCTACAAACCATACAAGTATAGGGGCGACGATACAGTACACCGTTGAAAACTTACGAGAAAAATATTACCCAAAAAACAGAGCAAAGTCTAGTTAGTGAAAACACGCTTAGTACAAACCCATGGAAGCATCAGTACAAGTACCATTTTTCGGAACCATTCAAAATTACTCTACAAAAAATAGATGAGTACAAACATACACATATATCAGTCCGACTACTCTGTTTTTCAGACAAGAAAACAGCAGGATCCGTGATGCCGTATTTAAAATTACTCTTAAACGGTTGCGAAGTAGAAAAACCGTTCAACTTGACTAAGTTTCGCATTTTCGATAGCTATCCAACGGTATATTATTTGCCATATTTCGACAAACTTCTAAAAAACGCGTTCAAAATCAAATTTGACCGTATTCGAATTCGTTTTTAAACTGTAAGGAATTAGAAAAACATTTCTATATGAAAAAGTTGTGCATTTTCCATAGCTTTCCAACGCCGTATCATTTGCGTCAATCCAACAAACCGTTTGCAAAAAATCGCGAAAATACTTTTCGCCCAGAATTTCACCGTTTTTCAAATTACTTTTAAATCATATAGAATTAGAAAAAACAATATATATATGGAAGATGCAGATTTTCACCAGCTTTTCAACGCCATCTTATTTACTCAATTCTGACAAACGGTTTGAAAACTGTGTCCAAAATACGATTCATGTTTTCGGTTTTGAAAAAAATGGTTTTTTCAAAACTGCTCTTAAACCATAATAATTTTGCAAAAACGTTCAATATACTTGAAATATGGTTGTTAAGAGCTTTCCAACGATATATTACACGCCCCGTTTCGACAAAAAAATTACAAAAAGATGTGTGTGTGTGTGTGTGTGTGTGTGTGTGTGTGTGTGTTTGTGTGTGTGTGTGTGTGTGTGTGTATAGGGCTGGACTATCGGTAACAGAATAATATTTTGTTACCCTGCCACCCTATATAGGATGGGCTGCGTTTTTCCCGAACCGGTACGCGAACAAAAAATGAAAAAGAAAAAACTCCCTCCTGGCCACCCCCACTAAATCTGGATCGGGTCAACCCACCCTGACCCCGAGTACCCTCGTGCCCAGCCCACCTTCCTCCTACCGCCGCGCCGCCACCTACCACCTTCCCCCGGTGGCCGCGCCTCTGGCCACCTTGCCCTGCGGCGCGAGGCACTCGAGGCCCAGCACGTGGCCTCAATCTTGCGCGTCGACCATTTCCGAGGGAGGCACCACGACCACTGCCTCCTACCTGCAGCAGCATGACATGCCTCGCGCCGGGGGAGCTCGAGTCCCGTCACTGACCGTCCGCTCTCGGCTATGCTCACCTTTCCGTGCTTGGCAGAATCGAGCTTTTCCATGGTTTTGCAGTCCAACTTCAAGCTCCGCCTCCGGTCGCTCAATGAATCACGTGCAGGCCACCCCCCGTGCTCCGCCCCTATATTCGTTTCGGCTGTTAGCTCCTGTTCCAGGTCCGGCATCCCCCCTGTACTCCCTCAATATCTCAAATTTGTTTGAAGCTGACTGTACTTATTCTGATGCTCTGGTTGACCTTATGCTTGCAGCTGACTGCACTTGTTCTAATGCTCTAACTAACCTTGTGCATGCATCTAAGTTGGGTTGCCTCCTATTCAAATTCTTGCAACTTTCAATTATGTTTTGTTCGAAAGCTATTTACTATAAAGTAGTATATGTGCTAGCATTTTAGTATAGCTTCCAAAAAAATGTGGTTCAAGTTCTCAATTTGTTTAGAAGAAGATAGGATAGGAAATCTTGAATGGAAAGCTCAGATGAGTGTGAATGGTTTGAGTAAATTTGTGACTGGTGGAGATCATTCATGTTGATTATTTTTGACAATAATGATAAGTCCACTAGAGAATTTGTGATAACTTTGTAAGTATAGAGATAATCTGATGTAGACCGGACCTAGTGGCGAGTTCCGATCCGTTGTTGCGGCCCGACCTTTCACGACACTTCACCTTCAGCAGTAGTAGCCTCTCGCCCGCGCACGCGATGTACGCAAAGTAGAGGGATTGAACCTTACAGTCCAGCATGAGAAAACCAATCTCGACGAAGGTACTCACGCGCAAAACAATTTCCACGAAGAGAAATCGCAACACAGAGGTTTTCTAAAGCTTCCTCTAAAACTTAGGGATTTTTAGACAGCTTCCCCCAAAACTCGATACGGGTATTTACCCTAAAAAGACATCGTGTCTATTCATAAAAATATAACCTAATTTTACAGAGAACTAAATTGGCTTTATATAATAGCCGCACACCCTAACTATCTTGGAAAACAAGCCTTGGTACGTACTTGAAAGAAAAGATAACACATAAATATATGCTAGTCTATTTAAGAAAACAAAAACTACTAGATTTGTTGCATGCGTTGCCGGCTTCTGTTTTTCTTTTGGAGGACCCCATCCAATTTCCTTCAAACATAGAAGACTCCATATATCATACGTCTGGTTTGCTACATGACATCCCTTGCACGGCAGGAACAAAAACAACCAACGCAGTTTGATCCCTAGTCTGTCTTTTTTAAATGAATCTGATCTCCTTTTGTAGTACGAGCCAACAATACCCTGTATGCCCGCATGCACACCAAAGCTTCCACAATACATGTACGTGTATGTCTTACACATAAACGTGTCTTCATATTTTCCTTTAAACTGAAACAAACAAAATCTCTCTGACTGGTCCGGATGGATACAAGCCACGACAACTAGCTTTTCCTTATTTGTCATGGTCGTAACTGTATCTACCATTGTAGTTAAATTACACGCGGTCATATCATAATCTTTATATGGACACTTGGGCTATAAACATTTGCTATAGTTCACCTTCAATAACTTTGTAAGTACAGAGATATCACCTAAATGTAATTGTAACTATGTGTTGCAATCTGATCAATGGATGTGTATATTGTAGTCTCTACATGCACAGTCGAGATGTGTTCAGTCAACCCCATGGCATCAGGGAGGTCGAGTTCGTCGCGAGCAGCAGTACATGGTTGTCGGCTTCAACTTTCTTCCACCAAGGTGCTTTCACTCGTTGATGCAAGGATTGTAATCTTCTCCCTCGTGAGCTCTCTCTCTCTCTCACTGTCCGTGTTCATGTTTACTACTGCTTCAATTTCTTTGTGATGCAGATGTTGTCGGTGAACATACTTTGTGTAGAAAAAAGTTACAAAAAAATCACTTTTTCTGGTTGTGAAATTTTCCAAATTTGATCTAGTCTATTAGCTCAACATGTATTGTATCATCAAAACACACTCATATGTATTTTATATATGCATCAACCTATACAGTTCGGTACATCAGTTCATAATAAACAAAAACAAATGAAGATCAGTGGTTTTGATTGCTGCTGGTTTTGTATCTCATGGTGGTTCGTAGGTATAAGATGGGATTTTCATAGCTTTACATTATTGTTTTGGTTTGTGGCAGATAGATGCTTTTGAAAAATGTTCTGCACATGTTTTGTTGGATTCAGTTCCTCCCAAAAAAGCACTAAAGGAGGTTAAAAAGCATGGTTCTGCTTACTTGTGTCATTTTTCCCTTCGTCGACAGAAAAAACTAGTTCAACTACAAAAGAATACATTAGTTCAAATGTCAGAAAAACATTGCTTCAAATAAATAAATAAAAACAACTTAAGTATACGCCATCATGGAGCTCTTGCCTTCAAGATTTATCTCTTGTTCTTGTTTTTCCCTTTCCAGGTTTATGTTCTAGCAAACCTTTTTTTTCTTATCAATTACTCCTTCCGTAAAGAAATATAAGAGCGTTTAGATTGCTACTTTAGTTAACTAAATGATATTATATTTCTTTATAGAGGGGAATACCTCATCTATCCTTCCTTGTAGTTGGAGATGTGTGTATGTATACATGTGTTACGGAGAGAGAAGAACTTATCTGGTGGTGTGTGTGTGTGCTGCTACATCCTCGTCCAGCCGCTCTAGTCCACACTCTCAGTACAACTTCTCTATGACCTCATGTTCACAAATCTTGTAGTACATTTTTTTAATAAAAATCTTGTAGTACTATGTAAAGCAAGCATGGCCAACACATACTTTAGAAGTGATGCTAAAAACTGAGATGTCAAATTTAACATTCTATTATTTTCTTTTAGTTTTGGAGTCTGAATTTGTGGATATGTGAGCAGGCCCCAATATAGAGCTAGGCCTTGTCAATGCAAATTTATTATGCACCTGATCCAAATTCTTCTGATGTTCTGGGCCTCCGGGGCATGGGTCCAATATATTAGTTTCTATGCTCCACTGGTTCTCTCCACCACGAGCCCCAGCGTGGATCTCCCTCAGCGGCCAAATCCAGGCGCGCCCAGTCACTGCTCGTGAACCCCGCCTCCATCAGCTCCACTTCACCGGAGTCGTCAGTGCGCAGGAGTATGGGTAGCAGGTTCTGGTCAGAGTTCGGACTATACCAAATGTCCAAATTACATGGTGTGGTCTTGTGTTCTTTCCGTTCATTTCAAGGTAACTGTAGCTGATCTTGTGGTGTGTTGATACTGAACTTGTGTTTTGGCTGATTCTAAACTGATGCGTATCCAACATTGGTGTTTAAACAATTCTTGGTCCATTGACTGTCTGAACTTGCAACCTTACTGCCTTGCAATCTCTAAATATTTTCTTGATCACTAAATAAGACCAATTTTAGCATGTTTCCTGAAATATTGTAGCATGTTTTATGTTTCCATCTACAAGTTCACACACTACTGTCTCGGACGTTCAAACATTTGTTTCCCTGATGTTCAGATATTATCATCTAGGAGGAATACATGTTGTAACTTCGAGAGAAAACGTTCATGTTGATTACTCCTGTCAAGTGTAAAATTTCGCCAATATACAATCTATAAGTTCAATATCCAGTACATTAGTTTAGTAGTTGGTACTAACTACTCCAGTTTTTTCTTGATGTACCTGTGGTGTCTAGTTTTTCTTTCAGTTCAATTTGTAAATTTCAGCCAGTTCAATTCGTATTGTAGCTCCACTTTAGTCCACGTGGTTAATTGTTGGCTGGTGTGTGTGCAGGGTACCGTGACATTGAGTAGGCGCAAAGTGTATCACTCCAGCATGCCATGCTCTAGTGCATGTCAACATTTTCTCCACTGCAATGGAAGCTGCAGATTTTTCTCCACTCTACTTGCCTTGCTAGTGTTTGCTTTAATGCCTCAATGGTGCACTATGCATCTTTTGCACTCTGAAGACAGAGCTTGATTAGTCTGTTTCTACTATTAGTTCATGCAAACCTGGTTATATGATGTTTTTTTTTCATTGTTACTTGATGTCTCATTTTCCTGTTTTCTGTTATATTTTTCTAGGGAAGGTTCTTGTAATTATTAGTTCTTTGATTGTATGATGCAACCGCTTACTCGATGTCATTCTCATTGTTCTTGTAGTTGCATATATGGAAGTGTGTGCTTGGTTTGGTTCCATTTATCTTTCTCTCATGCCTGCCCTTTTGATCTTATAGGAATTGAGGCTTCGCCAAGGAACAAGACTGGTAACTAGCGCAAAGGAGATCATGTCGAGAGGTGGCACTGCTAGACTTTTTGATGTGTAGTTATGGCATAAAAAAGACGAAAAAATGGTGTCTTGTATGATTCCATAAGGTGTACGTAGCATATCTTTCCATGTGGATCAGTACAACTTATGTACGGTCTTGAGTTCACAAATCTTATAGTAATCTTTGTAGCTCTTCGTAAAGCAAGATTGGCCCTTTTTTTGTGAGCAACAATTCAAACAGAAATCTGTTGTATCAGTTCTTGTGATAGATAGAAGAAAGTTCACTCGCCAAAAGGTTAAAGAAGTCTACCTAATAATTTGCAAATCTTAAAGATAATGATCAGTTTGAATTAAAAAATGGTTTGCATTAAAAACAAATGATCGGATCAAATTAAAAACAATGATTAGTTTGAATTAAAAAAATCTAAATTAAAAAATGATCAATTTGGATTAAAAATAAATAAATGATCAGTTCAAACAAGAAACAATTATCAGTTTGAATTAAAAATAAGAAAGAAAAAATCGTTTCCAAAAAATAGAAATGCGGAAGTGTGAAGTGCAAATAATGACATGTCCGATGTTTCAGCAACGACTGAATGCAAAAAATCCAGGAAATTCAAACCCCCCACAAAAACTCATATGTAAAAGTTCAAGTCGCAAAGCGAGAGAAGTACAAAACACCGTTGCAAAAAAAGAGTTAAAAAAATAAACACACAAAACATTTTCTTTTTGAAAAAATATCATTCAGTTAAACGATATGAACCATACAAGTTCAAGGACGATGATAACATAAGCCGTTGAAAAGTATGAGGATAACCATACTGAAAAACAGAATAAAGTCCAATCTGTGAAAATAGCTCAGTACACACACATAGATCAATACAAACTATCTAGTACCGTAAGTACCATAAATTAAAAACTAAAAATTAAAAATTGCATCAGATCTGACTCAAGGGACAATAAATTTGCAAAAAAAAATTGTAGCAGTAAAACTTTGGAGGAAAAAAGCAATTTCATAAATGTAAAAAACTAGAAGTTCACAACTACAAAAGTCGTATGTGCAAACATGACGTCTCACATAAGTTTGGGAAAGCTCAAACAAAATAAAAACCCACGAAAATTCAAATGGTAAAAGTTCAAGTCGCAAAACGCGAGAAGTCCAAAACATCGTTGTAAAAATATTGAGTTGAGAAAAAGAAACACACAAAATATTTTCTTTTAAAAAAACATCATTCAGTTCAATGATATAAACCATGCAAGTTCGAGGACTATGATACCGTAAATCGTTGAAAAGTTACGAGGAAAAGCCGTAGCATAAAAGAGAGTAAAGTCTAGTCTGCGAAAACACACTCAGTACAAACCCATACACGGACATCAGTTCAAGTACTTTTTTTCTAACCATTCAAAATTACTCTGTAAAAAATATCTCCTCAGTACAAACACACACAGAGATCAGTACGAGTACTCTATTTTTCCTGACGGGAAAACAACACGAAGGGTCTTACCATATTTCAAATTAGTCTTCATCAGTTGCAAATTGAAGAAAATGTTCAAAAATGACTAAGATTCACATTTTCAATAGCTTTGCGTAGACGTTAAACTTAAATCTTTGGCCTCTTTGAAAGTTTTGCATTTGACAATTCTTTATGAAATTTTGTTGCACACCTACCGCAAAAGTTTCCCAGAATATGAGCTGCCATTTTATAGCTCCTATGGTGCTCAGTCTCATGTCAAAATACAGTAGTAAGTAACTATCATTAGCACTAGATCAAATACTACTATAGTAGCTCCACCAGCAACAACATAGTGTAGGATAATTAATTAGCCACGTAATCTCCTCAGCTCCACCGGCGACTGAGGTATATGAGTATATCTATGAATGAAACGCACCTATGGCTTACATTCTTTGCATAAAGTCAGAGCTTGAACCTAAAAAATTCTCACTGTACACTCCTAGTCAACTTCGGATGAGTCCAGGTCCAGCTCCATACAGAGCGCTTTGAAAAGGATCCGCCTGTCGAGTAGTAGGCCTGCCTGCCAATCCTCCCTCCCAGATCAATATTCATCGCTGCTATCACGGCTGAATAAACAAAGAATGTTCAACTAGGAGCCACAGTTCATTCGATCCCCAGTCTCTAGTGTCGGATCAGATCCCGTCGAAACGCCCGCACAGTGTTGAAAGAAAGAATTCCTTCCGCGGCCAGTCAACGCTTGTTGGATTTGATTGATTCGACGAGTTGCGACGAAAGGACAGGGCGATTCGATTTGTTTCGTTTCAAGGCACAAACATGAAGCAACGGAGCCTCTCGCCGGCCCGACCACCCCCTCCCACTCCGGCAGGACCCGCCACCGCCCTCTGCCCTTCCCTTCCCAAGATGGTAAGGCAAACAAAATCAATCCTTTTGACCACATCACAGCTCGGCGCCTTGCCACCAGTACAAAGGGGAAGGAGGTGGAGGCCCTCTCCGCTCCCCTCCTCCTCCCTCCCCGAATACGGCGACTCCACCACCACCTGGACCCGACCCCCGGCTGGAAATGGCGGCCTCCCACTCCGCCCTCGCGCTCTCTCTCTGCTGATTTCTCACTTGGTGCTACTTGAAAGTGGTAGCTGCTCCGTCCGTGCTACTGGCGCTGAGGCGGACTCCGGCGCCGCGCGTGGCCGCCGTCTCCTCCAGCCAGCTCCGCGCGTGATCTTGGGGCGCGCTGCGCCCTCTACGGACAAAGCTCGCCGTAGCCCCTCCTCGCCCGGCGCCGCTCGCTGCAGGGCGCCTCTGCTCCGGCCTCGCGCATGTGCGCACCCACGCCACACTTCTCTCCACCATACGAGCTCCAGCAGCAGTGCTGCCGCCGTCGTCCGCACCCATCGCCGCGCCTAGGGTAGGGCATGAGTTGTCGGGAGGGAGGCGGGCGGTTGGAGGGATCGGCCACATGCAGCTCGGTGACGGCTGGAGTGGCCGGCTGAACAGGGAGAGAGGGGGAGGGGGCTCTTATTTGCACTTTTAATAAAAAACGATCAGTTCAACGAAATGACAGAATCAGCACAACCGTTCGAGTTCATCAGTTCAAAAAGGGTAATAGAATAATATTCTATTACGCGTAATAGAATAGCCCAGATGTATATATATATATATATATATGTGTGTGTGTGTGTGTGTGTATATATATATATATATCAGTTCGGCTTCAAGTGCGTACTTGTTAGTTAAACCTATGTATAAATTGTGACACTAAATACGACTAGTAAGTAGTACAGTAGCAGTACTAGTATACGTCAGTCAAATTATTCATCATGTCCACACATTGAATTGACGTGACAACATGCTGCGCTTGAGGTGACACAAGAATCCCGACGGCATGTTCGGGTATTCTGGACTTCAGATTTGGAGTACCACTTATCTGTCGAAATCTTTCATCATTCACTTAAAACAGTCGATTGATCATACATTGAGTACCATATAACTGGAATTACCGATGCAAGTCGAAGAAGGATTGGCCGGTGCTGCCGGCTGGTGTCAAGTTCGATCCCGCGGATCAGGAGCTGATCGAGCACCTTGAGGCCAAAGTGAGTGCTGACAGCGCGAGATTTCAGTCTCTCATCGATTTGTTCGTACCAACCATCGACAGCGAGCACGGCATATGCTACACCCAACCTGAGAAACTTCCAGGTAAGACACCGATCGGCTGTCTACTTGCACAAACATATTCCTTTGTTTATAGCTCTATTTTTCTTTTTAGACACATACCTGGTGAAGCAAATACAATTTGACAGTTAATAAAAACAGAAACAAGTGACTGCAACATGCCAAAGATGTTATGAAAATGCCAACTACGTACACTAAAACCTGTATATTACAATACTGCAGGTATTACACTGAGTGGCCTAAGGAAGCATTTCTTCCAGCGCAATTCCAGGGCATTCAAAAGGGGCACGTGGACGCGTCGCAAGATACAGTCGGAGTGCGGCATGCATGCGATCTGGCACAAGACCGGCAATACCTTGCCGGTGATGGTCAACGGCCGGCAGACGGGCACCAAAAAAGGTTCTGGTGTTGCACACTAACAAGAACTTCGACCAGCAGAGGACCAACTGGGTGATGCACCAGTACCACCTCAGGCACTTGGAGCAAGAGAAGGAGCGGGAGCTGGTCCTCTGCAAGATTTTCTACCAGATGAACACTAGTGCCAGGAGTAAAAAGATTATAAGTTAGTTTAGTAGTTGTACTACCTTGTCGTCCGCAAGTTGGTATTATTGTTAACAATCTTTTGGAATGAACTTGCATTTACTTCCAACCATCATGCCGAGGGTCGATGTGGATATAAAGCTGAATCATTTGTTTCGAAACGAATTTTCAGGCACATACTTTTTATTTGATGGGTAGCATAAGCACCTGCCGTTCGAATTCCAAGTTCTCCAATTTTTTCGAAACAAGTGCATGCACTTATTATCACGATGAAAAGAATATCCCTGCTGCATCCCAGTTATCAGTCTGTACTTACAGAATTCTCTCGTTTATTGAGCACATATATTGTTTTTTTAGGTCGAGCAAGTTTCAACTGGGCTGTAGACTTCCAAGAGTTGGTTTTGTTTTTAACAGGACCAGCCCATGACGACAATGGGGCACAAAGATCCAGCAGGTATCTACTAGCCTTTGGCCCGCCAACGTTAGTTATATTTTGTCTTACAACATCCGCAGGCAGTTTTTTTACCGAATCAAACACACAACCCAGTTCTATTTTCCTCTTGAAACGCATGTCCTACATCCGTTTTCTAATCTCTACCTATAATTTTACTAGTTCATATACACGTATCATTATATTGAAAACACATAAAATTCCCTATTCATATTTACATCCTTATTTTTGTTGTTTTTTCCCACCCAGCGCTGATTTTTTTACCACTGGTTTTCCCTTAAACCAACTCAATATTCCCACGTCTTATTTTCTTACAAAAACAAAATGATTTTTTTGGAAAATCAATAAGTTCTTAAAAATGTTTATCATTTCGGGATTACAGCAGTTCGGACTCCACTGAAATATGAAAACAAGGTTGAACTTTTTGACCATGGTCCTGGGCAGAAAATGGGCTGTAATAAATTACTTAAGAATTAGCAAATGGGCTGCAAATTATAAAAAATAGCAAATGGGCTTTATGTTGTCTACCACAGATTTGGAGGCTGACTTGTGGGCCTACTAAGTTCATGCGTACACAAGGTTTCTCAAAAAAGAAACTTAGTCAACAATCAACGCTACCAGCGTAATCTAACGGCAATCGTGCTTCTTCAGTCTCTGATCTTCCTGCCCCAGCCGCCCAAACTAGCGATGTCGGAATCGCATGCTCCCGCCTCCCGTGGCCGGCTGTGCTGCCGAGTAGGCCTCACGGCCCCATCATACTCGCATCCCTGGCATGTCTATCCCTCTACTCACCCACACCTCCTGTTATTTTCCGGCGACGGCAACTGAACTAGTCAACCCTCGTATTCTCCACCGCGTGGGCAGCCACTGCCGTGTCTTCCTCAACTCCGTGTCGTTCCCTTCGTAGGCCTCACTGTCGTCCACCGCCCTGGTGCTCTCGGTGTGGCGTGGTCAACGATGTCCATCCAATGGCTGTAGTGCTTCTTCAACCTCTGGTCTTCTTGCTCCAGTCGCCCAAAGCAACACCGGTCGTGACGCATGCTCCAGCCTCCCGTGGCCGGCTGTGCTGTCGCGGAGGCCTCACCGACCCCATACTAGTCCCACCGCTGGCCAGGCCATCCCTCCACTCACCCACTCCCCCTGTTATTCTGCGGCAACAGTAGCCTCACACCGCAGCCGAACTAGTGAACCCTCCAACTCCTCTCCGCATGGGCATCCACTGTCGCGTCTTCCCCGGCTCCGCGTCGTCCCCTTCCTAGGCCTTGCCGTCGTCCACCGCCGTGGTGCTCTTGGAGCGGCGTGGTCAATGTGGTCAATGACCGACTTCCATCGGAAGAGTACTGTACATGGAGAGGCTGACAGCTGGGTCCACGGCAGCCGCAAGGAAGTGCCTCCTTATTACGCACAAAATAATTATTCCTCCACCTGACAGTAGGGACCCACCGGACAGGCCACCAGTATTTCGCGAAAAAAACGTTTCCCCCTGACTGCTGGGACCCACCGGACGGGCCACCGTATTTCGCGAAAAAATGTTTCCCCCTGACTGCTGGGACCCACCGGATGGACCACCGTATTTCGTGAAAAAAACGTTCCCCCCGCTGTCAGCTCGGACCCACCGGAAGTGCGTCCCTATTACGCACAAAAACTGAATACTCCCCCTGCTAGCTGGGACCCACCATGGTGGTAGGCTGACTTGTGGGTCTACTAAGTTGACGGGGACAGAGGGCTTTGTCAACTTAGTCAATATGAACGATTCTAGCTCCAGTGAACGTACGATGTCCATCCAACGGCCGTCGTGCTTCTTCAATCTCTGCTCTTCCTGCTCCAGCCGCTCAAACAAGCGCCGGCAAGACTGCCTGCTCCCTCCTCCCCGTGGCCGGCTGTGCTGCCGCGCAGGCCTCACCGCCCCACCGTACTCCCATCGCTGACCTAGCCATCCCTCTACTCATCCAGACCTGTTGTTATTCTCCGGCGACGGCAGACGAACCAGTAAACCCTCGTACAGCCGTACTCCCCTCCGCGTGGGAAACAACTGCCGAGTCTTCCCTGCCTCCGTGTCGTTCCCTTCCTAGGCCACGCCATCTTCCACCGCCCTGGTACTCCGACATTCATCAGAAGTGGACTGTATGTGGAGAGGCCGACAGCTGGGTCCATGGCCGCATGCAAGGAAATGCCTCCTTATTACGCGCAAAATAATGATCCTCCACTTGACATCAGGGACCCACCGAAAGGGCCTCTGTATTTCGTGAAAAAAAACATTACCGCCGCTGACAGCTCGGACCCACCAGCTATATCTTCGCACGCAAGGAAGTGCCTTCTTATTACGCACAAAAAAATGAATACGCCCCCTGTTAGCTGGGACCTAGTATAGTGGCAGGCTGACTTGTGTGCCTACTAAGTTGACGGGGACTGAGGGCTTTGTCAACTTAGTCAATATGCACGATTCTAGCTCTAGTGACCGTACGATGTCCATCCAACGGCCGTAGTGCTTCTTCAACCTCTGGTCTTCTTGCTCCAGCCGCCGAAACCAGCGCCGGTCGTGCCTTGTGCTCCTGCCTCCCGTGACCGGCTGTGATGCGGCGGAGGCCTCACTGCCCCCTACTACTCCCACCGCTGGCCAGGCCATCCCTCTACTCACCCACACCCCTGACATTCTGCGGTGACGGCAGCGTCACACCGCAGCGAACCAGTGAACCCTCGTACTCCTCTACGCGTGGGCATCCACTACCGTGTCTTCCCCGGCTCCGCGTCGTCCCCTTCCTAGGCCTCGCCGTCGTCCACCGCCCTGGTGCTCTCGGCGTAGCATGGTCAACATGGTCAAGGAACGGCTTCCATCGGATGTGGACTATACATGGAGAGGCTGACAGTTGGGTCCACGGCCGCAGCAAGGAAGTGCCTCCTTATTACGCGCAAAATAATTATTCCTCCGCTTGACAGCAGGGACCCACCGGATGGGCCACCGTATTTCGCGAAAAAAACATTTCCCCCTGACTGCTGGGACCCACCAGCTAGATCTTCGCACGCAAGGAAGTGCCCCTTAACTGCTGGGACCCACCGGCTACATTTTCGCACGCAAGGAAGTGCCTGACAGTCGGGACTCACCTGGTTGAAGTGTATGTAGCGTTGTCATTCTGGTCGCGAACGTGTACGTACATACTGGTCGATGTACAGGCGTGCACGTGTCGTAGTAGAGGCGCGCACGTAGCATGTACACGTACGTACAACGGCCAGGGTGCAAAAACGAAAATACGGCCACATACGTACATACCACTACTAGGGAAAACCTTATACACAGAATGTTACCAGTAGCGCTGTACAAAATCATACGCTACGGCTACTTAGTAGCAGCGCGCATAAATAAACCACGCTACTACTATGACTTTAGCAGTAGCGCGTACAAGCAAAAAGCGCTACTGCTATGTTTGAACTGGGCGCACATGGCTAGCCCAACCTAGCAGTAGCGCGTATACTGGCCCAGCGCTACTGCTACTCTCCTTAGCTGTAGCGCGCTTACGCGTAAGGCGCTACTGCTAATGGAAATAAAATAAAGTGAAAAACAAGTAGAAAAGTAAATGAAAATGAAAGAAATAGAAAAAGGAGAAAGGAAAAAAATAAAATGTAAAGAAAAATAAAAGAAAAAGGGAAAAAAGGAGAAAGGAATAGCAGTAGCGGGTTTCAGGAAACGCGCTATAGCTAACTTAGCTATAGCGCGTTTTCGGAAACGCGCTACCGTTACGTTTCACTTAAACAGTGGTTCCCCCCCCCCCCCCGCCCCCCGGCCGCCACACTTCTTCCCCAAATCCCTCGCCCTCGCCGCCGTCTCCCCAATTCGCCGTCGCCCCACTTCGCCGCCGTCTCCTACCGGCGTGGATGCCCGCAATGTCACCGTCTCCCCCCGAGGCTGCCGTCATCCTCACCGCCGCCGCTCGAGGCCGCCCTCAGCCTCACCGCCGCCACCCGAGGCCGCCCTCGATGTCATTGTTGGCGCCCTCCACCTCACCACCGCTCGAGCCCGCCCAGGACCGCCGTTGCCCATGCTCGAGCCCGCCCTCTCCGCCCCTGCCTCCGTCACCGAGCACCTCCCTGCCACCGTCTCTCCCCTCTCTGTAAGTCCCCCACCCCTCCCCCCACTCCTCTCTCTCTGAATTTTAGAGAAAAAATAGTAGAGCAAAAGTTTGTTTATAGCAAAAAATTTAGTTTAGAGCAAAGGATGTTAAGTAGTAGATGTTAGAGCAAAAATTAGTTTAGAGCAAAAAATTAGGTTAGTAGTGCTGCTAGTAGTAGTGGTACAGTAGGTTAATTAGGTGATTTTAAATGAATAACCTAAATGAATGAAATTAGTAGTTAACTGAATTTTTTTCCTTTCATCATTATAGAGCACTAAAGTTAACTGAATTTTGTTCTATTAGTAGTTAAATGAATTTTCTTCTACATTTTGTTTTTGAATTAGCTTGTGAAATTTGGACATGTGGTTGCTCGTGTATATTTGGACATGTGTTGCGGTGTCGAAGAGGGATATTTGAGCACTGTTTCCAGGGAATGATGCTGAGTGACCTATGTTTTGCCGGAATGTTGATTCATTTCTGTTCCGGCAAATTTCAGGTTCTCAATTTGTCCACTTTTTAGCAAAGGTCATGCCGAAATTTTCCGTGAATTTCGGCATGACTTGTGCTACAAACTAGGACATATCGAGTGCCTGGGATTTGCCGCACTAGGAAGGAGTCAACATTCCTGCAAAACAATAGTCCTTTTTTATGTCATTATTCATTTTATTAGGTCTAGAATTAATTGACTAGATTTAATCATAGGAAACATGGCTAGCAACGATGAAGGACAGGGTTCTGGCGATTGCGACAACGTCTACCGGGCGGCAGACGAATTTTTTAGCCTTACCGACAGTCAACAGATGTTGTTGCTGGGCCCATCGGTGGCATTGGGGACTGAGACCGACACGCAAACCGGTGCTGAGACTGAGACCAGCGCTGAGATTCAGACCGACATCGAGACCGACGCTGAGATCGGTGCTGCCTCGGGGAACGGAGCCGGTGTAGAACCGAAAGCAAAGAGGCAACGGGTTCCTAACAAACTCAGGACTACTAGACTGGTGGTCACGGAGGTGGACGACGGCAATTTTGAGCCAAAGGCGCCCGAGGAAGCGCGCCGCTGCTACGGCAATCAAATAGGCTGCATCATATGGACAACCGCCACCATCAACGATGAGAAACTACAAAAGATAGAAAATATGAGGAGCTCCCTCCTAAAGAAGTTTCACCAGATATTCTTGTTCTCGGGCCGGAATGAGAAGGATTATGAAGATCCATACGAGGACCCGGCAATGAAGAAGATAAACAAACACGCCATGACCAAGTTTAGCGACGCGTTGGCCGCCTGGAAAAATCGAGTGAAAGCAAAGATCAACGACGGGGAACCCTACTCCGAGATTGTAAAGGATAATCCGACAATCACGGAAGAGCAGTTTCAAATATTCAAGGAGGCTTGCGAGGCCGAAGCTGCCAAAAAAAAGTCTAAGTACATGAACGGGCTTCAAAAGAGGAACATTGGGAGCCACCACCTCGGAAGCCGTGGTTATGGCGGAAAGAGGTCCAAATGGGCCAAGGAGGACGCGGAAGCCACGAGTCTGGGCATCCCAGACCCCTTGGCGGATTTCACCGTCCCGCAGGAGCGTGACGTCCTGAGGGCCCGGCACTGTTAGGACCCAGTGAAGAAGGTTTACGAGACAACACCGGTCATTACGGAGTTCATGAGACTGCTGGTAATTTTAGTTTCTGATCAATTCGACTGCACACGTTAGTCATATTTGTAAATGATCCTTGTGCCTTTTGCAGAGAGAGCAGCACCGGATTGCGGCCGAAAGCGACTCGCCGTCTGAGGCATTGGCGAGGCCCAAGTGGGACACTCCATTCAACCGGGCATTGAACATATTGAAACAACAACCGGTGGATACTCGACCGTCGTATGGACGCATGCACGGTGTCAGAGACGGCGCCACATGGAAGAAGTACTACCGTGAGACCACGAAGGAGAGAAAGGAAAGACGGAGGTTAACTGAAGAAAACATCGACAAGAAGGTTGCGATTGCGGTTGAGAAGAAATCATCTGAGACAGTCGCAACAGCGGTAGCTGCCGCAAAACAGGCGATTGCAGATATATCTACTAACTTGGTGACGGGTGTTTTCACTTGGACAAGGCAAAATCCAGAAAAAAATGCAGAGGACTTTCCCCTTGCTGACTTCTTGGGAGCACCTGCTCCCGCACCGGCTCCCGCACTTGCTCCCACACCGGCTCCCGCACCTGCTCCTGCATCGGCTCCCGCACCTGCTCCCGCACTGGCTCCCGCATCGGACGTGCTCGGTGGTGCCTCCTCTTTGGCTGAGCTCGACGCCCTCACGGTATCTGTCACACCGGCCCCCTTCGATATAAATGTATAATCTCCCGTTTTCGTTGCCTTTCGGATGTCTCATGTCGCAGACTTTTCTTTGCAGGCCGACGAAATCCCGTGCACCATATTGTACACCACCGGCGAACAGAAGGTGGACGTGGGGAAGGCGACGACAATGGAGCCGAAGGAACCATTGTTCCACAGCTGGCCAATCCCCCCGAACGTCTTCAAGGTTTCCGTGGCCAGTGTCAAACCGGGCCACAAGAATTTGCCTCCTCTAATACTACTAGGGGATGACGACGAGACCCCGCGGCGGCTTGGTGATTGTTGCAATGGGTGGGTCCTGTTGTGGCCAAAGAGTCTGCTTCGTCTGGAGGCGGCCGGGAGCACACCCACGAGCACGCAGCCTCAGCAAGGTATGAACATCAACACCCCACCTACCCAATTAGCGTTGGGTGTCGGGTTGGGTGATAGCGGACGGGGTAAGCAGGTGGCTCCATTAGTCGCTGATGACGTCGCCATGGATGAGGATGAGGATGACGATGGTGCTGAATAGTATGTCTATACTAGCGCCTCCTCAGGGTTTGAGCATCATGAGTCGGTGCCTGAATTACCATCTCAACGTATTATTGACGACCTTCCGGTAGTAAAGAAGTCTAGGAAGATAGCGAGGAAAGGCAAAAAAGCTGATTCTATGATCCAGCCGCCTCAGCAGCGTCGGCTTCAGGACCATGTAGATATCCCCGATGCGGATAAATGGCATATCCCCGGTCAACCAATCCTACCTGAAACAGTGCTACGGGCCAGATTTGGCAATCTAAGGAGACTTCATGACGATGTGCTGCGGGTAGAGAAAGGCCTCATTGCCTCGAAAGATCCAGGATACCCACTCTATGTGGTTAACGTTCCGCAGCAAATGTCGTACGTCGACAGCTTCCCTGCGGATAAGTTCTTCCTCTGATTCGATTACATATTCGACATGTTTCACGTGAAGAAGCTGGATTTTACGTTTGTCCGCCTTTATGCCTTGCACATGAAGTACATCATTGGGGTTGAGCAGATATGTCATATCTGTGTCGCTGACCCGTACTACATGCACAAGGGCTTCTTGGAAGTCTGTGCAGAGCAGCGTGAATACGCGAGGGATTAAATCGCCAGTTTCATGCTCGCCAATAAGGACAAGGAGGCGATTCTCGTGCCTTATCATCCCGTGTAAGTCATCCGCGCTGCTATCCTTCCTTCGATTTCAATAATTCATTTGCACGGTGGAGGCTAATTAATTTGAGGTGTACTTATTTTGCGCAGCGGCGGGCGCGCCGTCCTCATCATCCTCTACCCCCGATTGTCCCATGCTCTTTACTTGGACTCGTCGAAGAACATTCACAAAAAGGATTACACCCACATCAAAGATGTTCTCGACAGTGCTATGTTTCACTACCAAGCAAGGGGTGGAGAGGTTAGGGACAAGAAGAGAAGGGGCGGCAGGGCCGCCTTCAGCCATAAGACCGACTTCTGCTGCATCCAGCAACCAAACGATTCTCTTAATGATGGATTCTATGTCCTACACCACATGCTGGAGTACAGACGGGATCACCAGAACCTTCACATGTCACCTAGATCTGGCGATGCCCATATTCTGCAATGGGCAAAGGACATAGGAGATATCGAGGATCATCGACTTCGAGCTGTGTTTTATAACATCCAGCGCGAACTAGCCCAAATCATCATGAATGAGGTCGTCGGAAAAACAGGGATGTTCTACGCAGAAGGACAAATGTCGCGGGAAGACGTCCGAACATGGATAGCCTCTCAGCATCTCGACATGAAGCCTTTCACTAAGCTCGACGACTATCTCCCTAACTTGGATGGATAGCACGACATGATGGAGTGATTGTCGATATATGACAATGTGTCCGTCTAGTCCATACTTTCTTTTATGACAAAACTTTGAGTTATGCACGGTGAAACTTTATTTGTGATGTAATTAAACCGTCCTCCTCCTCGACTAGCGAAAATCACTCTAGTTAGGGCATTTTGGGTACGATGAACTTTGTTATTTATGCTTATGATATGTTGTTTCTATTTTTGCCAAGTCTGTCTCTTTCTGTTGCTCAACTATATATGTTGCATATCATGGACTCATGTGACGATGCAGGTGCATAGATCATAGATGGCGAAGAGGTGCTACACCAGGAGTATATATATGACAAGTGGTTGGAGTGTCAGGCCCAGGTGTACCGGTTTTCGGTTTCCGAGCGACACGCAGTAGTTGGTTTAGGTTCACGCTAATGCGAGAGAGGGATACGAACTCATGTACTCAAAGTGATAGCTATTATCATGTATATCATTGTTTAGATGGATGACGATGTATTTGCAAGTAATCGAGACTTGTACCGCTATTTTCGAGATTGATGACGAGAGACCACTTTGTGTTGGATGATGATTATGGTGATGACATGATTTTTTGAGACTAATTGTATGTATATGCTATGATTACATTTGTATGTGGATGATATGCTAAAGATTTTTGTATAAAGCCTATTCAAATACAAAACAAATAAAAAACAAATATGCAGGAAAAAAACTAATAAAACTAGTAGTAGCGAGGGGGGGGGGGAATTTAGCAGTAGCGCTGCCTTACCAGTAGCGCTCCCCTACAAACAGCGCTGCAGATAATATCAATAGCGCCCTTTTCTAAAGAGCGCTGCAGCTATTCATGTGTAGCAGTAGCGTGAGTCAACAGGCGCTACTGCTATACGTTAGCTGTAGCACCTTATTAGTAGCGCCGGTACTCACGCTACTGAGAGGGCCAAAACCCGCGCTGCTGCTAGGCTTTTCCCTAGTAGTGTACGGGCGGGGTCTCGAACGCCTACTCACACATACGTACTGCCAGGGCTCGTGTACATGGCTGGGTCGGAATGGAGAAACAACGTCGCCGTCGTGTTCATGGGGAGCCAACCGACTGGGTCGGAACAGAATGCGTTGTCGTGTTCATCGGGAGGGCTTGGACGGAACATGCGATGGAAACGAGGCCTGGCGTACCGCGGAACGGAGGAAACGGCCTTGTGTTCGACCGGCCAGTTCAAAATGGTATCCTGTTCATCGGGAGGGGTCTGGCTTACCACAAAATGGAGGAAACGGACCTCCTACGGTTGAAATGGGGGTGCTGTTCATCGGGAGGGGTGTGTCGTACCGCAAAACGGACGAAACGGACTTGTGTTGGAGTGCTACGATCGAAACAGAGGTGCTGTTGATCGGGAGGGGTGTGGTGTACTGCAAAACGGACGAAACGGACTTGTGTTGGAGCGCTACGGTCGAAACAGGGGTCCTGTTCATCGGGAGGGGTGTGGCGTACCACTAAACGGGAATCCACGAGATACTGTTCATCTCCACCGTCGACCTCCTCCAGCCTCCACGGGATACCATCAACCTCCTCCAGCCTCCATGGGCTCCTGTTCATCCAGCCTCCACCGCGCTACTCCACCGGCTACTGTTCAACCACCCCTCCACGGGCACCCCTCCACCATCTACTGTTCATCCAGCCCTCCACGGGGTTGTCCTGTTCATCCAGCCCTCCACACCACGGGGTCCTGTTCATCCAGAGGCAACGCCACCGCTCACTGTTCACCCACCCCCACCCCCCCGCAACGCTCACTGTTCATCCAGAGAGGTAGCATCGATCGACTTCAGTTAGCAGCAGTAGCGAAGGAATCGCTCGATCGGGTTCAGTTAACAGCCATCGATTGATCGCTAGGGTTCAGTAACGCGTAGCCTGCAGTGCAATCGCTTGGGTTCAGTTAGAGCCCAACGCCTCGCTCGGGTTCAGTTAGAGCCAACGCCTCGCACACACGCACGTACGTGTACGAGAGAAACGCGCATCGCTCGGCCCCCAACCTCCCACCGTAACCGGGAACTCCCCGAAATTATCCTCACCCTCGCTTCTACCACGGTTTTTTCCGTCATGGGCGTCCCAAAGAATGTCATGCAGCTGCGTCTCCGGCCCGCCAAGGACGAAAAGCTCATTTTCTGTCATGATTTTTCGTCATAGAAGTAGGAGCCCACCACATCTATGATGATACCGAGTTTTGTCACAATTATCGTCATAGAAGTGTCATATATGACAGAAAAAAATTTCGTTCGGCCCAAAATGTCACGGATGTGTCTTTTTTTTGTAGTGTATAAAAGTCCAAATGTCCATGCTACAAAGAAAAGAATATGTGATGAACATGTTAGGCAGCATTCCACATCAAATATTCTGTTATTATCATTTACCTACTCGAGGACGTGCAAGAATTAAGCATGGAGATGCTGATACGTCTCCAACGTATCCATAATTTTTGATTGTTCCATGCTATTATACTATCATTCCTAGATGTTTTACAGTTATTTTATAGCAACTTTATATCATTTTTTGGGACTAACCTATTGACAGTGCCAAGTGCCAGTTGCTATTTTCTGCTTGTTTTTTACATCGCAGGAAATCAATATCAAACAGAGTCCAAATGCAGCAAAACTTTTTTCTGGATTTTTTCTAGACCAGAAGACACGTGTTGGGCCAAGAGAGTACCTGAGGGGAGCTCCGAGGGGAGCACAACCCACCAGGGCATGCCTGGGGGCCCAGGCGCACCCGGTGTGCCCACCTCAGCTGCCTCCCGCACAACCTCTTTGCTCTATAGATACCCCAATATTCCAGAAACCCTAGGGGAGTCGACGAAAATCAATTCCAGCCACCGCAAGTTCCAGAACCACCAGATCCAATCTAGAAACCATCGCGGAGGGGTTCATCATCCTCATTGGTGCCTCTCTGATGATGCGTGGGTAGTTCATTGTAGACCTTCGGGTCCATAGCTAGTAGCTAGATGACTTCCTCTCTCTCTTTTGATTCTCAATACAATGGTCTCTTGGAGATCTATTTGATGTAACTCTTTTTGCAGTGTGTTTGTTGGGATCCGATGAACTTTGAGTTTATGATCAGATCTATGTTTTTATCCATGAAAGTTATTTGAATCTTTTGATCTCTTATATGCATGATTACTTATAGCCTCGTATTTCTTCTTCGAATCTTTGGTTTAGTTAGGCCTACTAGATCGATTTTTCTTGCCATGGGAAGAGGTGCTTTGTGATGGGTTCGATCTTACGGTGCTTGATCCCAGTGACAGAAGGGGAACCAACACGTATGTATCGTTGCTATTAAGGATGACAAGATGGGGTCTATTTCTACATAAATAGATCTTGTCTACATCATGTCATCATTCTTATTGCATTACTCCGTTTCTCCATTAACTTAATACACTAGATGCATGCTAGATAGCGGTCGATGTGTGGAGTAATAGTAGTAGATGCAGGCAGGAGTCGGTCTACTAATCTTGGATGTGATGCCTATATAATGATCATTGCCGAGATATCATCATGATTATTTGAAGTTCTATCAATTTCCCAACAGTAATTTGTTTACCCACCGTATGCTATTTTTTCTCGAGAGAAGCCACTAGTGAAATCTACGGCCCCCGGGTCTCTTCTTAATCATATTTGCCTTCAAGGTCTATTTTTATTTGCTTTTATTTTCAGATCTATTAATCCAAAAACACAAAAATACCTCAATGAATTTCATTTGCTTTTATTTGCATCTATCAATTTATTACAACTTTCTACCGTCCATGTGCCAATTTCTGGCGCCGTTACCCGAAAGGGATTCACAACCCCTTTAACATGTCGGGTTGAAAGTATTTGTTCTTTGTGTGTAGGTACTGTTTACATAGTGTTGCTTGGTTCTCCTACTGGTTCGATAACCTTTATCTCATCACTAAGGGAAATACATACCGTTGTTGTGCTGCATCATACCTTCCTCTTTGGGAAAATAACGACGTAGTTCAAGCCGCCTCAGGATGCCACTCGGGGAATCCCGAAGCTTAGTTGCTTGTTTCTCCTTGAATATTATCTTGGGGTGCCATGGGGCATCCCCAAGCTTAGGCTCTTCTTACTCCTTATTCCTTCATCCATCATGATCTCACTCAAAACATGAAAACTTCAATCACACAAAACTTAACAAAACCTTCGAGATCTGTTAGTATAATAAAACCAATCTTTACTTTAAGTACTATTGCAAACCCATTCCAATTTAATTATTGCATTATATATAATGTATTCTAACTTTTCCATGGCTTATACCCCCAATACAATCCATAGATTCATCAAAATAAGCACACAATGCAAAGAAAACAGAATTTGCCAAAAGTAGAACAGTATGTAAAGACACGAATTTTGCTCATACTTATATACCTCCAAAAATTCTGAAAAATTAGGATAACATAGCCAATTGGTATATCAATCTTGTGAAAAAAAATTAGTAGCTTTCGTCGCTTTTGTGAAACTCTGCTACTGGACACAAGAGTTTATGTTTCCTGACAAGATCAAATCAACTATCACCAAACATGATCCCAAAGGCTTTAGTCGGCACAAAAACTAACTAAAACATAAAAAACAATCGTAGCAGTAGCATAATTGTGCAAAAACTAAAAAAACAGAAAGAAAAAGGCAAAAATAAATTTTATTCATTGGGTTGCCTCCCAACAAGCGTTGTCATTTTACGCCGCTAGCTAGGCATAATGCATGGATTCAAGTATTGTCATCTTTAGTTTTTGATCCATAGGTTGCCATCATGATTGATTCATATTGTGGCCTAATAATTGTTCTAGGGAAGTGTTCCATACCCTTTCTTAGTGGAAATTGAAATTTAATATTGCCTTCTTTCATATCAATCACGACACCAATAGCGTGTAAAAATGGTCTACCAAGTATGATTGGACAAGACGGATTGCAATCAATATCAGAAACAATAAAACCTATGGGCACATAGTTCCTATTTGCAAAAATAAGAACATCATTAATTCTTCCCAAAGGCTTTTTAATAGTACAATCCGCCAAGTGAAAATTTAAGAACACTCTTCAATATCGATAAGACCAAGCACATCACATAAAGATTTCGGAATTGTGGAAACACTAGCACTCAAATCATGTAAAGCAAAACACTCATAATTTTTAATCTTGGCTTTAATGGTAGGTTCCCATTGATCATGTAATTTTCTTGGAATTGAAATCCTAATTCCAATTTTTCTTCCAAAGCTTTCATCATGGCATCTATGATATGTTTAGTAAAAGCTTTATTTTGTTCATAGGCATGAGGTGAATTTATCATGGATTGCAACAAAGAAATACATTCAATCAAAGAGCAATTATCATAATTAAAGTATTTGTATACCAAAAGAGTGGGCACATCTCTACTTAAAGTTTTCACCTCTCCAAACCCACTTTTATCATTTTTTTCATCAAGATTTTCACCCTCCGAATTACAGGACGCCCTCTAACTAAAGTTGACTCTTCTTCAGCCCCTTTATCATCAATTTTAATTTTACTAAACAAGGAATCAATAGAAGAAACACCAATCACTTTAAGATCTTCATCATTTTTATGAAAGCAATCACTAGAAGATGTTCTTTCTAAAAATTCTCTTTTAGCTCTAAGCATAGCGGTTCTTGTCTTACTTTCATCCATATAAACATAGAAAACTTTAATATATTCATCAACCTTGGGTACAAAAAAATTCAACTTCAGATTTTCTACATCATGAGAAATTCTAGCAATGCTTCTAGACATATCATCAATCTTATTCAACTTTTCTTCTATCGTGGTATTGAAAACTTTTTGAGTATTGAAAAATTCTTTAATATTATTCTCAAGATCAGAGGGATTCCTATTATTATTGTAAGAGGAATTACCATAGGAATTACCATAACTATTAGAGGAATTTCCAGGAAAAGGCCTAGGATCAAAGTTACCTCTATAAGCATTATTATTGAAATTGTTAAGCAAGACAAAATTCACATCTACGGGATCAATATTTTGCTCAATTAAAGTAGACAAAGGCACGTCATTAAGATTAATAGGAGCACTTTTACTAGCAACCATTTTCATAAGAGCGTCAACCTTTTCACTCATAGAATTAATTTCTTCAATCGAATTATCTTTTTTACTAGTAGGCGCTCTTTTGGTATGCCATTGTGAATCATTTGCCATGATATTATCTAGAAATTTAGTAGCTCCACCCAAATAAATTTCCATAAAATTACCACCTGCGGCAGAATCTAAAAGATTTCTTGAGACAAAATTCAATCCCACATAAATTTTTTGTATGATCATCCAAAGATTTAAACCATGAGTAGGACAATTTCTTAGCATCAACTTCATTCTTTCCCAAGATTGTGCAACATGTTCATGCTCAAGTTGATTAAAATTCATGATTTGAGTTCTAAGGGAAATAATTTTCATGGGCGGAAAATACTGTCGGATTATGGGATCCGCAAACCCTTGAGAGGTTTGAAATCTGGGGTGCGTGCAGAGATCTCAACCTACCCAGCCTGCCTACTCGCGATCCTCCTAAGCCTAATGCGTCAAGCTCAAAGAGACATAGAGACACAGTAGTTTATCCTGGTTCGGGCCACCTTGTGGTGTAATACCCTACTCCAGCGTTTTGGTGGATTGCCTCAAAGGGATGAGGATGAACTAGTATAGTGGATGAACAGGCCTCAGGAGGTTAGGTATTCTTGAGCTAGTGTGGTGTGAGCTAGTTCTACTTCTACTTGTCCTCGTCCCGTCCCCCTTCTATGGTAGTGGCTAGTCCTATTTATAGAGGCCTCAGTCCTCTTCCCAAATGTTGGCGGGAAGGGATCCCACAACGGCCGGATTTGGAAGGGGACAAGTAGTATAGCTTATCCCGACAAAAGTAGTCTTCACCTGCGAAAAGCCTCTGGTCATGACGCTGCGATGGGCTCGTGGATGACCTCCATCCTGGCGGTCTTGGTCTCGTTGCACCGAAATGGAAACCTTTGGCTGATTCCTTGGAACTCCGCGCATGTGGCTTGCCTCCTTTGCACCGAAGAGGAAACCTGCGCTCTGCGCCAGCCTGGCGCCGCCTGGCCTTGGTCGTCATGGCTCATGTCAGCTGAGCCTCGTGAGGTAACCTTGCATAGAACTCTCTGCCCCTCAGGAGCCAGCCTGAGGAGGCCGATTCCCTCGGGGCTGTCATGGAGCCACGTGGTGGTCCGCAGGCAGGCAGGGCTGGATACCCCCAAATCCAGGACGCCGACAGTAGCCCCCGGGCCCAAGGCGTTCTCGGACATGGCTTCCAGGCAAAGCCAAAGGGCAAGTGCAGACCGCCGCGGGCCCTAACCACGTGCGGCCTTGATGAAGCGTGGCGATTGATGGGACGTGGGAGACTCTACTTCCCCACGCTCCTCGGCAATTGCTCGACTTGACTAGATAATGTGGCATGCAGAAGGTAATGATGGCACCAGGTCGTGGAGGCCGGCGGTTGGCCTCCCTTGGCTATAAATGTGAGGGAGGGGCAGAGTCCCACGCCCAACTTTCCTTCGTCTTGCTCCCACCTGCTTTTCTCTTCTCCATCTTGCTCCCATCTTCTCCATCTTGGCGCCCGTGATGGCACCTCTTCCCGCGGTGGGGGCCATAGGATTCGGAGCATCCCCCATGACGAAGGGAGGCATGCCGTGATCGTGCACCCGCCTCGGTCGCACTTCTCCTCACTAGACGTGCTCCCTGAGTTCGTGGTGTGGCCGGAGAGCCCGGCCGGCACCTTGCTCCGCCTCCCGCCCTTCTTCTCCAGTGAGCTTCCTTCTCCGGGGCTCGATGGTCTCTGGCTGTAGGCTGACGGTTGATGCAGCAGGGCTTCGTGGGTTGTCGCCAAGGTGACCGTCTCCGACAGCGTGGTCCTGACCCGTGGCTGGCAGACCTTCGCCCGCGCGCGCGACCTGGGCAAAAGGTGCACCCTCCACTTCAAGTACGACTACCTGGCGACCCTCTACGTGAGGGTGTTCAGGGAGGATGGCTGCCGCGTGGGGTGCTGCCCGGAGGATGGCAGCGATGACGATGGTGGCGATGGTGAGCTTGTCCTTGGCGACGCACGCTCCTCCTCCCGTGACGGCAGCTCTTCCTCGGATGAGAGCTCGAGCAGTGGCGGCTACGACCGGCCCCCGCATCGTCGTGCTCGGGTCGAGGACGCCGGTGGTTCGTCCCTCCGCGGCGCCCCGGTGAAGCTGGAGAGGAGCCCGGCGTGAGGCTGGGGACCGGCGAACTTGGACTCAAGGCCAGTGGCCCCAGGTCACCCACGGAAGAACTGGTGAAGCGTCGGGCCACCTTGAGGTGCTGCTTGAGGATGCGACACTGGTGCCGAGCTCGTGCGCCTTCGGGTCCTCTTTGTTTAGCCTTTCCTTTCTCCTGTAATTCAAAAAAAAAGGATGTACCCCGTGGGGGCATGTAATGAACTATGGCAGTTATGCCCTTTATGATATGCTTGCTATCTTGATGTTGTGTTGTGATGTTTGCGGCCTGGATAGGCAAGGGTTGGATAACTTAGCTTGCCATATGCGTAGCAGTTTTCCACCTCGTGAGGACTTGGCCTTAGGTACATGATGGGCCCCCCTTCCCGGGGGCCGTGGGGTCTCAAGAGCTGTCGCGGAGCCGCCGCAGGGCTGCTCTCAAAAGAAAAAGAAAAGACTGACGAGTGGCTCACTCCTCCTTTTGTGAGCCCCTCCACCATAGATTAGCTCGGACTTGTCGCACCGCATCACGCTGCCCGGGAGGCACGGACATCAGGGGTGCTGGTGCCAGTGAGCTTGATCGAGGGCTCCTCGCAAGGATGAAGCCGAAACACCAGGATTCGGCGCGGTGCGTGCGCACAAGGGCAGGCCTGACACGCACACACTTGCCTAGCCCCACGCGCAAGGCGCGCGAGAAGAAGTGACAAGCGACTACCACCTCTCGCATGCCCTTAGGCCAAAAACAGCTCAGGAGAAGGAAATAGCTCAAGGAACTGGAGTTCGAAAATACCAAATCCATTGAAAGGTTACTAAAAACACTACAAGCAACTTCGGAAAGCAAATGAACAGCCGCGTCCGGCACCTAAACTAGTCTTCTCACCAGCACGGAGCTAAGTGCTGCCACTAAGACGTGGGAGGTAGGCCCCATGAGGCCCCAGGGCGACTCTCAGGAGACTCCGGGGCGTGTACAGCCCCACTCATTATTACGTGAGAGTGTCACGAGCAGAGACCTTCATAGGCTGGAGCCTTTCTTCAGGGGTAGAACTTTCGGAGGTGCTGGATGTTCCAGGCGCTCTAGATGGGCACCCTGTCCTGTGTCTCCAGGCGCGCGGCGCCAGGCCTGGAGACATGGGCAATCCTAAACGGGCCCTTCCACATGGGAGGGAGCTTGTGCAGCCCCTCCACGAGGTCGCCCACCTCTAACGTCCTGGGGCGGATGCTGCAGTAGTGGTACCGCTGTAGTGCCTGCTGGTACCTTGCTGCCCGGAGCGAGGCTTGTCGGCGGTGTTCCTCCCCAAGACAAGATCCATACCCCGCGTGGTGTCCTAGCGTGCCTCGTCGAAGGCCAGGACCTGCGTGGAGTGATGCTTGACCTCGTGTGGGAGAACCGCTTCTGCTCCGCGGACGAGGAAGAATGGCATTTCTCCCGTTGGCTTGGTCGCGGTGGTGCGGATGGACCATAGCACGGACTGCAGCTCGTCGAGCCAGCCCCTGCCACAGGCCTTGAGCTTCTTCTTGAAGGTCCTGGTCTTGAGCCCCCTCAGGACTTCTGCGTTGGCCCGTTCGGCCTGGCCGTTGCTCCGTGGGTGTGCCACGGAGGCGTAGCAGATCTGAGTTCCAAGGTTAGCACAGTATGTTTTGAAAAGGTTGTTGGTGAACTGCGAGCCCTTGTCGGTGATGATGCGGTTGGGGACCCCAAACTAGCTCACGATTCCCCGGATGAACTTGACGGCCGATCCAGCTGGGATAGTGCGCACGCCTTCTACCTCTGCCCACTTGGTGAACTTGTCGATGGTGATGTAGAGGTACCGGTAACCCCCTGGCGCCGGAGGGAACGGCCCTAAGATGTCCAGCCCCCAGACCGTGAATGGTCATGTGAGCGGGATTGTCTTGAGGCCCTGCGCGGGCTAGTGGATCTTCTTGGCGTGGAACTGGCATGCTTCACAAGAGCACACCAGCTCTGCAGCATCGTTGAGTGTGGTGGGCCAGTAGAAGCCGCTACGGAATGCCTTGCCCACCAGAGTGCGCGATGAGGAATGATGCCCACAGTCTCCACCATGTATGTTTGCTAGCAGCTCGTGCCCCTGTTCCCTGGAGATGCACCGCAACGAAACGTCATTGGGCCTCTTGTGATATAACTCACCATCTTTGATGCAGTAGATGGTGGCTTGGTGGGCCATGCGCTCGGCGTCCTCCTCCTTCTCTGGCAGTGTCCCTTGAAGCAAGTACGTTTTGAACTCTTCGATCCAGCACCCCTCCTGAGGCTCGAGCGCAAGCAGCAGGCAGGCTCCCGAGGGGTGACCATAGGCTGGGGCGCCCATCTCGGGTGCCTGTGGCAAGTCCTCCTGAGGCGGTGCTGGAGTCGTGGCGTGGGGGGTCATAGATGGCTTGAAGAGCCGTTCCTCGAACACTCCCGACTCCTGAGGAAGCCTGCGGAGGCTCTCTTGGCAATGTCGTCCGTGTAACATCCCAAATTTCCAATTTGGCATGTTATACATAGGTCATACATGCATATCATATTTTATTGCTTTTTCGTTTGCAATCCTCGGAATCCTAAGCAACTGAAGGACCTTCGGAGAGAGTTGGGGATTTTCTAATTTTCATATTTGAAATTTTTATCAAATAGTGAAGACGAGGATTTGATTTTAATTATTTTCACTCCGGAAAATATTTCATTTTAAAATAATAAATGAGGGGAGATAATATGACTTCTCCAAAATAATTGAAATATCGGAGGAAAAATGTTAAAATCATTTTTGGGATTTTATTTGAATTTATTCGGGATTTTATTGCTCCTAGAAAAATGTTGCACGTTTTTAAAATTTGCATTTTAGGGGCCAAGAAAAGTTCATCCTGTTCTAAATATTTTATTTAGACGGAGAAAACTTGTTTTGGAATTTTTAGAATTTTATTTATTTTTTCTAGGAATTTTATTTCGGCGGAATGGTTTTTTTTTTTAAAAAATAACCTCGCGCCCAACTGGGCCGAAGGCCCAGCCGAGCAGGCCGGCCCAGCCGCCAGCCGCCGCCGCCTTCCCCGCGCGCGCGCCGTGCGCGGCACGGACGCCGAGGGCGGGTCCGAGCCGGACTCCACCCCCGGGCGCCCCCTTCCCCAAGCCGAGCCGCCCCGCCCTCCTATTTAATGCCGCCGCCCCGCCGCCACACCACCACCCGCCACCCGCCGCCGCCGTCGGAGCCCGAGCCGCCCCGAGCCCCGATCTGTCGCCGCCGCCGGAGCCGCCGCCGTCGCCCCGCGTCGCCGCCGCCACCCCGCAGCCACCCCGCCGCCACCCCGCAGCCCCGCAGCCCCGCCGCCCGTTGCTGAGCCCCGCCGAAGCCGCCGCCCCGCTGGACGAGCCTCGTCGGAGGTACCCGACCCTGCCGCCGGTTTATTACAGAAAACCCTCAGTTTTTTTTTTCAAAAACCCTAGATCATTTTTTTCTAGATCGGTTTATTTAATTCTTCCCGGTTTATTTACTTAGCGAATGTTTGTTCGTCCGTTCATTTTAACGAACGTGTTCACTGTTTAGTTTCTGTTAACGAACGTTCATTCGTTTAGCCGTTCGTCGCTTTTCTTTTTATTGGATTTATTCCGTGATTATTCTGATCGTGATTTCTGATCCGATATTCATACCTGTTTATCTTTTCGCTCGTTTATCGGAATCAGGCGATTCAAGCGCCTGGAGATTCATCTCGAAACCCTCTTTCCGAATAATCAACTCAAACAAGATTTTTCTTCTGTAAAATTTGACTTAGATCCAGACTAGCAAAACGAAGTTGTTTCTTTTGCCGTTTGTGTTTTGTTGCTTCGTTTGATTTGATTCTTTTTGCAAACCGGAGTTCTTAAGGTGAACTCTCCGGTCAAACTCTTTTATTTGGGATTTTACTTGTGCATCTTTGATTGTTGCTTATGTATGTTATTGTTTGCTTGCGATAGAATTCCCGGAGTGCGAAGCGTGTTACTACGAGTCACTAGGATTCCCGGATCGTCAGCAAGGCAAATAACACATTGATCATACTCTTTTCATACCCAGTTTTTATGCATTAGTTTCCATCTTCAAACATTGCATGACTAGGATGCCTTTAACATGTGGGTATTGGGAAGTAGTTGATGAGGTAGAACCTATTATCCTGTTTATTATCAAACCCTTGGGAGTTATTTCTACGTTATGCTTATATTGCCATGCTATGCTCGTAGACGTGGATTGGGTTTGAGCGATATCCATGACAGATGTGAGATTGATAATTAATGGTTTACTTAAGGTGGCAACTTTAATACACATCTGGGTGGATTGAGGCACCTGGGGTTACTAGTGATTGCCTGTTTTATTTTTGGAAATCCCGAAGTTACCGTGTGATTCTCCTATGGACCGCCACCCAGGCTCAAAGGGAACTGAGTCTATTCATGCTAGAAACTTCCGTGTGCAGCCGCACGCTATTATGGGCTCTAGCATAGTTTGAGTAAGTTGCGTGAAGCTCTTGAAGAGGTGGATCAGTAGGTAGTGGGTTTGTAGGTTTGGTATGGTCTGCCCGGAGTAGAGAGTTAATGCTTATGAAAGACTGTGTCTCGGTCATCCGTCTCTCAAACACCATGCAGTGCGAGAATCAACGGAGGCGATCGAGTCTTGCAGGGAAAAGTGCGCAAACCTCTGCAGAGTGTACAATCTAATCATGGTTAGCCGTGTCCCCGGTCATGGACAATTCTGAGTACCTAGTACTTGAGTATTCGCATGTATCTCAACACTCCTAAATTAATATTACTGGGTTGTTAATTACTTTTAATTGGGATCATTGAGTTGGGGTTACCTTCTCAGATGATGTTTCAACTACCATGATAGTTAAATTAAAATTGATTCCTTTGTAGTAGGGAAAAATTGGCTTTTCGCAAAACTGTAACCATAGAGCTTTCCACCAGCCAATTATGCATGTAGTGGTAGCATTATTCTGTTATTGCTCTTTTGTGTTACATTGCTAGCATATTCCATGTGCTGACCCGTTCTCGGGCTGCAACGTATTATGTTGCAGAATTTTCAGACGAGGAGTAAGGTTCGTAGGTCGTTGCCGTGCAGCTCAGTTATGTCGTTGGAGTTGATGGACTCACTTTATCTTCCAAGCCTTCCGCTGTTATCGCATTAGATGGCCTTAAGCCATATTATTGTAATAAGTTCTCTTTTGAGACATTTGATGTAATAAGTGTGTGATTGCTACTCTGTTATAAATCCTTCGAAGTACTGTGTGGTGTCAGCATTACTGATCCAGGGATGACACCTGAGCACAGAGACTTGACCATCTGAGGTCGGGTCGCTACAAGATGGTATCAGAGCACACACTGAGTGTAGGACACGACCACTAAGATAAACCATAGGTCACACTTCTCTTCTCATTTCTGACTCCTCTCCTCTTTCCACTCTTTAGGATGAAGGAGATGAAGACCAAGTTTGCACAGCCGGATGAAGACACACCTTTTGGACGCCACTTGAAGGAAATCACTAGGTACTTGAATATTGGAATACCAAGCTTCACTGGGACGAACAATGCCACTCTACCGGAAGAAGAGCGCTGGATGATTCAAGTACGAGTTCCAGGAAGGACGTTCTCGCCAAATTCTAAACCCATAGAGTTTTCTTTCGAAGCACCCACTTGGAGCCTTGGCAAGAGTATGGCAGCTCATATTACCATGGGACGCATTGGAGAAATCTACAACAAGGAACTTGAGGATACCACCTATCAAATATGTGGGCGTCGAGATGAACAATGGGAGATGATCAGCACCAGGAAGGATAGATCCGTCGCAGCCTTTTTCCAGGAGCAAAACCAGCACATTCGACGTCAGGAGAACCAGATGTGCGCAGACATGATCGAGTTGAGGAAGGCGAAGACCAGGATCATCGAGCTGGAGGAAGAACTTAAGTTCACATGCGATGGATATGAGGAGGAAATCAAGACCCTATTGGAGAAGAATGATGACTTGGTTGAGAAGATCAGAATCTTTATGGGAGGACCAGTTCCGAAAGAAGACCTCATTCGTACGGACAACTATATCATCATCGACGACACCGACTCGGATTCAACTGATGATGATTACGAAGATGAAGCTGGAGTAGACATCATGGAGTCTTCCACCGATCAAAATTTCTAGATGACCACCATATGATAATAGTATGTTCCCCCATGTAACTAGTAGTAGTGAGCACTTTTGCGATAGTCCTAGACCGTTTTGTATGCCCTTGCTTGTTTGATTGAATGAATGCTTGTGTTTGCCTCATATACATATGGGTAGTGTTTCTCCCCTAGATCTTTTTCTATTCTAAATCTCTTCCATATAAACCCATCAGATGCCTCCGAGGAGAGACCCCGAGTTTGTTTTCCCACCGAAGATCACCCAGTTGATCCAGCAGCAGAATGCCCTGATGCAGTTGTTAGTTCAGAACCAGGGAAATGCCAATAACAACACTGCCAACAACAACAACCCGGCGCCAGTGGATAACCTCGTTCGTTTCTTAAAGTTACAGCCGCCGGTGTTCTCTAGTAGCATCGAGCCAATAGTTGCAGATGATTGGCTACGTCGTATTGGAAGGGAGTTAACCACCACTGGATGCACAGATGCTGAGAAGGTGTGTTTTGCCGCACACCAACTGGATGGACCTGCAGCAGCATGGTGGGAGAATTTCACAGCCACCTATCCTATCGACACTATCACATGGGCTCAGTTTCAGCAGGCTTTTCGCACTGCCCATGTCTCGACTGGAGCTATGCAGATGAAGAAGCGTGAGTTTCGCAACCTACGCCAGGGGAATCATACTGTTGGCCAGTACGTGGATGACTTTAGCAAGTTATCATGTTATGCCCCTGATGACGTGGCCACAGATGCCGCGAAGCAGGAGAAGTTTATGGAAGGGCTGAATGATGAGATGAGTATGCAGTTGATGGTAGAACAACCTTCACCAACTACCAGGAGTTGGTAGATAAGGCCCTAATGATTGAAGGGAAGCAGCAGCAGATTGATAATCGTAAGAGGAAGTATGGACAAGGGAAATACAATTCAGGAGCTCACCAGAAGCCTCGCTTGGCCCCGAACTCGGGAGGACTTGTTCATAACCATGGAGGACATAACCATGCTGGAGGAGGATCGCATAACCATAATGGTGTGAAGAACGGGAATGGGAATGGAGCCAACAATAACCAGAACCACTCTAACCCATCCACACCCGCAAAGAGGGACTTAAGCCAAGTTGTTTGCTACTAGTGCGGGAAGACAGGGCACTATGCCAATGACTGCTCTGAGGGAAAGAATGGGAATGGAAACGGGAGCGCAGGGAAGAAGCCCAATCCATTCAACAAAGGACAAGTGAACCACGTTAACGTGAAGGAGGTTGAAGAGCAGCCGGACGCGGTAATAGGTAAGTTTTTGGTTCAGTCATTTACCACTATTGTTCTTTTCGATACTAGTGCATCGTATTCATACATATCAAGAGGATTTGTGGAAAAGTTTAAGTTACCAACCCAAACCCTTAGGACACCCCTCTTAGTGAGCTCGCCAGGATCAGAGTACATGGCTAGCAGTTGGTGCACCCAGATACCCCTAATCATTGGAACACATGTATTCCCGTCTGACCTAATTATCTTGGAGTCGCAACGATTGTATGTGATATTAGGTATGGACTGGATGTCAAAGTATGGAGGAAGTATTGACCGTGCTAGTAAGTCAATTTATCTCACCACCCCGGAGGGAAAAAGGATTAAGTATGTATCTAGGCATGTGCCTAGGAGGAGCCAAGTAAACGCCCTCACGGGAGTTGTACAGGAGGACGTGCCTGTAGTAAAGGATTTTCTGGATGTTTTCCCCGAAGAGTTACCTGGTATGCCACCGGACAGAGACATCGAGTTTTTGATAGAGTTATTGCCAGGAACAGGACCGATATCCAAGACACCCTATCGGATGCTAGCAAATGATCTGGAGGAAATTAAGAAGCAGATTAAGGAGTTGTTGGAGAAAGGTTACATTCGTAGAAGCTCGTCACCTTGGGGAGCCCCAGTACTTTTGGTGGATAAGAAGGATAAATCCCTGAGGATGGTTGTTGATTACCGAGCTCTGAATGAAGTAACGATAAAGAACAAGTATCCCTTACTGATGATCAATGATCTGTTTGACCAGCTACAAGGAGCTAAGGTGTTTTAAAAGATTGATCTACGATCAGGATACCATCAGTTGAAGATCCGAGAGCAGGATATACCCAAGACAGCGTTTACCACACGGTATGGATTATATGAGTATATGGTCATGTCATTTGGACTGACTAACGCCCCTGCCTATTTCATCAGTATGATGAACAAGGTGTTCATGGAGTATTTGGACAAGTTTGTTGTGGTATTCATTGAAGATATTATGATATACTCGAAGAACGAAGAGGAGCACGCGGAGCACTTGCGTTTGGTTCTCGAGAAACTCAGGGAACACCAGTTATACGCCAAATTCAGCAAGTGCGAGTTTTGGTTGAAGGAAGTTGGATTTCTTGGACATGTTATATCCGGAGAGGGTATAGTAGTGGATCCTAGTAAGGTTCAGTCGGTCACTGAATGGTTGGCACCCACTTCAGTTGGCGAGATCCGCAGTTTTCTTGGACTGGCAGGATATTATCGGAGGTTCATTGAGAATTTTTCCAAGATTGCTAAACCAATGACTGAATTGTTAAAGAAGGATACTAAGTTCAAATGGACGGAGGAGTGCGAGACAAGTTTTCAAGAGCTGAAGGAGCGATTGACTACAGCGCCAGTACTGACCTTGCTAGATATACATAAGGAGTTTCAAGTGTATTGTGACGCCTCTCGCTTGGGACTTGGATGTGTGCTTATGCAGGAAGGAAAGGTTGTTTCGTATGCCTCACGACAACTGAAGCCACACGAGTTGAACTATGACACGCATGATTTGGAGTTAGCAGCCGTAGTGCATGCTTTAAAGACCTGGAGACATTATCTTATTGGAAACCGTTGTGATGTGTACACGGATCATAAGAGCTTGAAGTACATTTTCACACAAAAGGAGTTGAACCTCAGGCAGAGGAGAGGGTTGGAACTTATAAAGGATTACGACATGAAGCTACACTACCATCCATGAAAAGCCAATGTCGTAGCAGACGCGTTGAGCCGGAAGAGTTATGCTAATGTTCTTGTGAGCAAGGGAATGCCAAAGGAGTTAGCTGCAGAGATCATGGAACTACGATTGGAGATTGTTCCTAGAGGTTTTCTTGCAACAATGGAAGTTCAGTCGACACTATTGGACAAGATTCGAGAAGCTCAGAAGGAAGACAAAGAGATTGCTGAGATAAGAGAAAGGATGGGCGAAGGTAAAGCCAAAGGTTTTCGCGAAGATGAGCACGATACCTTATGGTTTGAGGACCGGATTTATGTGCCCAACAATTCAGAGATCAGGAAGTTGATACTTCAGGAGGCCCATGACTCACCATACTCGATTCACCCCGGAAACACCAAGACGTATTTGGACTTGAAGGAACGTTTCTGGTGGACTAGAATGAAGAAGGATATTGCCGAGTATGTAGCCGTATGCGATGTATGTCAAAGAGTGAAGGCAGAACATCAGAAGCCAGCAGGACTGTTACAACTTATGCCAATACCCGAATGGAAGTGGGACAAACTTGGTATGGACTTTATTACTGGATTACCCAGAACCAAGGCAGGATATGATTCTATATGGGTAGTTGTGGATCGATTGACTAAGGTAGATCATTTCATCCCGATGAAAACAACGTATACAAGTGCGAAGTTGGCCAAGATATATATGACCAGGATCGTATGTTTACATGGAGTTCCGAGGAGCATCTTATCAGATAGAGGAACCCAGTTTACTTCAAAGTTTTGGCATCAGCTACACCAGACTTTGGGGACCCGATTGGAGTTCAGTACAGCTTTTCACCCGCAGACAGATGGGCAGACAGAGAGAGTCAATCAGATTTTGGAAGTTATGTTGAGAGCCTGTGCCCTAGATTATGGATCTAGTTGGGATGTCAATTTTCCGTACGTAGAGTTTTCTTATAACAACAGTTACCAGGCCAGTTTGAAGATGGCACCATTCGAAGCTCTGTATGGACGCAGATGTAGAACAGCATTGACCTGGGACGAAGTAGGAGACCGTCAGTTGTTTGGACCAGATTTGATCAAGGAATCAGAGGAGAAGGTTAAACTAATCAGAGACAGACTAAAGATTGCCCAGTCCAGACAGAAGAGTTACGCAGATTCAAAACGCAAGGAAGTAACCTATGAAGTTGGAGACAGAGCCTATCTACGCGTATCACCCTTGAGGGGAGTAAAACGTTTTGGAGTTAAGGGAAAGTTAGCCCCGAGATTTGTAGGACCGTATCGTGTTTTGGAACGGATGGGAGAAGTTGCCTACAAGCTGGAGTTACCTGAAGGATTGTCAGGAGTTCACGATGTGTTTCACGTATCACAGCTGAAGAAGTGCCATGCTGAGACGGCAGATATACCGTTGGATGATACCAAACCTTTGGAGGCGATTCAGCTGGATAATAATCTGACCTATGAGGAGAAGCCAGTTAAGATTCTTGAGTTTGATAGCCGAGTCACTCGCAACAAGGTGCTCAAGTTTTGCAAAGTTCAGTGGAGACATCATACTGAGGAGGAAGCCACCTGGGAGCGAGAGGAGGATATTCGCAAGGACCATCCGCACCTATTTTCTAGCCAACCCGAATCTCGAGGGCGAGATTCATCTTAAGGGGGGTAGGTTTGTAACATCCCAAATTTCCAATTTGGCATGTTATACATAGGTCATACTTGCATATCATATTTTATTGCTTTTTCGTTTGCAATCCTCGGAATCCTAAGCAACTGAAGGACCTTCGGAGAGAGTTGGGGATTTTCTAATTTTCATATTTGAAATTTTTATCAAATAGTGAAGACGAGGTTTGATTTTAATTATTTTCACTCCGGAAAATATTTCATTTTAAAATAATAAATGAGGGGAGATAATATGACTTCTCCAAAATAATTGAAATATCAGAGGAACAATGTTGAAATCATTTATGGGATTTTATTTGAATTTATTCGAGATTTTATTGCTCCTAGAAAAATGTTGCATGTTTTTAAAATTTGCATTTTAGGGGCCAAGAAAAGTTCATCCTGTTCTAAATATTTTATTTAGACGGAGAAAACTTGTTTTGGAATTTTTAGAATTTTATTTATTTTTTCTAGGAATTTTATTTCGGCGGAATGGTTTTAAAAAAAATAACCTCGTGCCCGACTAGGCCGAAGGCCCAGCCGAGCAGGCCGGCCCAGCCGCCAGCCGCCGCCGCCTTCACCACGCGCGCGCCGTGCACGGCACGGACGCCGAGGGCGGGTCCGAGCCGGACTCCACCCCCGGGCGCCCCCTTCCCCAAGCCGAGCCGCCCCGCCCTCCTATTTAATGCTGCCGCCCCGGTGCCACACCACCACCCGCCACCTGTCGCCGCCGTCGGAGCCCGAGCCACCCCGAGCCCCGATCCGCCGCTGCCGCCGGAGCCGCCGCCACCCCGCAGCCACCCCGCCCCCGCCGCCGGTTTATTTCAGAAAACCCTCGGGTTTTTTTTTTGAAAAACCCTAGATCGTTTTTTTTCTAGATCGGTTTATTTTATTTTTCCCGGTTTATTAACTTAGCGAACATTCGTTCGTCCGTTCGTTTTAACGAACGTGTTCACTGTTTAGTTTCTGTTAACGAACGTTCATTCATTTAGCCGTTCGTCGCTTTTCTTTTTATTGGATTTATTCCGCAATTATTCTGATCGCGATTTCTGATCCGATATTCAAACCTGTTTATCTTTTCGCTCGTTTATTGGAATCAGGCGATTCAAGCGCCTGGAGTTTCATCTCGAAACCCTCTTTCCGAATAATCAACTCAAACAAGATTTTTCTTCTGTAAAATTTTACTTAGATCCAGACTAGCAAAACGAAGTTGTTTCTTTTGCCGTTTGTGTTTCGTTGCTTCATTTGATTTGATTCTTTTTGCAAACCGGAGTTCTTAAGTTGAACTCTCTGGTCAAACTCTTTTATTTGGGATTCTACTTGTGCATATTTGATTGTTGCTTATGTATGTTATTGTTTGCTTGCGATAGAATTCCCGGAGTGCGAAGCGTGTTATTACGAGTCACTAGGATTCCCGGATCGTCGGCAAGGCAAGTAACACATTGATCATACTCTTTTCATACCCAGTTTTTATGCATTAGTTTCCATCCTCAAACATTGCATGACTAGGATGCCTTTAACATGTGGGTATTGGGAAGTAGTTGATGAGGCAGAACCTATTATCCTGTTTATTATCAAACCCTTGGGAGTTACTTCTACGTTTTGCTTATATTGCCATGCTATGCTCGTAGACGTGGATTGGGTTTGAGCGATATCCATGACAGATGTGAGATTGATAATTAATGGTTTACTTAAGGTGGCAACTTTAATACACATCTGGGTGGATTGAGGCACCTGGGGTTACCAGTGATTGCATGTTTTATTTTTGGAAATCCCGGGGTTACCGTGTGATTCTCCTATGGACCGCCACCCAGGCTCAAAGGGAACTGAGTCTATTCATGCTAGAAACTTCCGTGTGCAGCCGCAAGCTATTATGGGCTCTAGCATAGTTTGAGTAAGTTGCGTAAAGCTCTTGAAGAGGTGGATCAACAGGTAGTGGGTTTGTAGGTTTGGTATGGTCTGCCCGGAGTAGAGAGTTAATGCTTCTGAAAGACTGTGTCTCGGTCATCCGTCTCTCAAACACCATGCAGTGCGAGAATCAACGGAGGTGATCGAGTCTTGCGGGGAAAAGTGCGCAAACCTCTGCAGAGTGTACAATCTAATCATGGTTAGCCGTGTCCCCGGTCATGGACAATTCTGAGTATCTAGTACTTGAGTATTCGCATGTATCTCAACACTCCTAAATTAATATTACTGGGTTGTTAATTACTTTTAATTGGGATCATTGAGTTGGGGTTACCTTCTCAGATGATGTTTCAACTACCATGATAGTTAAATTAAAATTGATTCCTTTGTAGTAGGGAAAAATTGGCTTTTCGCAAAACTGTAACCATAGAGCTTTCCACCAGCCAATTATGCATGTAGTGGTAGCATTATTCTGTTATTGCTCTTTTGTGTTACATTGCCAGCATATTCCATGTGCTGACCCGTTCTCGGGCTGCAACGTATTATGTTGCAGAATTTTCAAACGAGGAGTAAGGTTCGTAGGTCATTGCCGTGCAGCTCAGTTATGCCGTTGGAGTTGATGGACTCACTTTATCTTCCAAGCCTTCCGCTGTTATCGCATTAGATGGCCTTAAGCCATATTATTGTAATAAGTTCTCTTTTGAGACATTCGATGTAATAAGTGTGTGATTGCTACTCTGTTATAAATCCTTCGAAGTACTGTGTGGTGTCAGCATTACTGATCCAGGGATGACACCTGAGCACAGAGACTTGACCATCTGAGGTCGGGTCGCTACAGTCCGCTTCCTTGTTCGTTCCGCGCAGCACGTGCTGCAGCTCCACGCCCATGAAGCACTTCTCCATCTTGCGCACCTCCTCTAGGTATGCCTCCATGTGCTCGTCCTTAGGCGTGTACTCTTTGTTGGAGAAGTTGAGGAGAAGCTGAGAGTCGCCCTTGATGGTGAGGCGCTTCACTCCCAGCACGGCCGCGGCCCTGAGCCCGGCGAGCAAGCCTTCGAATTCTGAGTTGTTGGAGACCTTCTCACCCTGCTGAAAGCAGAGTTGCACCGCGTAACAAAGCTTGTCCTTGGTGGGTGAGATGAGGACGGCCCCCGCTCCTGCGCCTTGTCGCACAAACGCCCCGCCAAAGTACATGATCCATCCGTCTGGCTCCTCGTCTCCTCGTAGGAGGGAGCAGTTTTCACCTACTCCGTGGTCGGGAGGGTCAGTCCACTCGGCCATGAAGTCTGCGAGGGCCGCACCCTTGATGACCCTGGTGATACTGAACTCGTGATTGAATGCCTAAAGCTCGATGTTCCATTCAGCAACCCGCCCAGCCGCGTTCGGGCTCCGGAGTACCCTCTCCAGCGCGTACACTGAAACAACCTTGATGGGGTGGCCTTGAAAGTAGTGGCGCAGTTTCCTGGAGGTGACCTGGAGCGCGAGCAGGAGCTTCTGAGGCATGGCGTAGCGCACCAGGGCCTCCCTCAGTATCGTGCTGAAGAAGTAGATAGGGTGCTCGACGAGGGAGGAGGCATCAGCGGAGTCTTGTTCTTAGCGAGGGTGCGGATCCTCCATGGCTTCATGAGGCCCGTCCTCGGGAGCCTTGGTAGCCGCGAGGTCAATCGTGACCTTAGGAGGAATGTCGACCACCGGGTCGGTCGAGGCCCCAGACGCATCGTCTCGAGGGTGTTGTGCCTTGCTTGATGGTTGTGCATCCTGCTGAGGTTTCTTGATTGGGCATTCCTTCCTTAGTGCCACCAGGGCGGCACTGGCTTGCCATCAGGGCGGCACTGGCTGAGTGAGGGGTGGCTGCCATATAGAGCACCAAGGGCTCGAGAGGGCGTGGTGCCACCATCACTGGCGGGCTAGTCAAATATCTCTTGAGGTCCTAGAAGGCTGCGTCCGCCTCTGGGGCCCACTCAAATGGCTCCTTCCTCTTCATCACCTTGAATAACGGGAGGGCACGCTCCCCTAGCTTGGAAATGAAACGCCAAAGTGAGGTTACACAGCCCGCCAGCTTCTGCATCTCCTTCAGCGTCTGTGGGGGGCTCATGTCCTCTATCGCCTTGACCTTCTCTGGGTTGGCCTTGATCCCTCTGTGCGACACCAAGAAGCCCAGAAGCTTGCCGGATTGGACCCTGAACACACACTTCTCGGGGTTAAGCCGAAGATCCACCTTGCGCAGGCTGGCGAACGTCTCCTCCAGATCTTCTATCAGGGTCCTAGCCTCCCGAGACTTCACCAGTATATCGTCAACATAGGCCTCTGCGTTCCTCCGTGCTGCGTACCCAGGGCGATATGCATTAGTCGCTTGAAGGTGGCCCCGGCATTATGCAGCCCGAATGGCATGCAAGTGTAGCAGTACACCCCACAGGGGGTGAGGAATGTCGTCTTCTCCACATGCTCCACAGCCATCTTGATCTGGTGGTAGCCCGAGAAGGCATCCAGGAAGCACAACAGGTCGCATTCGACGGTGGAGTCGATGACATGGTCGATGCGAGGGAGCAGGAAAGGATCTTGCGGGTGGGCCTTGTGGAGGTTGGTGAAGTCAACACACATGTGTTCCTTTCCTCCTTTCTTGGGGATGATGACTGGGTTCGCCAGCCACTCTGGGTATCGTATCTCTCTGATGACCCCTGCGTAGCTTGCGAGTTTCCTTGACGATGAAGGCCTGCATCTCGGTGGATTGACAGCGGGCCTTCTGCTTCACTGGCCACACGTTGGGGCATACCCTCAAATGGTGCTCGATTATCCCCCTTGGGACCCCAGCCAGGTGTTTGGGTTCCCAAGCAAATACATCCTTGTTGGCTTGCAAAAAGTTGATCAATGCCTCCTCTTGGTCCTGAGGGAGGCTAGCCCCTATGGTGAAGGTGGCGTTGGTCGCCCCATCCTCACTGACCAGCACTTGCTTTGTCTCGGCTCGGTCTTGGGAGAATAACTACTTCTTCTTGGCCGGCACTGCCTCTAGGGCCTCCTGGCCCCCCGTCTCATCGGGCAGCGCAGACGCGGCTGACCTGAAGGTGAGCTTGAGGGCCTGCATCGTGCCTTTGGTGTCCCCCGCCATCGTAAGGACACCATTGCTGCCAGGCATCTTCATGAGGTTGTACGCAGGGTGGGTTGCAACCATGAACTGGGCCATGGCCGGGTACCCCAGAATAGCATTGTACGGCATGTCGATCTTGGCGATGTCGAAGTCGATGAGCTCGGTGCAGTAGTTGTCGCGGGTCCTGAAAGTGACAGGGAGACGGATCTGCCCTAGGGGCCTGGTGGAGCCGTCGCCAGCCCCGGAGAAAGGCTTGGAGGGCAGAGCCGGCTAGGTGGCACATGGAGTAGGCCAAACGCCTCCGGAGAGAGCATGTTGAGGCCGGCTCCCCCGTCGATGAGGGTCCTCGTTATTGCCACGTGGCAAACAGTGGGGGTGCAAATCACTAGGAGCGCGCCTGCTCCCATTGTCGCGGTAGGATGATCCGCGGGGCCGAAGATGAGGTCGGCTTTGGGTGCCACCCAGCCCGGGGGAGCCCCCGAGCTCGCCTGAGTGGCGCCTACTCATCGGTACAACTGCTTGATGTGGCGGTCGGAGGGTGGTGCCTGCGAGCCACCTAGGAGATCTGCGATGACCGGGGGCGCCGGTGCGGTGTAGTGGGAGAGGAAGAGGTCGCGCAGCTCCTCCCAGGAGGCCACAGAGGATGCCGGCGGGTTGAGCAACCAGGAGCGCCGTGCGCCTACAAGGGCCATGGGGAGCCAGTTGGCCTTCACCTTGTTGTCTCCACCGGCCACCCAGACTGCCTCCTCGTATGCTTGAAGAAAGGGGGCCAGATCTGCCGTACCGCCATAGCACGGCGGCATCTCCGGTCGGAACTTGGGCGGCCACTGCACCTGCCACAGGGAGAGGGTGAAGCAGCGCAACCCCGGTGCTTCTTCGGCGGCGCACGTCGACTGGGCCGGCAGAGGAGCGCCCACCATCTGGGTCAGCGACACGATCTAGTGGTCGAGGTAGAAGATTCCGACGCACCCCTACCTGGCGCGCCAAATGTCGAATTATGGGATGCGCAAACCCTTGAGAGGTTCGAACTCTGGGGTGCGTGCGGAGATCTCAACCTATCGAGGCTCCCTACTCGCGATCGTCCTAAGCCTAACGCGTCAAGCTCGAAGAGACACGGAGAAATAGCAGTTTATCCTGGTTCGGGCCACCTTGCGGCGTAATACCCTACTCCAGCATTTTGGTGGATTGCCTTAGAGGGCTGAGGATGAACTAGTACAGTGGATGAACAGGCCTCCGGAGGTGAGGTATTCTTGAGCTCGTGTGGTGTGAGCTAGTTCTACTTCGACTTGTCCTTGTCCCGCCGCCCTTCTATGGTGGTGGATAGTCCTATTTATAGAGGCCTTGATCCTCTTCCCAAATGTTGGCGAGAAGGGATCCCACAACGGCGAGATTTGAAAGGGGACAAGTAGTACAGCTTACCCTAACAAAAGTAGTCTTCGCCTGTGAAAAGCCTCTGGTCATGATGCTGCGATGGGCTCGTGGATGACCTCCGTCCAGCCGTCTTGGAGGTCTTGGTCTCGTTGCAGCAAAATGGAAACCTTTGGCTGATTCTCCGGGACTCTGCGCCTGTGGCTTGCCTTTGCACCGAAGAGGAAACCTGCACTCTGCTCCCGCCTGGCGCCTGCCTGGCCTTGGTCGTCATGGCTCACGTTAGCTGAGCCTCGTGAGGTAACCTTGCATAGAACTCTCCGCCCCTCAGGAGCCAGCCTGAGGAGGCCGATCCTCTCGGGGGTCTTGGCGCTGCCCGCCTCACGAGGCTTGGCCCCTCGCGAGGGTTTTGCGGTGTTGATGTTGAAGCTGGGCCGTACCAGATCCTCGATGGAGCCAAGTGGTGGGCCGCAGGCAGGCAGGGCTTGATACCCCCAAATCCAGGACACCGACAAATACTTAGTAATAAAAGCATCTTTGCACTTATCCCAAGAATCAATACTATTGCGAGGCAAAGAAGAAAACCAAAATTTTGCACGATCCCTCAAAGAGAAAGGAAATAATTTCAACTTCACTATATCATTGTCCATATCTTTTTTATGCATGTCACACAATTCTACAAATGTGTTTATGAAAGTGAAACTATCCCTAGGTGGTTTTGGTAATTCATAACAACAGATAGCTCATTGAGCTAATGCTATTCCAAGACTATCATTTCAGGAAAGCTCAATGAATGGCATGGCATGGATGATGAAAGTGGATCCCTCAAAATACTAATGACAAAGTATTGACTCAAGCTCAAAATCTCAAGACTCTTCATTTTATATTTTAGTGATCCAAGATCACATTGAGTCTATAGGAAAAGCCAATACTATCAAGGAGGGATGAGGTGTTGCTTAATGAGCCTCTTGCTTCATGTCCTTGGTGATATGCTCCAAAACCCTCAGCTACTTTCTCACGTCCACAAATGACCTAAACCTAAAGCCAAAATCGGTCACACCAATTCTTTCTATCCGGCGCCACCGAGTTCAAATGTCATAGCCACTGCCACAAACCCTAGGCAAATCGGTCTTACCGATAGGGATCTCGGTCTCACCGAGATGGGATTGTAATCTCTCTGTTTCCTTTGTAACGTTTTGGTCTAACCGAAGTGAGCGATCGGTCCCGCCGAGATTGCAATGTAAACCCTCTGTTTCCCTTTTGTAACATTTCGGTCTCACCGAAAAGAGCAAATCGGTCCCACCGAGTTTACGTGACCAACTCTCTGGAAAGCTTATTACCAAAATCGGTCTCACCGAGTTTGTGTAATCGGTCTTACCGAGATTACGTTATGCCCTAACCCTAACCGAATCGGTCCTACCGAGTTGCATGTCAGTCCCACCGAAAATCCTAATGGTTACTAGGTTTACTAAATCGGTCCGACCGAATCTGTTGAATCGTTCCACCGAGTTTGGTAAATTGTGTGTAACAGTTAGATTTTGTGTGGAGGCTATATATACCCCTCCACCTCCTCTTCATTCGTAGAGAGAGCCATCAGAACAAACCTACACTTCCAACTTACCATTTCTGAGAGAGAACCACCTACTCATGTGTTGAGGCCAAGATATTCCGTTCCTACCATATGAATCTTGACCTCTATCCTTCCCCAAGTTGCTTTCCACTCAAATCTTCTTTCCACCAGATCCAAATCCCATGAGAGAGAGTTGAGTGTTGGGGAGACTATCATTTGAAGCACAAGAGCAAGGAGTTCATCATCAACGCACCATTTGTTACTTCTTGGAGAGTGGTGTCTCCTAGATTGGCTAGGTGTCACTTGGGAGCCTCCGACAAGATTGTGGAGTTGAACCAAGGAGTTTGCAAGGGCAAGGAGATCGCCTACTTCGTGAAGATCTACCGCTAGTGAGGCAAGTCCTTCATGGGCGACGGCCATGGTGGGATAGATAAGGTTGCTTCTTCGTGGACCCTTCATGTGTGGAGCCCTCCATGGACTCGCGCCACCGTTACCCTTCGTGGGTTGAAATCTCCATCAACGTGGATGTACGAGAGCACCACCTATCGGAACCACGACAAAAACAACCGTGTCTCCAATTGCGTTTGAATCCTCCAAACCCTTCCCTTTACTTTCATGCAAGTTGCATGCTTTAATTTCCGCTGCCTATATACTCTTTGCATGCTTGCTTGAATTGTATGATGATTGCTTGACTTGTCCTAAGATAGCTAAAATCTGCCAAACTCTAAAATTGGGAAAAGATTAAGTTTTTAATTGGTCAACTAGTCTAATCACCCCCCCCCCTCTAGACATACTTCAAGGTCCTACAAGTGGTATTAGAGCTTTGGTCTCCATTTGCTTTGATTTCCATACCTTTTGGTGGTCATAGCCTTGGTTTCACAACCTAGGAGAGTATGGCGTCTAGTGAGGGAAATTATCACCGTAGAGGTCCTTACTTTGATGGTACTAATTTTGCTAGTTGGAAGCATAAGATGAAAATGCATATTCTCGGACATAACCCCGTCGTTTGGGCAATCCTTTGATGGGAGAGAGCCGAACCGTGAAGCTAATGCGGAAGAATTGAAGATGCTGCAATACAACGCTCAAGCTTGTGATATCATCTTCAACGGATTGTGCCCCGAAGAATTCAACAAAATCAGCCGTCTTGAGAATGCAAAGGAAATTTGGGATACTTTGATTGATATGCATGAAGGTACCGACTCCGTCAAGGAATCCAAGTTGGATGTGCTCCAAAGTCAGCTTGACAAGTTCAAAATGAAGGATGGTGAAGGTGTCGCTGAAATGTACTCTAGGCTTGCTCTTATCACAAATGAGATTGCCGGCTTAGGGAGTGAAGAGATGACCGACAAATTCATCATCAAGAAGATCCTAAGAGCATTGGATTGAAAGTATGATACCGTGTGCACATTTATCCAAATGATGCCAAACTACAAAGATGTCAAGCCAATGGAAGTCATTGGAAGAATTGTTGCTCATGATATGTCACTCAAGGATAAGGAGGAACTTCACAACAAGTCAAGTGGTGATTACAAAGCCTCAAGTGAAGCCCCCACATAATCAAGTGAGAAACAAACCTTCAATGAAGAATTGAGCTTAATGGTGAAGAACTTCAACAAATTCTACAAGAATAGAAGCAAAGAAAGAATCTCCAAGTCAAGGTCTTACAATGACAAAAGATCTTCTAGTCGAGAGCGAAATTGATACAATTGTGGGAGACCCGAACACTATTCCAATGAGTGTACGGCACCCTACAAAAGAAGAGAAGATTTTCCAAAAATAAGAAGCAAAAGAGAAGAATCACCACCGAGAGAGAGGAGGAGTAGAGATGATCGTTATGAACGAAGACCCTCATGGAGAAGCAAGGATTCGGAAAGGAAGGACAAGTCATCAAGGAGCTACACAAAATGAAGACATCAAGCTCATGTTGGTGAATGGGTATCCGGATCCGACTCCGACAATCACTCCGAGAGAAGCTGTCACTCCGACTCCGAATATACTCAAGATGAAGGTGTTGCCGGTCTAGCACTTGTGTCAACAAACTCCTACAACATATTTGGCTCACCAAATGAAGGAATTGGAAGATGCTTCATGGCCAAAGGTCCAAAGGTAACACATCCTGAGTATGTTGATTTCGATAGTGATGAAGATGACTTGCTTGTAGATGATGATTTACTTGTTGACAACTCTAGTGATGAATACTATTATGAAACATCAATTAATCATGCTAATCAAGATAAAACGAATGACAATGATAAGGAGAAGATTTAGCTTCTAACTAAAGAACTAAACACTCTTAAGTTGGCTCATGAAACTATCTTCGAAGATCATCGAGAACTTTTAAGGGCTCATGAGAAGTTACACTTTGAAAAGCTCAATCTTGAACAAGAGCATGAGTTCTTAAAAGCAATCAATGATGATCTCCGTAAGAAAAGTTCTTCTTACATTGTCAAGCGTTTACTCTTATCTACTTACATGCCTCAAGTCAAGTCTAGTAACAAGTACAAGAAATATCCTTCCTCTAGTAGTAACAATAACAATGTCAAATCCAATATTATTGCTTCTAGTAGTTCTCTTGATTCCACTAATGACTCTCTTAGCCAAGTTACACTTGAGAAAGAAAATAGCTTATTGAAGGGAATTATAGAGAAAGGTGTTTACAAGAGCCTTGCCGGGAGTAAGCAATTCGAGGAAATTGTACGCAAGCAACGAAGGCACCGGAAGAATCAAGGTGTTGGTTTTGAACGAAAGTTCAATGCTAATGGAGTTGAGTGGGAAGAAGATCAATACCCCAAGACGAAGTTTGTTCCTCAACAAGAGAAGTATGATCCTACTTCCTTCAAAGGAACACAAGCACAAGATGATCTTCCACCACAAGACCACAAGAACAAAGTCAAGGACAAGCTTCAAGAAGAGATTGATGCATTTGAAGAAGCACCTAAGGCCTCGTTCAAGTGGGTTCCCAAGACTACGTCAAGTTCTACTTCATCAAGTACAACTACAACTCCAAGGATTCCCATCAAGATGATGTGGATCCCGAAGAAGAAGAACTAGAGAGTTCTTGAGGGTGACTCCGCCAACATTCTTAACTCATATCATTATGGCAAGAACAAGTGCAATCAACTTCCACATCTTGCACTAGTTCAAGGATTCACAAACCCTCATGTTGGTAAGGCAAGGGACAAGGTAACCTAATGATTTCATGGACATCATCTTGTGTGTGCATCACTTTATGTCTATGGATATTCTTGTTTGTTCCTTGTGGGACTAACCCATGTAGGTAAGTTGAAAGTGCAACTCACTCCAAAGGATTGCTCCAAATAATCTACATCTACATCGAGCATCCACATCTTCAACACCTACATGAAGTCATCATCGACAAAACCCAAGGTTAGTTCATCCCTCTAAAAGGGGATCTCACATCTAGGGGGAGCTTAACTCTAAGAATTGAGTCAAAGCAACTCTAATGGTGTGAACACATCAATGCATTATGTAAAAGTGGTAACCCCACTTGAGCTTAAACGATGAGTATGACCTATGATCAAATGTTTCCATTTGACTCCTAAGTCAATATACTCATATATAGATGACCTAGTCATCGCCAATTGTTTGATAGATGCTAGAATTGGTTGTGCATGTTTTGCCACATATTTCATTCGCCATCTTATTGTGTGAGCATGTTCGTGCATATTTTACTCATTCAAGGCCATCCACTTGTTGTTTTGATTGATTGGCTTCTTTTTCTTTTTGCTAAGTGGATGGACAAGAATGCCTAAGAACCTTCTCTAGCTATCTATGCCTTTCTCGTCTTAAACTCAATTCATGCTACATCACAAAATTTGATCAAGTCAGATTCGAACCACTCTGTGTGAGGAGCACTCGGAGTTCCCGATTCGTCATAGACTTAAACTTCCAAAACTTATTTGTGATTCTCGGTTTGACTGATTCCTCCATTTTGGTCCTACCGAGATCACTAAGTCAATCTAGCTTTTCAATCTCGGTGCAACCGATTTGAACTTTTCGGTCACACTGAGTTGCTGTAACTATACACGGTTATGCATCTCGGTGCCACCGAGTTGTTCCACTCGGTCACACCGACAGGGTCGGGCTATATATAGTTACGGGCAAAATTTTGGAAATTTCTCCGAACCTCTTCGCCCGCACAATAGCTCGCTCTGCCATCAGGGTCTCCGGATCGTCTCCTCGTCGCCAGCCGCCTCCGGTCGCTGGTCTCCACCGCCGTCAACGGATTTCACCCCCGCCGTTGCCGCCGTAGCAAGTTCATCGCCAAGCTAGGGTATGGACTCGATCACTGTGCTATCCTCGTTCGATTCCTAGCACATTGTGTTATTAATGATTCTTGCCACGATTGAAACACTCCTATCCAGTCAATGCTATCCGTAGATTAGATGAGATTTGAAAATTTAGGGTTAGGTTTCCGCCGAAACCATCTCGGACCCACCGAGTTGAAAAACTCGGTCCCACCGATTTGGCTAACGCCATTGCACTAGTAACTCTCGGTCTAACCGAGAATTGCTAATTGGTGAGACCAATTTTAGGACTTTGTGAAACCCTAGCAGTCTCGGTGCCACCGAACTGTGACTCGGTCCAACTAAGTTCATCAGTTTAGGTTCCAAAACTGCTTCGGTATCACCGAGTTTGAAAATCGATTGATCCGAAATGCTTTCTGTGAAAACTAAAACTGAATTTTTGAATCATTCTTTTGCAAAAATCTCTACATTTTGTGATGCTCATCCACTCTATCTCATCTATAACTCTTCACAGGGTCAGCAGTCAGTGTTTGCAGCATGTCAGACCAAAGTGACAGCCAGAACAGGGAAGAAGAGTAGATTCACATGAGTGAGGGCACTAGTCCCTCCAGTTCCTCAGATGATGGCAAAGGAGCACCCCAAGCAATCTGCCTAAAGCTACCACCAGGACAAGGAAGAAGAGAACCTCAGATTCTGAGGATGAGGATTATAGAGCAGAAGAGGATGAGGCTACCTCCAAGAAGGTAGTGCTCAAAAAGGAGTATGCCTCAGCACAGAACACTAAACCTGGACTCAATAGGAAGGTTCCTTCCAAGAGGACACCTATGCTGAAGGTCAGAGGATCTACTCAAGTGCGTGAAAAGTCTGAACCTAAAGAGGCACCTTCAAAGAGAGTCACAACTTCCAAACCCAAGAAAGTTCCCACTGGAGAAACTATGAAGTTTACAATTGAATCAGAAGATGAAGTTGCTCAGGATAAGAAGAAGAAGAGAGCCAGAACCACTACTGCATAGGTTCTTGGAAAACCCTCAATGAGGAGAGACTCTGAAAAGGAAGAAGAGGTTGTTGCACCAGCACCCAAGGCACAAAAGCTTATGGGTGATGCTATTAGATCAGGGGCTGCAACATCAAAGCCCAAGGAAGCACCCAAAGCTGCCCCCAAGGCCAAGCTTGCACCAAAGAGGAATACCAGGAGTATTCCAGCTGCTGAGAAGAACAAGGCCCTAGTGCCTGATGTTGCTGATGAGGAAGATTAAGAAGGACAAGTCCTGAGGAAGCTCAAGCGCAAGATACCAGACCACAATGATGCCCATCCTATGGCTGAGGACATGAACATCAGAAGAGACTCAGGGTTGAGGCTATGGAGGATGACAGATCCATATGCCACAAGGAGAAGGACTGCTGTTGATTACATGTTCCATACAAAGGAACAGCAGGACTTCTATGAGACAATCTTGTTGGACAAGAAGCCCATAGTGTGTGATATGAGGTGGGTCGACTGGACCTACATGAAAGACAATGAAGAACACTATCCTGGAGTGCAAGATAGTTTTGTTGCTTGTGGAGTTGCAGATTTTGTTGGGCAAAAGCTCACCAACTGGAATGATGAACTCATTATGCAATTCTACACCACAACACACTTCTATCCAGATGGGAGGATAGTTTGGATGTCTGAAGGTACAAGGTACTAGTCAACAGTTGAGGAATGGGCAAAACTGATCAATGCCCCAAAGGAGAGTGAAGATGACTTGGATGTCTATGCCAAGAAGAAGATGGACCACAATTCCATGGCACACATGTACAAGGAGATCCCAGACAAAGCCATTGAGACACATAAGTTTGGGTCAGTCCACTTTCTTCTGTCAGGGCTGCCAACTATCAACTGGATCCTAAGGCACACTCTGTTGCCTAAGTCTGGTGATCACAACATGATTAGAGGGCATGCAATCAACATGTTGCATTTCTTTGATGTGCCACAGAAATTCAAGGTCATGAGCCTTATGGTAGAGACCATTAAGAGGACTGCAGCAGACCAGAAGAGGAGCTGTGGATATGCCCCTCAGATTTAGGAGTTGATTAACTCAAAGATGGGCACAGGAAAATATCTATTGGATAAGGAACATTTTCCTCTCTATCCAGACTTTGAGGACAATCAGGTTGTCATGAATGAGAATGAACCATCATCAGTACAGGCTCAAGAGAAGAAGGAGAAGGCAAGGAAAGAGAAGGCTGCCAAGATGCCAACTCAAGAGGAGGCATCTGAGTACTTTTTGAAGAACAAGCAGGAGCAGCTTGGTTACTTGATAGCATCAACACTGAGGATTGAGAAGGGATTGGACACCCTCACTCAAAATAAGGAGAGCTTGGAAAGAATCATGGAACTAAACTTCCATGATCTAGATGTCAAAGTAACTGAGATTCAGTCAGTTGTAGAGCAGCTACAGGATGACATGCAGGAGAGGCAGGGCAAGACTACCACTAATGTATTTGCCAGAGTGCCTAGAGCTCAGAGGTCAACTGCTGTGCCTGTGACAGACACCAGAGCTACATCATCTGCACCAGCTACAGCTCCTACTGCTCCAGTACAACCAGCTCCAGCACCAACTCCTCCAGCTCCATCCACTTCAACTGAAGCCTTCGTTCTCGGAGTTATCCGGACACCACCACCTGAAGATCAAGCCTGAGAGTTGATCTAGCACTATCCATTTTCTATGAACTTTTTGGTAACTTGTTGCCAAAGGGGGAGAAAAATGTATAGATCATAGGCTTCGAGAGAGAGAGAGTGTTGCTTTTGTTCTCTCTTGATTTGGTGGTTAAACTTTGTTTGCTTTTGATCGCTGGATGATACTATGTTGTTTTTGTGAGACATTGATGATCATGTGTTTGATCATATGCTAAACTTATGCATGTTTGATGATATTATCTTACCTATCCATATGTGATCACTCACTTTGCTTGGTGATGAGTGCATGTATTCAATCTTTATCTTTTTGAGCGCTCCACCAAGATGTATGTGACATGGAAGAGTAACCCATGAGCCTAATTCCTTGTGCATTTGCAGTCCAAAGCAAATCTTAATCTATGCACAAATTTAGGGGGAGCTCTTGCTTATCACATACTTCTCAAAGCGACGATGTTGTTAAATCTTATTATCATTTGTCGAAGCTTTGATCTATATGTTGTCATCAATTACCAAAAAGGGGGAGATTGAAAGTGCAACTATCCCTAGGTGGTTCTGGTAATTCATAACAACATATAGCTCATTGAGCTAATGCTATTCCAAGACTATTATTTCAGGAAAGCTCAATGAATGGCATGGCATGGATGATGAAAGTGGATCCCTCAAAATACTAATGACAAAGGATTGGCTCAAGCTCAAAAGCTCAAGACTCTTCATTTTATATTTTAGTGATCCAAGATCACATTGAGTCTATAGGAAAAGCCAATACTATCAAGGAGGGATGAGGTGTTGCTTAATGAGCCTCTTGCTTCATGTGCTTGGTGATATGCTCCAAAACCCTCAGCTACTTTCTCACATCCACAAATGACCTAAACCTAAAGCCAAAATCGGTCACACCAATTCTTTCTATCCGGTGCCACCGAGTTCAAATGTCATAGCCACTGCCACAAACCCTAGGCAAATCGGTCTTACCGATAGGGATCTCGGTCTCACCGAGATGGGATTGTAATCTCTCTGTTTCCCTTCGTAACGTTTCGATCTAACCGAAGTGAGCGATCGGTCCCACCGAGATTGCAATGTAAACTCTCTGTTTCCCTTTTGTAACATTTCGGTCTCACCGAAAAGAGCAAATCGGTCCCACCGAGTTTACCTGACCAACTCTCTGGAAAGCTTATTACCAAAATCGGTCTCACCGAGTTTGTGTAATCGGTCTTACCGAGATTACATTATGCCCTAACCCTAACCGAATCGGTCCTACCGAGTTGCATGTCAGTCCCACCGAAAATCCTTACGGTCACTAGGTTTATTAAATCGGTCCGACCGAGTCTGTTGAATCGGTCCCACCGAGTTCGGTAAATTATGTGTAACGGTTAGATTTTGTGTGGAGGCTATATATACCCCTCCACCTCCTCTTCATTCGTAGAGAGAGACATCAGAACAAACCTACATTTCCAACTTACCATTTCTGAGAGAGAACCACCTACTCATGTGTTGAGGCCAAGATATTCCATTCCTACCATATGAATATTGATCTCTAGCCTTCCCCAAGTTGCTTTCCACTCAAATCTTCTTTCCACCAGATCCAAATCCCATGAGAGAGAGTTGAGTGTTGGGGAGACTATCATTTGAAGCACAAGAGCAAGGAGTTCATCATCAATGCACCATTTGTTACTTCTTGGAGAGTGGTATCTCCTAGATTGGCTAGGTGTCACTTGGGAGGCTCCGACAAGATTGTGGAGTTCAACCAAGGAGTTTGTAAGGGCAAGGAGATCGCCTACTTCATGAAGATCTACCGCTAGTGAGGCAAGTCCTTCGTGGGCGATGGCCATGGTGGGATAGATAAGGTTGCTTCTTCGTGGACCCTTCGTGGGTGGAGCCCTCCATGGACTCGCGCAACCGTTACCCTTCGTGGGTTGAAGTCTCCATCAACGTGGATGTACGATAGCACCACCTATTGGAACCACGACAAAAACATCCGTGTCTCCAATTGCGTTTGAATCCTCCAAACCCTTCCCTTTACTTTCATGCAAGTTGCATGCTTTAATTTCCGCTGCCTATATACTCTTTGCATGCTTGCTTGAATTGCATGATGATTGCTTGACTTGTCCGAAGATAGCTAAAATCTGCCAAACTCTAAAATTGGGAAAAAGTTAAGTTTTTAATTGGTCAAGTAGTCTAATCACCCCCCCTCTAGACATACTTCAAGGTCCTTTAATTTAGATGGGATGCGGCATCCTCGTTAGGTGTACCGGAAAATTGATCTTTCATAACAAGATTCAACAAAGCGGCATTAATATCACAAGATTCCGCACTAGTGGCGGGAGGAGCAATCGGAGTGCTAAGAAAATCATTTTTATTGGTACTGGAAAAATCACACAACTTCGTGTTTTCTTGAGTCATCATGACTACGCAAACAAGATTGCAAACAGATCAGACGAGAAAAAGGTGAATGAAAAAGAGGGTGAATAAAAATGGCAAATTTTTTGTGAAGTGGGGGCGATGAAAACGAGAGGCAAATGAGAAATAATGGAAATTGCAAGGAGATGAGATTTGTGATTATGAACCTGGTAGATGTGGATGATGTCTCCCCGGCAACGACGCCAGAAATTCATTTATGTTGCTTGAAACTACGTCGGTATTTCCCCAAAGAGGAAGGGATGATGCAGTACAACTATGTTAGGTATTTCCCTCAGTTATGAAACCAAGGTATCAATCCAGTAGGAGAAGCAAGCAACACTATGTAAATGGTGCCTGCAGGCAAAGAACAAATACTTGCAACCCAACGCTTAAGAGGGGTTGTTAATCCTCCCAGGGTAACGGCGCTAGAAATTGGCAAGTTGGCAGAAAAATATTTGTGATAGATTGGATAAATAGCTCTCGATAAAACGTGAAATAAAATAAGTAATAAAAAAGTGCAGCAAGGCATTTTTGGGTTTTTGATAATATAGACCTGAAAATAAAAGATGCAAATAAAAGAAAAAGCTAATAGCAATATAGATCTGAAAATATATGATGGGAAAATAGACCCGGGGGACATTAGTCGCTTCTCTCAAGAAATAGCACACAGTGGGTAAAACAAATTACTGTTGGGTAATTGATAAAACATCGAATTGTTATGATGCTATCCAGGCAATGATCATTATATAGGCATCACGTCCAAGATTAGTAGACCGACTCCTGCCTGCATCTACTACTATTACTCCACACATCGACCGCTATCGAGTATGCATCTAGTGTATTAATTTCATGGATAAATGGAGTAATGCAATAAAAACAATGACATGATGTAGAGGAGATCTATTCATGTAGGAATAGTCCCCATCTTGTTATCCTTAATAGCAACAATACATGTGTGTCTTGCTGCCCCTTCTGTCACTGGGAAAGAACACCGCACAATCGAATCCATCACAAAGCACCTCTTCCCATGGCAAGAAAAATCGATCTAGTTGGACTAACTAAACCAAAGATTCGAAGAAGAAATATGAGGCTATAAGTAATCATGCATATAAGACATGAAGGAATTCTCAAATAACTTTCATGGATATAGATCTGATCATAAACTCAAAGTTCATCGGATCCGAACAAACACACACCGCAAAAAGAGTTACATCAAATAGATAATAGATATCCAAGAGACCATTGTATTGAGAATCAAAAAGAGAGAAGAAGCCATCTAGCTACTGCCTACGGACCCGTAGGTCTATGATGAACTACCCACGCATCATCGGAAAGGCACCAATGAGGATGATGAACCCCTCCATGATGGTGTCTAGATTGGATCTCATGGTTCTGGAACTTGCGGCGGCTGGAATTGTGTTTTGTCGACTCCCCTAGGGTTTCTAGAATATTTGGGAACTAGCGAAGTGACCCGCGCATTTGCGCGGCTAGGTGTGAGTTGCTATTGTTAATCTTTCTCATTTCTTCACCCTCATACAAAGATTCAATTTATTATTCAAATCTTACTCTAGTTATTTTATCATATCATTATTGTCAAAGGGACATCCAATTTGTTGAAAAAAAATCATCTTCGTCTACATGAATTGGCTATTTCAAAATTAAGGATATATTGGGATGGCATGTGAAATCATTTAGTTCCATACTCATGTATTATATGGCCTTTTGCATTTTAGGCTCTCGTGTCTGTTTATATATTTTTAAGCCACCAAGAGTTTCATGTTGTGCTTCATGTGAATTATACATTAATTCACTTCCATTGTTATACTCTTAGTTCATTCCAAACTTTAATTCATAATTTCTCCAATCTTAAATACATTAGTCGATTAGTACCATCAAATTTGCTTTTGCCGGAAAGAAACTTTCATTAATCAAACAGAATGATTACATTCAGACTTGACTATGCTCACTATCTCTTCACCAAAGTTCTGACGCCATTAGCATCATCTATTTTACCTCCATGTTTTCCGAGAGCATCGACATAACTATTAAATACATCGAATGAGATAAAATAAGAGGTTATTGAGCTTGACTAAGGTTAAAGCCAAAAGCTCCTGGCTACTTGGTGATTGATCATAAGAGATAAGATTCATCCGGTTTAGAATGAATTTCTTATACATCGAATGAGATAACCATGCAAGTTCCTATTTTCCTTTCCTTTTTGACTTTCCTATTTTCATGCATGCGTTGTCTATCTAGCTTCGTTTTTAGCTAGCATATCCATCTAGCTTTAGCTATGCCTTGCTGCCTCGTTTCAGTTGTTTCTTCTATTCGGATTCGAACCCATATAAACAGGTTTGCTCCGATTTTCTTGTATGCTTTTGATTATATGAAACTATTTTTTCCCAAAATAAAGAGTAAGTACTCTTGTATTAATGCCATGAAGTTAGCAAAAGTCCTTTGGTGCGTATTGTGTGGATCCCATTACATAAATAACTAAACTTAGTTATGTTCATATAGTGGAAACAAAGGAGAGAATTATAATCTTAAAAAGATCTGTCCAGTGATCTATTTTTTTCCAACAATACAAAAAAAATCTACCAATGAAGAACATACTTGGAGTTAATATAAAGATTGGACGCCCATGAAATACATACTTGCTAACATGGTGGCAGATAATGAGATTGTATAAGATTGTATGTAGAATATTCAATCTTACCATTTTTCTAATTGAGAACCGTAGGTAAAGCTCAAAGAGAAGGGCTTAGTTGATTCTTATTGTGTGGTTCTTTCACCAAAGCTATAAATCTGTCACTATTGGTCTTGGTAGATGTTTTTTTATATGTGAGTAAGAAATTTGACTCACCTCTATTACCCTGACTGCTAATGCTGTAACGAAAAATGATTAAAAAAAGTGCATATTGATGCTTCGATGGTAAGATGCTTCCATGATTTGCTCAACAATCGTATATGGCCATGGGTAAAACCTTACACATACACCCTTGCGAAAAAAAACCTTACACATACAGATTCCTAAATCAGTGATGTATATTCCCAAGTCTTCTTCCTATGAAAATAAGACCGACAATCACATGTCAGCTTCTGGAGAAACATGTGCTAATTAACATGCACGTACACCAATTACTTGCAAAGGCAAAACGGAAAAAGGTTATCATATTTTTTTTATCCCAGGCATATAGTTGCTTGGAGGATATCTATTTCTCCACAAATTCTTGTCATGACCGTGTGCGCATCAGCACACAGCTCACATTTTAAAATAAAATGAAAAATAATTATAATAATATTTTAGTGACAATTACAAATTAGAATATACATAAAACCTAGAACTTTCTTCCAAATTATTCTAAGAAGACTGAATTGCACGTACCTTCCCAAGGGTTCTCTAAAAATGATGAAAATGCCATAGCGACTACCATCGGCATCTTGACCACTCAATATAGCCATCCCCAGTAAATGTAATCACTCAATATAGAAACCTATTGAGATGTACAATATGTGATCGCAAGAATAATATAATTAATATAATATAGTGATTATAATATAATTTGTATAATAGAATACCCCTGTGTTAGTGTATAGTACCTATGTGCGGCCAATTAGTTTGAGAAATAACAGGCAAACATGAAGTTAATCCTATCTAGAAAGTTGGAAAAAGCAAGAAATAAATATAACACACAAAAATTTGAAGGCTTTCATACATGGTTTCTTCTATCAAAATGCTAAAAATTATTGGTTAGCACCTAACAGCAGCAACAGTAAAAAAAGTGTTCCTTTTAAGCTACAGTGCTCACATAAGAAGAAATATATAAAATTTTAATAGACACCATAAAAAATAGTGAAAGTCATTCTTTCTTGCAAAAAAACCCAAACAACAACGGTCATTCTTCCTTTATATCAGAGTACTCTTCCTAAGCAATAAGGATAGTCATTGCCCTAATACCTGATTTGCTTGAGTCTTGTAGAAACCATGGCTTAGTTTCTTCTCTAAGGCTAACCTATCATGAACAGATCCAGCAAAAGATGGTGGATTATGCATGAGCTAATAAGGTTCTCCTCATAGCTTAGCATCCACATATAATATCGGAACATCCTTGAATGCTTTGGTATCCATGTTCTCAAAAGCTAACTAATTTGTAATATGGATCAGTTAACGTACACCTGACATACATTAGCTTATAATCCCTCTGCCCTCCTATCGACAGCAAACATGATGGGATGAACTTCCTATTTATTTCAGTACTCAACTCGCAGAAGAAGGCGCATAAAATAAATAGCAGAAACAAATGCTCTTAGCTCTATCCAATGTCAATGAAGAGCTCAAGAGTAGCATGCATGAACCGCTTCTGACTAAATCACACAAATATGGCACCTTCATCCAATTGAGTGAATCAAATTAATTACCTCTATATACCTGGCCGTCTGTACGGACGTGTCGAGGGAGGCGAAGCCTGGTGTGCGGCGTTGGCATTACACCGTTCAGTCCTTATATGCCACAAAAGGCAATTATTTAGGAATAACACTAAGCAAAGCTAGCATCCGAACCAAATTGCATTATTGCAAAATTATTATAAATATTTCAAAGCATGTACATGTCATCACACAGCCGGTGGAAATCTATCCATATGCACAAAAGAAAAACTTTACGACTGTAGGAAACACAAAGTAATCTTTTTTTTTGCGGGTGGCAACACAAAGTAATCTACTTGTACTTTGAATCTTCCCTGAACTTTACATGTTTGGCCAGTGAGAGGACGTTGCTCTCTGGGATGCTTTTATACCTGTTCTTTGAATCTCAAATAAACTTCGCAAGTTTGACCAACCTAAGCCTTATGATTGCAGTAAGACACAGACGACAGGCTACCTGGGAGGTTTCTCAGATTCAATTTAAATGGAGAAAAAGCTTTCGTCATGAACGGAACACAGAAACCATATACATCTACCCTTGAAGAGTTAATTAGGTTAATTTTTTAGAAGAGATATGTCAACGCACCTACTTACACCCAGCTGTATGCGTGTGTGTGTGCGCGCTTCTGTTGATCTTCGCCGAAGAGCCTGATTGCGCAGGCCTCTAGACTCAGACCTGCTCACCCTGCCGCCACAGCGAGTCACCGGCCACATCGTTGCGATCCTGTCCGGCTACGGCAACCTCACCGTCGTTGCGTCGGGGCTTGGCGCTTATTGCTTCGGAAGCTGGAAACCCACGTATGCACTATGCAGGCACGGTCGATCCAGGGACTCGTTACCTAGTCTAACTCATATGGTAGGATTTGATTTTTTTTCTTTTCTTTTGCAGGTAGTAGGATTTGACCTTCCTATATTGTACCACGGCTCAGGATTTAACTTATTTTTCTTTTGCAGGTAATAAGTAGAATTTGTACGGCTGAAGGTCTTATCTACGCTAGTTGTACTACGTTGCTGTTTCTTTCACGGAAATATATATTAGATTCCTAATATGGACCTCTCCTTTGTTTCATAGGATTTGTTCTTTTATAGAAAAACTGGCTGTCCGTGTACCTTACCTGTTCTGCATATGCACATACACGTGACCAAGGGACGTGGCAGTTCTATAGTTTGCTCCATGCGTACATGTTTTTTATGTTACGTAAAAACCGTTAAATCTTGACCATTATTATTTTGATCAAACGGTGTAAATAATATTAGCATATGTGGACGAACTTAATGGCTTGTTTGCCTATTGTTATAATTATATAATAGATAGATAGATTTATAGGGCGAAGAGGCGGTGCAGGAGGTCACCGAGGTGGGCACAACCCACCTGGACGTGCCTAGGCCTCCTAGCGTGCCCTGGTGGGTTGTGCTCCCCTCGAGCCTCCCATGTGGTCCTTCTTTGGCCCACTGGATGTCTTCTGGTCGAAAAACATTCTCGGAAAAGTTTCGTTGTTTTGGACTCTGTTTGGTACTAATATTCAGTGAAGTAAAAAACAAGCAAAAAACAGGAACTGGCACTGGGCACTATGTCAATAGGTTAGTCCCAAAAAATGATATAAAGTTGCTATAAAATGATTGTAAAACATGCAAGAATGATAACATAACAGCATGGAACAATAAAAAACTTATAGATACGTTGGAGATGTATCATTACATTTTTGTTTTTGGTTAGTATTTCCCAGGTTGTGCTCGGTTAAGCCGAGCTACATTAAGTTTTTCTCGGCAGACATCTTCAAATATACCACATGGTCATACCTGGGGGCTTCTTTTACGAAGCCAATAAATACATCCCCGATGCACTCATTAGTCTCTGTCGTGTTTGCACCCTTCCAGTATCATCTCAAAGCCACTATATGCATCAATCTGACTTAAGATTTGGCCATCCTGGGTTGCCTTGCTCCTATGCTTACCCCCTATGTTCTCGATTGTTCGGCTAGGGAGTAAAGGGAGCACCTCTACGATTGTTATGTCCAGACTACCCGGGTACGTACTTCAGACGGGTGAAACCGAAAGCTAGCGTTCTTAAGAATATGATTGGTCGGCCATGAAGGAAATGAAAATAATCGGTAGTCATCACCAACGTCCGGGGTTGTTTTCGCGAAGTAACCATTATCTGTACAATGCAGGTATTCGGTTAAACGTCTATGGTTAATATGACAACCTAAAGAAAGGAACCCATGGAGGAACTATTTTCTTCGGAAGATGTTTCTTACATTAAAAAGTAATATGACATAACTCCCCGAGTGCGTCTTGTATGTCTACACCACATGGCCGGATTGCCTGATTCTTCGAAGTGATTTTCTGATAATTTTGGATTACATAGTAGGAAAAAACTCGCCGGTCGATGGCGAGGGAGGCAGAAGCCGATGGCTAGTTAAGACAATGTTTGAAGCATGGTACGGAGAATTTTTTTATGTAAAGTACATAGCTACATAGAATCAAACACCCAGCTCTCGGTCCAGGCCATCTATTATGTTGTTTTGGGCACAATCTTCTTGAGATGTTTGAACAGCATGCATCACTTGGTCATATACTAAATGCAGTGGCACTTCCTGCCCATCCGGCCCTATAGGCCCAACCCGAGCTAAATGCTCTGGATTAATCTTGGTAAAGCGGATCTTAACCATCGCCCAAGCCTCCCGCACTCCCTCTCGACAGGATGATATCTTCCATAGCTCAAAGCAGTGCCGAGCTCCTTTAAACCGGTTAGCCAGCTCCGCCATCCCCTTCGGAGCCGCCTCATCCAGCCACAACGCCATGACCATGCTCTTCATGGCTTTCCGGGCCCGCTCATGCATGATGGATAGTTCCTTTAGCAGATTCCCTCCGAATGAGCTAGCCTCCTCTTCGGGACACCCGGTAAGGAGAACCAGAAAGAGAGGTGGCATTGTTCTTAGATTTGTATCATGCATACAATCTACACACTAAAAAGCTAGATTGCACTCATTGAACATGCCAGCTTTCAGTCTCTGGTTCTCCTCCTGGGATTGTGCAAGTTGAGTTTCTAAGATCTTAATTTCTTTGACTTGTTGTTGGTTTTCCGCTTTTAGCTTATCCTTTTCCTCATGACTTTGGGTCACTACATGGTGGCCAGCCTCCTGCTGTGACTCCGCATATCTTTGTGATTCTCTGGCTGCGTCCAGATCCTTCTGTAGCTGACTTATCAACTCGGCTGCTACTCAGCAATCATTCATTAGAAAAGGTGTCCCAAACAATTCTTCGTTCAACATCTTAAGTCTTTTACTCACCATGTGCTTCTCTTGTGAATTTCTTGACTTCCTCCAGTTCGGCCTTCACAGATTCCAATTGTGTTCGGTTTAGCTCGAGGTCTTCAGACAATTTTTTGTTTTGTTCCCTCGCAGTCTGCACCATAACAAAGTATTATACACATTTAGTGTTGGGAACATAGCATGAAATTTCAAAATAATTCCTATGCTAACGCAAGATCTATATAGGAGATGCATAGCAATGAGAGGGGGAGAGTGTGTCCATGTACCCTCGTAGACCAAAAGCGGAAGCGTTTGACAACGTGGTTGATGTAGTCGAACTTCTTCTAGCTCTGACCGATCAAGTACCGAACGTACGTCACCTCCGAGTTTTGCACACGTTCAGCTCAATGACGTTTCTCACCCTCTTGATCCAGCAAGGTGTCAAGGAAGTAGATGACTTCCGTTAGCACGACGGCGTGGTGACGGTGATGGTGAAGTGATCCGTGCAGGGCTTCGCCTAAGCACTACGACAATATGACCGAGGTTTGAATTGTGGAGGGGGGGCGCCGCACACGGTTAGGCAATTGTCTGGGCTATGTGTGCCCCCACCCCCATGTATATATAGGTGGGCGGGAGGGAGGAGCAGCCCTAGGGGGCCCCAAGTAGGAGGGATCCTACTTAGGCTCCTGCCCTAGGCCGGCGCCCCCCTTTCCTTCTTTTGGCTACACTACAAAAGAAAATACACTTTCGTGATGATACGTGTTTGTCATAGTAGGTTGCGTTTTTTGTCATGCATGTACATCCATGATGATTTTATGACAGAATCAAGATAGTCATACATGTGCTGTCGTAGAAGTGTTCCATGACATTACCAAAATTAGCATCACGGAAGTGTCCACTTCCATGATGATAAATCGTGCGTCATAGAAGTGCTTTCGTCAAGGGTGACCAACACGTGGCATCCACCGTAACGGAACGCCGTTAAGCTATCGGGTCTGGTTTTGGATCCGATAACCTGTTAACAGCCCCGACCAATGGGGATTTTCCACGTGTAAAATCATCATTGGCTGGAGGAAACACGTGTCAGCTCACCGTTGGGACAGATGTCATCCACTAATTGGACACAAGGCGCCTATGATACATCGACACGTGGCACGGCTCAACAGAGGCCCATTCTTGTGAAAAGGCCGGCCTGTTTGACTTGGTCAAAAGGTGGCGGGCCGGCCCAAGGAAAGCCTGTTAACAGCATGTTCGCATATAGCCCATTTACAACTCGCTAACTCACGGCCCGTTACGGCCTAACGGTATTAGGCCCAGTAGCATCATCTGGGCCGTCCAATATGATTCTAGCCTGTTATAACTTCCGGCCCATGTATGGCCCATGACGTCTTTCGGCCCATACAAGTCCCTTTCTAACTCTTAGCCCATTAACTCCATTGGTGAAACCGACCTGTAATGAACAGTGTATCGCTTTATACCGATTAGCCGCCCATTATTCCATTGGGTCGTTTCCAGCCCGTGTTACCTTTCAGCCTTCTCAGGGCCCATTTCCAGCATTCAGTTACTTACAGCCCGTTACTGGCCTTTTCTGCTTGTGGGCCAAATTCAGCCCGTGGATACAGTCGGCCCGTTTGTGGCCCGTTAATCTGTTGGGCCATTTTCATAGCATCATCAAATACGGCCTATTAAATGGTCAGCCCATAAAATGTACGATTTCCACTCTAGCCCGTTTACGGCCCATTAAACGGCCCATACAAGGCCCATAGATGAGACGGCCCGTAAAAGGCCCATGGATCCTACGGGACGTAGAAGGCCCATGGATCCGACGGCCCATTGAAGGCCCATGGATCCGACGACCCAGAGAAGGCCCATGGATCCGACAACCCATAGAAGGCCATGGATCGGCCATTCTGTAGATGGCCCATGGATAGTACGGCCCGTGGAAGGCCATGGTCACTACAACGTTTGGGCGAGTTGGCCCCCATTTGAACGATATAGCATATTCAAAGAATTATCCTACTCTATACTGTCACCTCCAAAAAACATACACTATACAACAAAGAGACCAAGGCATAGAAACGTAGAATAATCCTACACTATACAATAAATAAATTACAGTCGATTATACCCACTGGGCATTATGGTTCGGCACCGGTGATAATAAAGCATACACAAATAGCAAATTACATACACTGGGCAAATACAGCTCATACATCATGGACGTGCATCAACTTAACTCCATTTGAACTATAATCTCTTCAGAAAATAGGATTGGCCGGATTCAGATGGGACAAATTTCAGTCTGCAAAATCTCCAATTCCTTCGTGGTTACCTCAGTGTCTTGTTTCATTTTTTTGACTCTTGCATCTAATACCTGCATGTCCAGTCTCAACTTGTTGATTGTACGTTGAGAATCATGTACACATTGTCTTGCCACCTCTAGTTGATGCTCGAGAACACTGCTCGCAGATCTTTGTGTTGATGTCACTTCATCCTGAAATGTTTCTGTAAGTACACATGACTAGGGCAAAAATATAGTTATAACAGTGAAGCGAGCAAGACACTATTTTGTACTCCCTCTGTCCCAAAATAAGTGTCTCAAGGTTAGTACAACTTTGTACTAGAGCTAGTACAAAGTTAAGACACTTATTTTGGGACGGAGGGAGTACATGGCAAAACAGGACTAACAATAATGTTACACATCATGAAGCATAAGTAGGTGATATTTTAAAAATTATAAAAAAGGTAGTCTGTGCAGGCTGCATACAGAAATCTCTCTTAGCTCACCAGAGGAGCATGATGTTGGGGCCCAATCCAAAACACAGACAAGTTACAAATTTAGACAGCATGTTGCGTATAAGTAAGCAAGCAGTTGGCCATTCTGTAGATCAATTAAAGTCTTAGGGAGCATAATGAATAGCAGAGGGTTTCATACAAACATACTACAGCAAGCAAAACTATGCAATCATTAGCCTAGTATAAACTAGATTGTGAGCCTCATGCAATAATAGTTGGATAATAGACTTCAAAGCTTCAGGCACACTTCGAGGGAGTAATTAAATGGTAAGGCCTTTAATTATGTCAACTAATAGTTATACAAGTACCCAACATCAGGCATCATTCTTTGGGCATCTCATTAACTGAGGACAAATAAAGCAATTGAAAAGAGCAAATTAACTATGCCTGAAACAAACAAGGAATTGAACTGTTGAGTTGGATACAACGACTTACCTTAACAGGTTGAAGTGGCTCAGCGTAGCTCCTACTTCTCTTGCAAGGCTCCTTCCTAACATCTTGTACTTGGAAATGCTCAATCTTATCTTCATTGCACCCCCTCTGCAAGGTGACACAGACTAGTTACTCGTCTCCTTGGAAGATAAATATGCATACTTTCCAGTCTGTGAACACAAAAGGATGAGATTATAACAAAACAACACCACATAATGAAACATGCCGCATCTCTTGCACTTGCACACAATGAAATGAGCATTTACTATGTCTGCACTATGTAAAAACTAGGCATACCTTCGAACTGGATCTCCAGGTACTCTTGGAGAGCCTACTTTAGTGTACAGCCAAACCTTTATGTCACCTATGAGATAGACAAGGCCCCAGTATAGTAGCCCTTAGTGTTTAAATCGTTGACAAGCTCTGTTAGAGTGTTAGGTCAAGAACAACAAGTAATCAAAGCAAACATTCCTAGTATGGCTGGCTGATGCAAACAAGCAATTGAACAGATGTGTGAGCAAATCTTACATATCAAGAAAAGAAGCAAACAAGGAGGCTTAAAGACCATCACTTGACTGACCAGATTTAAGGGGCATTTAAACATCATGTGCAACGTATGAACTAACATAAACATTGCATATTCTAGATTCTACAATGGAATGCACATGTATTAGGTTATGCCATGTATGATGATGCCTGAATGTACACTATAGCAGGCAGGAGTGATTCATCATTGCACGCACAATTGAATTGCAGGTTAAGGGCCAGTCCGATTCCGCCTTTTTAGGGTTTATTATCAAAATAAGCCATAAAAGATGTAAAGAAGTCATTTTTGAGTTATGGGCTTGGGCTTAACTAATTTTTCTTTGGAGGGGGGAGTTTCGGGTAGAACCTCAATAAAAATTGAAGGGAAGGGGAATAGTGAAATGACTCTGTTGTCTGCCTATATTACACTCAAAATGCAACTGCTCACGCCCGTGTCACACCTGACCCTCAAGTAAAAACAAACACACAAGTGTTCATTGCCCTGCCCGCTTGCATCTCCTCTCCCTTTTCCCTCTACCTTGATCCCCTGCCTGTAGCACTAGGGTTCCTCCAGCAAGCCAGCGCCACTGGTCCCATCTGGCCTGGTCCTCGGTGATGCTCTGTCCAGCTAGGCTACATGGCTAGCGGGTAGGGGAAAATCTCCCTGGATGCTCCTCCCTCTGGCGCCGCCTCTCATTCTCATGGTCTCCAGCAGCTGCCCCACTGTGGTTTGTCCAACGCACTACTCCGGCGGGCGCTGGACAACTACGGCTGATGCCACACTGCGGCAAAAGGCACCTTATTCCCCCTCCCCTCCTCCCAGGGCATGGCCTTGAGGTGCTATTGAAGGATGAGCTCATCCAACAAGGTGAGGATCTCCTCTGAGTTTTTGCCAAATTTCCATTCTGATCCACTATACGATGAATTGCTATGAGCTGCTTCTGCTACTGCTATATGATGCATTGCTATGAGCTACTCCTGCTGCTGCTATATGATGAATTGCTATGAGCTACTGATGCTATATGATGAATTGCTATGAGCTGCTACTGCTGCTATATGATGAATTGCTATGAGCTGTTGCTGCTGCTATATGATGAGTTGCTATAAGATGCTCCTGCTAATGCTATATGATGAATTGCTATGAGCTACTCCTGCTGCTGCTATATGATGAATAGCTATGAGCTGCTCCTGCTGCTGCTATATGATGAATTGCTATGAGATGCTCCTGCTGCTGCTATATGATGAATTGCTATGAGTTGTTGCTGGTATATGATGAATTGCACACTGTTGTTGTTGTATGATGAGTTGCTATGAGCTGATGCTGCTGCTATATGATGCATTCAGGTGGTGCTGCTATATGATAATAACTAGCCACTTGGACCATCGAATTTCAATAAATAATTGTGCTTCATTTAAATGTGGCTCATGCGTTCTTCGTTTAAATTAGGCAATGGGATCTCTATGGAAAACATTGACCAAAGTAGATTGTGCCAAGTACATGCTATCTTTGTATGTGCATTTTGAGCAAATAGTGATGGTCTGTTTTCCTATCATATATTTACTACACTGGGTTCAATTTGTGATGTTTGCAAGTCAAATTAATTTTCATATGGGCAGCAAAATGAAAAAATATAATGCAATCTAGATTTTTCACTGATCATACCAAAGATAAGCTGAAAACACAATGAAAAGAACTGGTTGGCTTATTACATGGAGCTTGTATTCACAGGTGCTTATTTTCTTAGGATAACTCATAATAATTGTCCCTAAGAAACTTGGCCAATAGAACTAACATACAAATAACATCTCACGATGATTGCAATGGAGGAGTGACGTACCATAGCACACTTTATAGGCTCACCGCTGCCTCTCCTTTTTTTGCGATGTTCCATGAAATTGCCACTTACATCTTGTACTTTTTCATTGTGTAACCCTATCTGCAAGTTGATACGGCTAATTTTAGACATCTCTACATAATACTACATTGCATATCCCTTGCGCATATTTAAACCACCAATTAACAATTGTGCGCGTAGCATAAACTAGCCATGACTCTGTGTGCTGGACTAGCAGGCACTCAGCCTAATGTAGTGCACTGGAATTCCTACATGCCACCTACGATTTTGTGTAATGTACTGCCTCCGTTCCTAAATATATGTCTTTGTAGAGATTCCAGTATGGACCACATACAGATGTATATAGATGCATTTTCGAGTGTAGATTCACTCATTTTGCTCCGTATGTAGCCTATAGTGGAATCTCTAGAAAGACTTATATTTAGGAACGGAGGTACGAGGTAGTATCATGTATGACATCTACATATCTAATTTAGCAGCCAATAGTAGAAATCATTGTCTGCACAAAGGGATTACTGGTCGAAAATCCTAGCGAAGCACGCTGGCAGGCACAGAACAATACAAGAGAGAGAGAGACGCACTTACAAGATCATAGCAATGCCCCAGTCCAGGATCTGGGTTGGCCAAGTTGTTAGATCCAGAAGAAACATCATCCTTGTAGTTTTTGCCAGCTGCATAATAGGTAACAGCGACCTGTTGGTATATTTGAAGTACATCGGGCAGGTGATGTTGGATGGGTTTAAAGGTGACAAGTACCTAGGCCATGGTGGGTGCTTGGCATCTTGCTAGATGGTGGGAATCAGGTTAGAAACGTCAAGGGTGATGACGCTGCGCTGGCTGTCGGGGTCCGGTAAGGAGATCTAGAACCATTGAGTAGGGTGTTTGTGTAGCGGCTCCGATAGGGTGGATTATGGTGTGGGCGAAGTGGATCTGTGGCCGTGGACGAGGGCGTAGGTGAAGCTGCTCCGGTGGTTGGGTTAAGGATGGTGTCGACAATGTGGATCTGCGGCCGTGGACGGGGCGTCAGAAGCTGCTCCGGTGGTTGGGTTAAGGATCGTGTCAGTGATGCGGATCTGCGGCCGTGGACGGGGCGTCAGAAGCTGCTCCGGTAGGTTGGATGATGGTGCGAGGAAGCGGATCTGAGGTCGTGGACTTGTGAGTTGGCAAAGCAGCCCCGGTAGGGTTGAGAATGGTATAGGCGAAGCTACTCCGGTAGGGTTGACGATGGTGTCGGTGAAGCGGCTCCGGTAGAGTTGAGGAAGGTGTCGGCGAAGAGGATCAGAGGCCGTCGACGGGGGCGTCGGTGGGGCGGCTCCGGGGGGTGTGGACGAAGCGTCTCTGGTGGGGAGTATGAATGAGCCGCTGTAGATACGCGGAGGTTGACGAGAGTACCGCCGAAGCAGATCTTGCGCCGTGGACAAGGCCGGCACTGAATGGGCTGTGGTACAGTGGTGGATGAGTAGTCTACTTGTTTCTAGGGGAGGTGGGAGGGGTAGATGCGGCCACGGAAGTAGATCCGGCGAGGTGGACGCCGCTGGCAGTGAATGGGCTATGGTACGCGGGTGGATGAGCAGTCTAGGGTTTCGAGAGGGGAGGGGAGAAAGGCCGATGAAGTACGGACAGCGTGATGTAAGATGCTCTGGTGCTGTGGAGTTAGTCGTTTTTGTGGGATGGGGAGAGGAAATGTGGGTGTCGTATAGTGGGGGGACCCGGAAGTTACCAAAGCAGCCCCGACCTATTATGTAGATGAGGGCGGTATTGTAACTATTGGTCTCCGTGCACCAAGCACAAAAGGGGAATTTCGCATGCTAAAGACTAAGGTGGCGGAAATTTTAGAAGGAGGCGGGAGATTTTGCCGCCCGCGGGATCGTTCGTATCCAGTTTCAACTAATTTTGGACCGTGCTAGTGGGAAGGTCATGCTAGACTGTGTACACGGGGCACGCGTCAGCAGTTAATAACTGGTGTGAAGTCCACCCCAGAAAAAAATACAATAACTCGGGATGATGCGTCGATAACTTGGACGTTCACATGGGCGCGGCCAATCATACGGGTGTAGTGGCGCGTTCACAAAAAAGGGATCAAACACTAAGCCTATGTATTTCTTGTTTAAATAGATAATTTAGTTCCATTGGTTATTTACTTTAAACATAATGCATTGATGTGTTAGTGTAGAGGCGCACAAAAAGAAATGGATATTGTAGTCCGCTACTTAAAAGTGTTACCTCATATGATACATACCCTCCATTTCATAAATTGCGTACCCGTTGAATTCATATATGAATATTACATATATTACTTCAAAATAGAAACTTAAATCATCCAAGACTAATGAATTTGAATGCAAGAGTAACAATGGTGCATGTACATGATAGCTACATTGATTGTTTGAAGAAACATCACTGTAACTTTGGCATGCACAACTGAAAAGGTTTATTTAAATAGAAAAAATGTGATATGTGAGTGTCCAATCTTTATAGCGTTGAATCGATATTGTACCTTTGGCCACGATACAAAGTAGATATTGATTTTTGTTCAAGTGATGCACGTCCACGATCGCTAGATAGTGATACGTCAATGAATTGTGCAATATCTCTCACACGCATACATATCTCATTTCCCTATGGGCATCGGAATCACACACGTGCACTTCGTGTATTTCTCTCCCTCTGTCAAGGTTAAATTCGTCTTTCTACCCCGTCCTACAAGTCTCTCACATAGAAACACACACACTCTCTTTGTCTAACATGCCCACCCCTTTAATTCCGCCCACCCACAACCACTAATGTCTCAAAGTATAATAATGTCTCTCACACATATGCCTAAGGTTAACTCGAGTTCCGGAACCATATGAATACATACAATGGGATTCCAACAGAGCACCTTTTGTTTTGAGATTTCTCTCTCTCTCTCTCTCTCTCTCTCTCTCTCTCTCTCACACACACACACACACACACACAGCGCGTGCACGTTGTTTCTCGCTTCATTTTTCCGGCACTTGCATGCACACCGTTTGTTTATCTTCATGATTCTTTAAGTATGCCTCGCACAAATGCTATCTACCTATCCCTTAATGTAGCTAGATATGTGTCACACAAACTCCTTCTCCCTACTAGCAAGATGCCCATGCGTTGCATGAAACATCAAGATGCATTTGTATAAGTAGTTTATCTTGTGGGAGAAAAGGATGAATGAGGGAATGCCTTATTTGCAAATGCAGAGAGGGGTGTGGGTATCTTTTTACAAAATTGCCATAGTTTCCTTCCTATCCGTCGGATATAAATCAGATGGCCTATATTGCAGGATGGCAGGAACACCATCATCACCAACTCTGTTTTTTATAAGAGTAGAGATATGTGAGTGTCACTGCCCCCCTCCCACACACACCCACACACACCCACACCCACCCACACACCCACACTTCCGAACACCGAAGGAGTAGGGTGACACCTCGATCTTGATACTAATCTATCGACTGGCTTCTCTCTCAAACATACACACACACACACTACCCAACACCGAAGGAGTAGGGTGGCACCTCGATCTTGATAGTAATCTATCTACTCCTCTTTCAAACACACACACATACACGCACTCGCTAGTTGTGCCTCTGTGCCTACTGCGCACACTTTCGATACGTCTTTCTCTCCCTCCCCCTCCCCCCACCCCAACAATGACAGCAGAAGGGTGACAACTCGATCTGATTGTAATCTTTCAATTGGTTTCTCTCTCAAACATTGTGTCTCTGTGCCTCGCTCAGTAGCCCACTCAATATGTAGACTTCTCGCGCGCGCGCAGCTGTAGTGACGATGAAGCTGATGAAGGAAATATGCCCTAGAGGCAATAATAAAGTTATTATTTATTTCCTTATATCATGATAAATGTTTATTATTCATGCTAGAATTGTATTAACCGGAAACATAATACATGTGTGAATACATAGACAAACATAGTGTCACTAGTATGCCTCTACTTGACTAGCTCGTGAATCAAAGATGGTTAAGTTTCCTAGCCATAGACATGAGTTGTCATTTGATTAACGGGATCACATCATTAGGAGAATAATATGATTGACATGACCCATTCCGTTAGCCTAGCACTTGATCGTTTAGTTTATTGCTATTGCTTTCTTCATGACTTATACAAAGTTCCTGCAACTATGAGATTGTGCAACTCCCGTTTACCGGAAGAACACTTTGTGTGCTACCAAATGTCACAACGTAACCGGGTGATTATAAAGGTGCTCTACAGGTGTTTCCGAAGGTACATGTTGGGTTGGCATAATTCGAGATTAGGTTTTGTCACTCCGATTGTCGGAGAGGTATCTCTGGGCCCTCTCGGTAATAATCATCACCTAAGCCTTGCAAGCATTGTAACTAATGAGTTAGTTATAAGATGATGTATTACGGAACGAGTAAAGAGACTTGACGGTAACGAGATTGAACTCGGTATTGGATACCGACGATCAAATCTCGGGCAAGTAACATACCGATGACAAAGGGAACAACGTATGTTGTTATGCGGTTTGACCGATAAAGATCTTCGTAGAATATGTAGGAACCAATATGGGCATCCAGGTCCCGCTATTGGTTATTGACCGAGAATGGTTTTAGGTCATGTCTACATAGTTCTCGAACCCGTAGGGTCCGCACGCTTAACGTTACGATAATAGTTTTATTATGAGTTTATAAGTTTTGATGTACCGAAGTTTGTTCGGAGTCCCGGATGTGATCACGGACATGACGAGGAGTCTTGAAATGGTCGAGACATAAAGATTGATATATTGGAAGCCTATGTTTGGACATCAGATTGGTTCCGGGTGAAATCGGGATTTTACCGGAACACCGGGGGGTTACCGGAACCCTCCCGGGGGATAATGGGCCTTAGTGGGCCAAGAGGGAGAAGAGGAGGGCCGGCCAGGGCAGGCCGCGCGCCCCCTCCCCCCTAGTCTGAATAGGACAAGGAAGGGGGGGCGGTGCCCCCCTTTCCTCTTTCCCCTCCCCCCTTTTCCTTCTCCACCAAGGCAAGAGGGGGGAGTCCTACTCCCGGTGGGAGTAGGACTCCTCCAGGTGCACCCCTAGGGGGCCGGCCGCACCTCCTCCCTCCCTCCTTTATATACGGGGGTGGGGGGCACCCCGTAGACACACAAAAATTGATCTACGGATCGTTCCTTAGCCGTGTGCGGTGCCCCCCTCCACCATATTCCACCTCGGTCATATCGTCGCGGAGTTTAGGCGAAGCCCTGCGCCGGTAGAACATCATCACCATCACCACGCCGTCGTGCTGACAGAACTCATCCCCGACGCTTCGCTGGATTGGAGCCCGGGGAACGTCATCGAGCTGAACATGTGCAGAACTCGGAGGTACCGTACGTTCGGTGCTTGGATCGGTCGGATCATGAAGACGTACGACTACATCAACTGCGTTGTCATAACGCTTCCACTTACAGTCTATGAGGGTACGTGGACGAACACTCTCCCCTCTCGTTTCTATGCCATCACCATGATCTTGCGTGTGCGTAGGAAATTTTTTGAAATTACTACATTCCCCAACAGTGGCATCCGAGCCAGGTTTTATGCATTGATGTTATATGCACGAGTAGAACACAAGTGAGTTGTGGGCAATACAAGTCATACTGCTTACCAGCATGTCATACTTTGGTTCAGCGGTATTGTTGGATGAAGCGGCCCGGACCAACATTACGCGTACACTTACGCGAGACTGGTTTTACCGCCGTGCTTTGCACACAGGTGACTAGCAGGTGTCAGTTTCTCCAACTTTAGTTGAACCAAGTGTGGCTACGCCCGGTCCTTGCGAAGGTTAAAACAGCACCAACTTGATGAACTATCGTTGTGGTTTTGATGCGTAGGTAAGAACGGTTCTTGCTCAGCCCGTAGCAGCCACGTAAAACTTGCAACAACAAAGTAGAGGACGTCTAACTTGTTTTTGCAGGGCATGTTGTGATGTGATATGGCCAAGACGTGATGCTATATTTTATTGTATGAGATGATCATGTTTTGTAACCGAAGTTATCGGCAACTGGCAGGAGCCATATGGTTGTCGCTTTATTGTATGCAATGCAATCTCCCTGTAATGCTTTACTTTATCACTAAGCGGTAGCGATAGTCGTAGAAGCAATAGTTGGCGAGACGACAACGATGCTACGATGGAGATCAAGGTGTCGCGCCGGTGACGATGGTGATCATAACGGTGCTTCGATGGAGATCACAAGCACAAGATGATGATGGCCATATCATATCACTTATATTGATTGCATGTGATGTTTATCCTTTATGCATCTTATCTTGCTTTGATTGACGGTAGCATTTTAAGATGATCTCTCACTAAAAATTATCAAGAAGTGTTCTCCCTGAGTATGCACCGTTGCCAAAGTTCGTCGTGCCCAGACACCACGTGATGATCGGGTGTGATAAGCTCTACGTCCATCTACAACGGGTGCAAGCCAGTTTTGCACACGCGGAATACTCAGGTTAAACTTGACGAGCCTAGCATATGAAGATATGGCCTCGGAACACGGAGACTGAAAGGTCGAGCGTGAATCATATAGTAGATATGATCAACATAGTGATGTTCACCATTGAAAAACTACTCCATCTCACGTGATGATCGGACATGGTTTAGTTGATTTGGATCACGTGATCACTTAGATGACTAGAGAGATGTCTGTCTAAGTGGGAGTTCTTAAGTAATATGATTAATTGAACTTAAATTTATCATGAACTTAGTCCTGGTAGTATTTTGCAGATTATGTTGTAAGATCAATAACTTGCGTTGTTGCTTTCATATGTTTATTTTGATATGTTCCTAGAGAAAACTGTGTTGAAAGATGTTAGTAGCAATGATGCGGATTGGATCCGTGATATGAGGTTTATCCTCATTGTTGCACATAAGAATTATGTCCTTAATGCACCGCTAGGTGACAGACCTATTGCAGGAGCAGATGCAGATGTTATGAACGTTTGGCTAAGCTCAATATGACTACTTGATAGTTTAGTGCACCATGCTTAAACGGCTTAGAATCGGGACTTCAAGGACGTTTTGAACGTCATGGACCATATGAGATGTTCCAGAAATTGAAGTTGATATTTCAAGCAAATACCCGAGTTGAGAGATATGAAGTCTCCAACAAGTTCTATAGCTAAAAGATGGAGGAGAATCGCCCAACTAGTGAGCATGTGCTCAGATTGTCTGTGTACTTCAATCGCTTGAATCAAGTGGGAGTTAATCTTCCAGATAAGATAGTGATTGACAGAATTCTCTAGTCACCATCACCAAGTTAGTAGAACTTTGTGATGAACTATAGTATGCAAAGGGATGACGAAAACAATTCCCAAGCTCTTCGTGATGTTGAAATCGACGAAGGTAGAAATCAAGTAAGAGCATCAAGTGTTGATGGTTGACAAGATCACCAGTTTCAAGAAAAGGGAAAGAAAGGGAACTTCAACTAGAATGACAAGCAAGTCGTCACTCCCGTGAAGAAGACCAAAGCTGGACCAAAGCCTGAAACTAAGTGCTTACACTGCAAAGGAAATGGTCACTGGAAGCGGAAATGCCCTGAATATTTGGTGAATAAGAAGGATGGCAAAGTGAACAAGGGTATATTTGATATACAGGTTATTGATGTATGCCTTACTAGTGTTTATAGTAGCCCTTGAGTATTTGATACTTGTTCAGTTGATAAGATTAGTAACTCGAAACTGGAGTTACAGAATAAACAGAGACTAGTTGAAGGGTGAAGTGACGATGACTGTTGGAAGTAGTTCCAAGATTAATATGATCATCATCACACACTCCCTATATTTTCGAGATTAGTGTTAAACCTAAATAAATGTTATTTAGCGTTTGCGTTGATCATGAATATGATTTGATCATGTTTATTGCGATACAGTTATTCATTTGAAGTTAAAGAATAATTGTTATTCTGTTTACATGAATAAGACCTTCGATGGTTATACACCCAATGAAAATAGTTTGTTGGATCTCGATCATAGTGATACACACATTCATAATATTGATGCCAAAAGATGCAAAGTTAATAATGATAGTACAACTTATTTGTGGCACTGCCGTTTGGGTCATATCGGTGTAAAGCGCATGAAGAAACTCCATAAAGATGGATTTTCGGAATCACTTGGTTATGAATCATTTGATGCTTGCGAACCGTGCCTTTTGGGCAAGATGACTAAAACTCCGTTCTCCGGAACAATGGAACAAGCTACACACTTATTGGAAATAATACATACCGATGTATGCGATCCAATGAGTGTTGATGCTCGTGGCAAGTATCGTTATTTTCTGACCTTCACAAGATGATTGGAGCAGATATGTGTATATCTACTTGATGAATCATAAGTCTGAAATAGTTGAAAGGTTCAAAGAATTTCAGACTGAAGTGGAAAAATCATCATAACAAGAAAATAAAGTTTCTGCGATCTGATCGTGGAGACGAATATTTGAATTACGAGTTTGGTCTTCAATTAAAACAATGTGGAATAGTTTCACAGCTCACACCACCTGGAACACCACAACGTTATGGTGTGTCCGAATGTCGTAACCGCACTTTATTGGATATGTTGCGATCTATGATGTCTCTTACTGATTTACCACTATCGTTTTGGGATTATGCATTAGAGACAGCTGCATTCACGTTTAATAGGGCACCATCTAAATCCGTTGAGACGACACCGTATGAACTATGGTTTAGCAGTAAACCTGAGTTGTCGTTTCTTAAAGTTTGGAGTTGCGATGCTTATATGAAAAAGGTTTTCAACCTGATAAGCTCAAACCCAAATCGGAGAAGTGTGTCTTCATAGAATACCCAAAGGAAACTGTTGGGTACTCCTTCTATCACAGATCCAAAGGCAAAACATTCGTTGCTGAGAATGGATCCTTTCTAGAGAAGGAGTTTCTCTCGAAAGAAGTGAGTGGGAGGAAAGTAAGAGCTTGATAAGGTAATTTGTACCTTCTCCCGAATTGGAAAGTAGTTCATCACAGAAATCAGTGATTCCTACACCAATTAGTGAGGAAGCTAATGATGATGATCATGAAACTTCAAATCAAGTTACTACAGAACCTCGTAGGTCTTCCAGAGTACGGTCCGCACCAGAGTGGTACGGTAATCCTGTTCTAAAAGTCATGTTACTAGACTATGATAAACCTATGAACTATGAGGAAGCGATGATGAGCCCAGATTCCGCAAAATGGCTGGAGGCAATAAAATCTGAGATAGGATCCATGTATGAGAACAAAGTGTGGACTTTGGTGGACTTGCCCGATGATCGGCAAACCATAGAAAATAAATGGATCTTCAAGAGGAAGACGGACGTTGATAGTAGTGTTACTATCTACAAAGCTCGACTTGTCGCAAAAGGGTTTTTGACAAGTTCAAGGTGTTGACTACAATGAGATTTTCTCAAACTGTAGCGATGCTTAAGTCTGTCCGAATCATGTTAGCAATTGCCACATTTTATGAAATCTGGCAAATGGATGTCAAAACTGCATTCCTTTATAGTTTTCTTAAAGAAGAGTTGTATATGATGCAACCAGAAGGTATTGTCAATCCTAAAGGTGCTAACAAAATGTGCAAGCTCCAGCAATCCATCTATGGACTAGTGCAAGCATCTCGGAGTTGGAATGTACGCTTTGATGAGTTGATCAAAGCATATGGTTTTATATAGATTTTTTGAGAAGCCTATATTTACAAGAAAGTGAGTGGGAGCTCTGTAGCATTTCTAATATTATTGATTTGAAATGATAGAAATTCTGGATAGCATGAAAGGATACTTGAAAAAGAGTTTTCAAAGCAAGACCTCAGTGAAGCTGCTTACACATTGAGCATCAAGATCTATATAGATATATCAAGACGCTTGATAAGATTTTTCAATGAGTACATACCTTGATAAATTTTTGAAATAGTTCAAAATGGAACAGTCAAAGAAGGAGTTCTTGCCTGTGATGCAAAGGTGTGAAGTTGAGTAAGACACAAGACCCGACCATGGCAGAAAATAGAAAGAGAATGAAAAGTCATTCCCCATGCCTCAGTCATAGGTTCTATAAAGTATGCTATGCTGTGAACCAGACATATTGTATACCTTGCTCTGAGTTTGGCAAAGGAATACAATTTTGATCTAATAGTAGATCACTGGACAGAGGTCAAGAATATCCTTAGTAAGGACTAAGGAGATGTTTCTCGATTATGGAGGTGATAAAAGAGTTCGTTGTAAAAGTTACATCGGTGCAAACTTTTACACTGATCCAGATGACTCTAAGTCTCAGTCTGGATACATATTGAAAGTGGGAGCAATTAGCTAGAGTAGCTCCGTGCAGAGCATTGTGGAGATAGAATATTTGCAAAATACATACGGCTCCGAATGTGACAGACCCATTGACTAAGCTTCTCTCACGAGCAAAACATGATCACACCTTAGTACTCTTTGGGTGTTAATCACATAGCAATATGAACTAGATTATTGACTCTAGTAAACCCTTTGGGTGTTGGTCACATGACGATGTGAACTATGGGTGTTAATCATATACAGATATGATTATTGGTGCTAAATCACATGGCGATGTGAACTAGATTATTGACTCTAGTGCAAGTGGGAGACTGAAGGAAATATGCCCTAGAGGCAATAATAAAGTTATTATTTATTTCCTTATATCATGATAAATGTTTATTATTCATGCCAGAATTGTATTAACCGGAAACATAATACATGTGTGAATACATAGACAAACATAGTGTCACTAGTATGCCTCTACTTGACTAGCTCGTGAATCAAAGATGGTTAAGTTTCCTAGCCATAGACATGAGTTGTCATTTGATTAACGGGGTCACATCATTAGGAGAATGATGTGATTGACATGACCCATTTCGTTAGCCTAGCACTCGATCGTTTAGTTTATTGCTATTGCTTTCTTCATGACTTATACAAAGTTCCTGCAACTATGAGATTGTGCAACTCCCATTTACCAGAAGAATACTTTGTGTGCTACCAAACGTCACAACGTAACTGGGTGATTATAAAGGTGATCTACAGGTGTTTCCGAAGGTAGATGTTGGGTTGGCATAATTCGAGATTAGGTTTTGTCACTCCGATTGTCAGAGAGGTATCTCTGGGCCCTCTCGGTGATACTCATCACCTAAGCCTTGCAAGCATTGTAACTAATGAGTTAGTTATAAGATGATGTATTATGGAACGAGTAAAGAGACTTGACGGTAACGAGATTGAACTAGGTATTGGATACCGACGATCAAATCTCGGGCAAGTAATATACCGATGACAAAGGGAACAATGTATGTTGTTATGCGGTTTTACCGATAAAGATCTTCGTAGAATATGTAGGAACCAATATGGGCATCCAGGTCCCGCTATTGGTTATTGACCGAGAATGGTTCTAGGTCCTGTCTACATAGTTCTCGAACCCGTAGGGTCCGCACGCTTAACGTTACGATGACAGTTTTATTATGAGTTTATAAGTTTTGATGTACCGAAGTTTGTTCGGAGTCCCGGATGTGATCACGGACATGACGAGGAGTCTTGAAATGGTCAAGACATAAAGATTGATATATTGGAAGCCTATGTTTGGACATCGGATTGGTTCTGGGTGAAATCGGGATTTTACCGGAACACCGGGGGGTTACCGGAACCCTCTCGGGGGATAATGGGCCTTAGTGGGCCAAGAGGGAGAAGAGGAGGGCCGGCCAGGGCAGGCCGCGCGCCCCCTCCCCCCCTAGTCCGAATAGGACAAGGAAGGGGGGGCGGCGCCCCCCTTTCCTCATTCCCCTCCCCCCTTTTCCTTCTCCACCAACGCAAATGGGGGGAGTCCTACTCCCGGTGGGAGTAGGACTCCTCCAGGCGCACCCCTAGGGGGCCGGCCGCACCTCCCCCCTCCCTCCTTTATATAACGGGGCGGGGGGCACCCCATAGACACACAAGTTGATCTACGGATCGTTCCTTAGCCGTGTGCGGTGCCCCCCTCCACCATATTCCACCTCGGTCATATCGTCGCGAAGTTTAGGCGAAGCCCTGCGCCGGCAGAACATGATCACCGTCACCACGCCATCGTGCTGACAGAACTCATCCCCGACGCTTCGCTGGATTGGAGCCCGGGGAACGTCATCGAGCTGAACGTGTGCAGAACTCGGAGGTACCGTACGTTTGGTGCTCGGATCGGTCGGATCGTGAAGACGTATGACTACATCAACCGCATTGTCATAACGCTTCCGCTTACGGTCTATGAGGGTACGTGGAAGAACACTCTCCCCTCTCGTTGCTATGCCATCACCATGATCTTGCGTGTGCGTAGGAATTTTTTTGAAATTACTACGTTCCCCAACAGCTGAACCCAGTGTGCCTTGTTTTTACTGGCCTCATGTGATAGTTTTCACCCTGTTTTCTGTTAATTAACAAGGCAACCTTTTCTTTGTTACTACTAGTGAATCTGAAATCATTCGGGGCAGACATAAAATATATCACTTCAACCCAATTATCATAGCAACTATTTTAAAAGAAACTAGCTAGATGCCTGTGCGTTGCACGGAACATCAAGATGCATTTGTATGAGTAGTTTATCTTGTGAGAGAAAAGGATGAACGAGGGAAGGTCTTATTTGCGAACGTGGAGAGGGGTGTGGGTATATTTTTGCAAAATTGCCATAGTTTCTTTCCTATCCGTTAGATATAAATCCGACGGCCTATATTTCAGGATGGCACGCACACCATCATCACCAACTCTGTTTTCTACTCCCTCCGTTCCTAAATACTCCCTCCATCCGAAAATACTTGTCATCAAAATGGATAAAAAGAGATGTATCTAAAACTAAAATACGTCTAGATACATTTCCTTCTATCCATTTTGATGACAAGTATTTACGGGCGGAGGGAGTATTTGTCTTTTTAGAGATTTCAACAAGTGACTACGACCGGACCTTACCAATATACTCAAAAAAGTAGTCCATAATTTTGATGTTATCCTCTTTTCTTGGCGGTGCAGTGCCATCTGGATACCTCATAAATAAATCAAGGAGAAATCTGACCCCTTCCTAAAAATACATACGGAGCAAAATGAGTGAATCTACACTCTAAAATATGTCTACATACACATCCGTATGTGGTAGTCCATTTTAAATTTGAAAAAGACAAATATTTATGGAGTATAAGATTAGACATGGAGATATATCTCCAGCATGGTCTACAACAAAAATGTGCTGGACTGGTTAGCGCCGGATGCTCGCAATGCGATGACATGAGTTTGAATTTTGTCTTTTAACTTTAGATTTTTATATTATAAATTACTTATTTAATATATACTTCTTTCGCTACTGTACTGACAGTGGAACCCACGGAGTACTTAGAATACAAGATTAAGGATGGACTTTTTTATTTTTAACTTTCTGTACGAAGCTGTAGCCACCCTGCAAGTCACGTGTACACTATACATGCAATTAAACTTTATAGAGGGACAATCATACAGGCAATTAACTCGAATGGATTGAATGTCACTCTATTATTTCCAGCATAAGAGCATCTCCAACGGCAGCCGGCAAATTTCCTCCCGCTTCCTTCCGCGAAGGACGACATCAAATGCCAGCGGCATACATTTTCACAACTCTAGCCAACCAGATGAAATTCGTGCAAACACGGACTGATTTCATATAAGCATGAAGGATTTCGTATAAAAAAGCCGGATCTTCATATAAACATGATGGATTTCATTACATTTACATGAACTAAGCGGTGCAAATCCGGCTCTCTTGGTATAATTAATACTCCCTCCGTCCGGAAATACTTGTCCTAGAAATGGATGTATCTAGACTTATTTTAGTTATAGATACATACAATTTATCCATTCTTAGAACAAATATTTCCTGCCAGCTGGAGAGGGAGTACATAATCTACATGGCCGCCCGCGGATCCCTTTCTCTTCCTCATGTCCGTCAGACACTTGCGGGGTCGATGAAGGTCCTCGGAAGAGACGAAGCAGCAAAGAAACCACCTGAATGCGCAGTCGTCACCTTGACGGTGGCCTTCATGGGTCCCAAGTGGCGGTGGCCTCCTGTGTTCTACTTCTCCTTGATGATGGCGGTGGACACGGAGAAGCTGGCCACCGACTCGTCGCTCTCCAAACACCCGGCTTCACCTTGACGGAAGGCGCGCCCACAGACACGGGAGGCGCGACCACCGCAGACACTGGTGGCGCGGTACGACACGATAGCGACGACGCCCGTACCGGCGTGCTCGCCGCCGTGCCGGTGTGGAGCAACTCGCCACTCCTCATCGAGCTGAACTGGAGGGGCGAGTTGCTGAACCACGCGCCTGCTTGGGGCGGCAACTGGCTCCATCGGGCCAAGCAAGGTTGGTGAAGCACCAAGCGGCCTCGCCCGTATCCGGAGGGCTCAGCAGGCCACCCAGCCGGGTAATATGCCAGAGAACGGCTCCTCGGAAGCCATCGGAAGAGTGGAGAAAATGGTGAAGGAGGAGATGGGGGAGCGGCGGAGGGGTGCGATTCTTGCCCGCTGTCTGTCTAGCCTCGTGTAAATAGAGGGCGGACGGTAGGAGCTTGGCCAGCGTCTGGCCTCGTTTAAACTGAGGGCGGACGGGAGGAGCTCGGCCGGTGTTGCGTTTAATTCCGGTCCGCTCATGAATAGACGTGTGGCCGGAGTAGGATTCTCGGCTTTCATGCGGGTTTAATAGAGGGGTTTGATGGAGGTGAGGAGGCGTGCTCAGCCGGGCGTGCAGCGGGCGGTGCAGTACTATTCGATTGGACAGCGGTAATGAGCCGTCAAATCACAAAGGCCCTCGCCTCTCGTGAAACTGTCCAAGCTAGACAACCCAGCCCTCTAGCCTTTTAAACAATGTATACTCCACTTATGTACAGTAGTAGTTTCGATGGATTGCGCCATGGAGCAAAACTTGAAATTAAAAAAAAGGTGGTACATATAGAGAGCGCTCGTTGCCAAATTACTCATATAGTACTATTAAAAAAGCTAGTACGTGCTTAAATGGGGTGCTAAATTCTTTTAAAGAAATACTAGTATGTACATACTGAAGAGTTAAAGTAACGAGAAGAAACATAACATAGTTCTGCTGGGGGCTCAACACAACACACCCCTCAAATTAAACTAATCACACCTGAAATTAAACTATGCAACTAATCCGGTAGACACTGCATTAGAACCACCATGGGTAACGACACACCTTACTCGGAGTCCTCGTCCACGTCCTCGACTTCGTTCTTGTCCCTCTTCCTCTTGGCCGATACTTCTTTGCTTGAACCACACACTTGGCTCTTGCTCTTCATCCAACCTTTGAGATATTGAAACAAAGGTAGCCATCCATTGCAGCGTAGTGGATGTGGTCTATATCTAGTACATTCTGCTGCCATGCATGACGATGAAACGTGTAATGAGGTTTCTCCAGTTTACCTTACGAAGGATGAACCATGGCTCCTGCCAGGGTCAGCATTGAAGGCCGGCCACTGGAGGGCAGCAGCCGAGTCTTCTGGAGGTCGAAGGGGTTGCCTACAATGAGGCCTATCTGACCCAGGACTCTTCTGTCGTTCGTAAAGTCTACAGTAACGAATTTGACTAGGTCGCTCTTGAGGAAGTTCTTAAAATCCTGGCATTCAATGTCGGCATGGCATATGTGGTAGACCAAGCATAAGTCATGCATGCAAACCTGGATCACGGTGGGCTTCTTCCTCTCTTCCTCCTTTATATCCTTCTCTCGTCCCAGGACTGTGGTGTACTCAACATCTAGCCCAGCGACCCACTCATCATCTGAGTTTTCGAACATGCGTCTGAAGCGAGCAAGGCATCCTTTCACCGTCGCGGAAGAATGGGTGTACATGACGTTGAACTCATCGCCGGTGATGGTTGTAAACTTGTACTCACCTCCAATCATGGAGATTTGGGACGCCATGGATTTGGGAGGAGGGTTAGGATTAGTGAAACTACCGTAATGTGAAAGGATGGGACGACTAGGAGCGAACCGCCGTAATATTAAAGGACGTGCGGGGACGAGTAGGAGCGAACTACCAGCGTGCGAACGACAGGGTAGTGGCTTTCCATTCTCCCATGATACAGGCTTCCGAGAGCCCTTGGATCTGAGATCGAACGGTTGCATGGCGTGATTCTAGACCTATGGGTGAATATCCTATCCTGGAGGGTTATTCTGCAAATTTTCAGCAACTTAGCATGCGACTGTTCGATCTCCAATCCAAGGGCTGCCAGCAGCCCGTATCATGGTCGCGCCTACCACGACCGTCGCATCGCTCGCACGGCCGCGCCCTTGGAGATTTAACACGGTGTGTTAGGCTATCTGATACTACAACAAGGTTAGCTATAAGGTTGGCTATAAGTGTATTTTTTTTACTTCTCTCTATCTCTTTCTTCGTACTACCTCCGTCCCATAATATAAGAAAGTTTTTGACACTAGTGTAGTGCCAAAAATGTTCTTATATTATGGGACAGAGGGAGTAGTATTTATTGCATTTTCCAAGGAGTGACCTCTTCCAATGAAATGGTGCTTAGATGAGGTGCTAAGGGCATTAAATGGCTTAGCAATCAAGTCCCCAATGCATAGGTGCTTGTTAGTTTTTGGTTGCTAAGTTTTCTTCATCTAATTAGCTATAGACTCAAAATTGTATTTTCACCTAGGTACACGCGCTTAGCACCGTTTCTTCCTTGGGTCACCAAACTAGTCTCTCTCTTCTTAATTAACTTGCCACATCAGACTTTATGCCTATGTGGCAAGCTTAGCACCTGTAGGAGCAAGTAAGTACTACAATAGTGGGATATAAGCCCGCTTTACATGGCATTTTTGCATATGTGGAGGAAAAAGGCAAGGAAAAAGTGGAGAAGTGGGATCTCATGCAAGAGCCAGCCTCTACATGGTGGAGCATTGGGAGAGGCACCTATATGGAGGTGGTCAGGAATCGGGAGACTCACGCCAGTCATAGCACCGCAGTTAAAATGATAATGGCAAGTCAAATCACGGGGCCCCACCTGTCCATCAGTAACTCGCTGTCAAATCACACAGCCCTACATTTGCAGCAACCTACTCCCTCATCTTCTCGCGTCTCTGTCGAACCGACTAGGCTGAACTGCCTCGCCTACCGCGTAGGAAAAGCCCTGCCGTCGACTTTTAAATAGTACAGTATACTCCCTCCGTCTAGGTGAATAAGTCATGTTAGATTGTGCACCGTGACCAAGGTGGAGAGGAAAATGGGAGAACTTAATTTTTATTTGCTAAGGCTGGTTGTAATGGTAGTATCATAGCTAGTATCATGCATGCCAACTAGGCAATTTTGATGAGGTGTCATAGAATTAAATGAAGAAAGAGGGAGTTGAGTATCATATCATGATACCATATCATATCATGATACCGTATCATAATAAATGCTATGCTACTATGTGTCATGCTTGGCAATAAAGAAAGTACTACATGATATTAATATATGATACTAAGCATTATTAATATCATTGCATGCAACGAGCTGACCACTGCATTCATGTTTGATAGTCTCAAGTCACTAATCTCTTATTGGTGGATTCCTCTATTTATGTCAAAAAATAAGAAACAACGTGAGAGTTAATGCACCGCGCCTATGTGTTTTGGGACTACTATTTGGTTTTCGTAAGATGACTTACTCACCTAGATGGAGGGAGTATTTGATTTGACAGCGGGTGGCGCAGTTCCCGATACGGCTTTAATGCAGACGAGGGAGGGAGTAGCGGTTCCCGAAATGTTGAACAGCCAATGCATCCTCCTTCAATTAATGCATGAGGGAAGTAATGGGAGGAGGACCGGGAATAGAGGTTGCACGATGTGAATGCAACGCAGTTTGCCCTCATATAAAGGCGTCCCTCCATTCCAATGCATCTATCACATCGTACGCACCTAAGCATTTGCCTAAGCACCTACACTAAGCACAAAAGAGCTTACTCCAGACCCATGGCGGCGATGCGCGCGAGCGGCTAGCGGCTGTGCCAGATGGTCCACGACGCCGGCCTGCGGCATGGCGCCGAGGATCATCTCAAGACGGTGTTGGAGACCGGCTGGTGGATGGCTGCCGTCGACGCCAACTACGACTCTCGGTTGGACTAGATGATCGTTGCCACCAGCAACAAGTTCACCGTCCTCAAGGAGCTCGCGGACGACATCGTCGTACTCCTCCAGCCCGCGCGCCTGGGCTCCTCATTGACTGCCACCCTAATCGGCCTCCATGGCCGGCACCTCTTTCAAGCACTGGTGGCCCTGTGACTACCCTCCAATGCCACAAAGAATGTCCACCTGGAGGTCGCGCTCACCGTGAGGCACCTCGCCCTGCAAGAATTCGTCGACCTACACATCCACGTGTACGAGCAAATCATGTACATAGGTATCTACAAGGCCACCGAGGACACTACGATGTTGGCCTTCCTCAACCGGCTGGAAGCCTTGGATGCCTTTGCTGAGAAGCAGCTCGAACTCGCCACAAAAGCCGCCGCTCCTTAGCCGCTGGTTGGTGGCCCGGCGCACTAAGTTGAGGAGGAGGAGGAGGTCGTACATTGATGGATTCATCTTTCTTCTTACCTTTTGTAACCACCACTGCGATCGCATCATCGTGGCCTTAATTCTTATTGTGTTGTTGCATTCTCATTCCAGTCAATACCGACATGTGCGATCCCTTTGCTTAATTATATGCATCATTGTAACTAGTACTCCATCCGTCAATTTATAAGTTGTGCTTACCTTTTCCATCAACTTCGTGCAACGCGCGGGCACCTTGCTAGAAACACTAGAACATGTTGGACCGCGTGTGACCAAACCGACGATGCGCCAACCTAGCTACTACATACCCTGCTTATCAGGCGGAAATAGCACCTCACTAGTGTTTCCAATCGTTATTTCTATCTATTGATCGTGCCAAGGAGCGGAACCAAATGTTACAATTTATCCATGTTTCTTTACTCCTACTCCTATAAAAGACTCAGTTGGTGATGGTGGTGTGTCTGCCATCCGTCGTTTCTGACCATTAGATCTGCATCTAACGACTGTGAGGTAAGTTGTGGCATTTTTGCAACAATAGCCCACTTCTCTGCTCCAATTTGCATAAAACCCTTTATTATCTTGAAAGCAACCACATCCCTCCCTCACCTCATCAAAACAGCCTGAGAAATATATTTTGAGTGAAAAGTACTCCCTCCATTCCTAAATATTTGTCTTTCTAGAGATTTCAATAAGTGACTACATACAGAGCAAAATGAGTGAATCTACACTTCAAAATATGTCTATATAATCTGTATGTGATAGTCCATTTGAAATCTCTAAAAAGACAAATATTTAGGAACGGAGGGAGTAATATATTAGGAGTATATCAAAACAAGAGTGATTTCTTTCAAATTTGTGAGCAAGTACTACTATTCTACTACTTTGGATCCGTCGCAACGCACGGGCACATTGCTAGTAAAAGGAAAAGGCATGCCGTGTTCGCGTCGCACCCCCACACGCCCGGGAATCGGGAGTACTCCACGGCCCATTCGGCACGACACATAGCTTAGGGAAGGCGTGTTGCCTAGCATTTTCACTTTCATGTGGGACTGCCGTTGAGCAAACCGACTATTGGCAAACCGCACCCCGCCCGCCGCCGGGTTGGAAAACAGAAATGAGGGGAAGATCTAGCTGTAGCACGGAAGCCAAGAAATTGGGTGTCAGATGAGGCTTGTTGATGGAGTAGGAGCATTCCGTACTAGTACTACTCCTACTAGTACCAAGTTTGTACTATAAAACTAGTACTACCACTATACAACTAGTAGGTACGTGCACGGCACAACATCGTAGGAACAAAAAATGGGAAGATCTTGTTTTGGTGATTTATCTTTTTTCAGTCAACTAGTATGAATATATGATGTGGGGGCACCCATGAAGCTTATGTGGCCTGGTTGCATGGCTACGAAAGGTTAGAGAAAAATAAATTTATAATGTGTTTAGAGTGCACTCCACTAAATAGTATACTTTGGATCCATTGCAACGGACTGGCACATCTATATCTATACCCCCTATATAGTGTGCGAAAAACTTTGAAAGTTGGTCGTCGGATGAAGCCAATCCGAAGGTACAAAGATGGCAAATCCGAGCACTACTGGTCATTGGATATCATCCACCAGATTCTGCTACTTGTATAATCTAGAAGACTCCATGGTTGCACTTAATTCATGACTAACTTTGCCACAACTAAGCGTAGGCAAAGTTATTAGTTCTTCAAAATGAGAGCCACAAGTTGGCAAGCCTAAGGGAATCTTGCCACATTTTGTGTGTGTATGTCATGTGGGGTCTTAGTGTGGCTTGCCTAAGGTGTGGCTTGAACCAAACACTCATCTAAGTTAGTCAAACTAGCCTAACCTGGCGTGTGCCAATCTTTGGCAATCTTAGTGGTTGTTTGGTCCCTAGCCACACCTTGCCACACTTTGCCACACCTAACCTTAGGCAAGTTTGAACAAGTTAGGTAGGTGTTTGGTTCTAGCCACGCCTAAGGCAAAGATTTTTTATGAGCAGTGAGCCCCACATGTCATAGACACAAAAAGTGTGGCAAGATTCTCTTAGGCAAGCCAAAGTGTGGCTAACAATTTGAGCAACTCAATAAAGGCAAGTGTGGCAAGTGTAGCAAAAATCATGTGGCAATATATGGCAAAGATAGTCACAATTCAAACAGCCCTACTAACCGAACAGCCCCTAACCTTAGGCAAGTTTGGCAACATTGTATGATAAAGTGTGGCATTTCTAGGCCTAAAACCAAACAACCCCTGTGTCTGCCACAAAAATTGTGGCTAACAAAATGGGCACCACAAGTGTGGCAAGATTTGGCAAGAAGTTGAGTCTATGACATGTGGACCATGTAGCTAGAAAAGTGTGGCAAGCCACAAGTGTAGCAATGAACCAAACACATGCCTAAGATATTGTGGCACGCCTAAGCTTAGGCGTGGCAACCTTAGGATGCAAACCAAAATCCATATCTATACCCCTATATAGTGTGTGAATAACTTTGAAAGTTGGTCGTTGGATGAAGCCAATCCGACGGTACAAAGATAGCAAATCTGAGCACTACTTGCTGTTGGATATGATCTACATTCCACCAAATTTTGCCACATGTAGAATCTAGAAAACTCCACATGTAGAAACATAATGCACAAACCACCAGAATCTCATGCGTGCAATGCACGTGTACCTTACTAGTACTAGTTGGTAGTAGTAAGAAACAAATTCCGGTTTTGGCACAAGCTCGTACTGCGGGAGCACCACAAGGCCAGCCACAGGAGTTACATTTCCTCTCGGGGCCCACGGGACCGAACTTTAGTGGCTTAGTGCCCGGCCTATGAGTCAATGACATGCGGACCTTAAATGCAGCTGGCCCACATGTCATTCTCATGGTGGTGGCTTGGTTCGCGACTCACTCGTTCGAGATGAACCGGCTAGTGGTGGCGTGGCCGTGGCGAGGGTGCCACAGCGGGGCATCGGGGCGCTACAAGGCGTAGATGGCCACACCAGCGGGTACTACCTGTAGTACAGAAGTACTCCAGTTGAGGATTGATGCCCGGGACGAAATGTGTCACAGCCATTGGATGAAAATTCGATGGTGCAGGAGTACAGATCGGAGCATAGCAGCGGAGCGGGCAAACCGCGTCCAATCGGGTGTGGCTATGGTAGAAAGTTGATGGTCGCCGCAGTTCAGCTGGCCCGCATGTCATGCACACAAAGGCAGAGGAGCGGTGGGGCCCAGAGGGATGAGGCGCATGTTGGGGGATGAGGATCCCCTGACGCGAACAATCCTACCATTCTGTCACTGACATGTGAGACCCACAAGCGTGGGTCCCACCTGTCAGTGAAGGAAAGGCAGGGCAAGGCAGTGATAGCCACGTCAAATGATCCATGTCCACGTCGGGGGACGTCGTGCTGTGGGTTGGAGCGGCGTCGTGGGAATCGCGTGCGGGTGTGGCAGTGGTAGAAACAAGAAATGTGATGGTCGCTGTGGTTCAACTTCCATGGACAAGTTGTCATGTCTGCTGACACATGTATATCAAAACTAGAGTGTTTATATTTCAAGCACGTGAACAAGTATTATTCTACTCCCTCCGTCCGAAAATACTTGTCGAAGAAATGCATAAAAATGGATGTATCTAGAACTTACGTCTAGATACAGCCATTCCTCCAACAAGTATTTCCAGATGGAGGGAGTACTACTTTGGATACATTGCAACACATGGGCCAACACATTGCTAGTAGTAGTATCTATCTCTATCTCTAGAGGCCTTCCCTCATTCATCCTTTTCTCTCACAAGATAAACTACTCATACAAATGCATCTTAATGTTCCGTGGAACGCGCGAGGATGTTTCCTTGGGGGTCTCTCCAGCGCGGCGTGGCCGTAGTTGCAAGTTGACGCCCGTTGAGATGTCGACGTTGAGGGGCACTCGGATTTCCTCCGATGAGCAGGTAAGATGAGTTTGATCACGTAGTAAATGCATTCTAAAGACTACTTCCATGTCCATTTCCTAATTCTCCCCCTGTCCACTATTTCACAGGTTAGGCTCGGCGCAAGTGGAGATTGGCTTGCATATGTACGGGAGGGTACCAACATCAATTTTCACAACATTTACAACAATGACACCATTACCATAGAACCTCTATCCAACTTTGCGATCATCCATGCAATGGGCCATCGCATGAATTGGTACGATGGAACCACGATGAGATTGAATAAGATAGCACGAACCTTGCACATGGCTGTCAAAGGCGGACCATGCTGTCTGTGACCGATTTGTTGCCGTACGAGTACGAAGACGTTGTGCTCCTTTCTAACCGCATCTTCGTGGTGACAAACCAGGGGACTTATTTCGTATGGGACACATCCTATGATATACTCCCTCTCTCGCAGTTTATTTGTTTTGAATCTTTTTGTTTTATAAGTTTCAAATTAAAATTTAGAGCTCCCCATCACAAGTTGAGATTACAATGTCCATTAAATCGTTGCGTGCATGTATAGTAAAGAAACAAATCTCGAGTTTGGCACTAGTTCGTGCAGCGGTAGCACCACAAGGTCTGGCGCAGGAGTTACATTTCCCTGTCAGGGCCCTCGGGACTGAGCTTCGGCGCCTTACTACACCTGCCTTTGAGTCAATAACATGTGGACCTGATAGGTGACCGGTCCACGTGTAATGCTCCCAAAGGCAGAGGGCAGTGGGGCCGAGAGGGGTGAGCCGTAGGACGGGGGACGTGTGGTGTCCTGGGTTCGAGCGGCATCGTGGGAATCGCATGTGGCTGTGGTAGAAACTTGATGCTCGCCGCATTTTAGGTGGCCCACATGTCATGCACACAAAGGCAGAGGGGCGGTGCGGCCGAGAGGGGTGAGGCGCACGTTGGGGGACGTGGTGCCATGGGTTGGAGCGGCGTCGTGGTAATCGCGAGTGGCAATGGATGAAACGTGATGGTCACCGTAGTTGAACTTCCATGGACAAGCTGTCATGTCTATGGACACTGCATTGCATACCGATCACTGGAGGAGTAGTAGAGAAAGCTATGCTGATAAATAGTTCCTTATAGTCAAGCGGACCCACGCTACTACTTTGTTCCAAAGACATGTAGACCATCGAAATAGTCCATCTATATCAATATACACCGAGAGGGAATAATTGTTTTTACAACAGAGGAAATAGTTCATCCATCCATAATGCCCTCCTGCTGGTGCAGCCTTTTCTTCTTCTTCTTCTTCTTCTTCTTCTTCTTCTTCTTCTTCTTCTTCTTCTTCTTCTTATTCTTCTTCTTCTTCTTCTTCTTCTTCTTCTTCTTCTTCTTCTTCTTCTTCTTCTTCTTCTTCTTCTTCTTCTTCTTATTTTTTATGGGAGACGGCTTCGCAACAAGCTCTTTGGACCTTGCAGCTATCTCAAAACTCACACGGGCATCGAGGGCAGCATATTTTATCCGCTCGTACGTCAAGGGATAATTCTCCCATCCAAACGACCTTACTGCCACCGTCTCATCACCCTTCTGAAGATTTGTACCAAGCACAAAATTTGCTACGTCGAATAGGGATGGTGTCTGTTTATCACAATCTTCTACAGGAATTTTGATTCTGGTTTATAGGTCAGCCATGCTTTTCAAATCAAGGTTGTATGGCTCCAGCTTCTGTTTGTCCCCTTCGATGGCTGCCCCATAGAAGTATATGTCCTCCCGAGACAAGAAATCGTGAAGCTCACCTGGTATGGAGGGCGCGTGTATGATGTGGTACACCAAAACATCATCTTCGAGGCATAGCTGAAGAACGGCGATGCGTTGGATCTTCCCAGTGGCACACTCCGTGTACTCTGCGTCGAGACCGATGACCCTCGTCTCTACCTTTTCGAGGGAGTTGGATACATTGTTGATTCACTGCCAAACAACCCTTGGGTGGACGGTGACGGTGGCAACTACGCTCAACGAGCCTTCGACGAGGACATGTTGGACTCTAAATCCCTGCATCTCGATCTCTTTCGCCATTTGGAACCGCTAGAACAGAGGGCTATAGTTTGGAGAATTCGGATCAGATGGCTAGTCTAACTGAAGTAGTAGATGATTATTTAAAGAGGTTAAAACAATGTGAACGCAGTGGGGTTTGGATGCAAATGAAGACGAAGGGGAGGTGAAGAAGCCGAGGAAAATCGGTTCCCGATGGAGAAGTAAATGGGAGAAGTGGCATGCAGGCACTTGACTAGATGGCTAGGTAGACTAAACGAAAAGGCTATGCGGGTAGACTGAGGAGTCGTACCTATTCGTGTACGTGCACATCCTTCCTGATAGGTGGGACCTATGCAAACAGATAAAAAAATGTGTCGTAGCTGGTTCAGATGGATATTGGTGCGTGCGTGGGAGACACAACATTCTCTGGTTAAGGAATACTCCCTCTGTCTAGGTGAGTAACTCACCTTATGAAAATCAGGTTTTCCCAAAACCTTTAGGCATGGAACATTAACTTACTGCGTGATCCCCTCCCAGCCTTGTTAGCCAGCGTTCTCTTCCTCTGCTACCGCGTTCTACCTTTCCATTTTTCCTCTTCTCAAGTGTGGAACGATCTGCATGCCGTCCTAGATGCACCAGAACGACCACTGCATGCATCGCGGCAAAGCATTGATTGGGCCTGCTTGGAGAGCTGAAAATGCATCCTTATAACTACGTATTAATTGCTGATTTTGCTTCCATTTGTAACAGTGCCGTGGTTGGAAGTTTTGCTCGTCCCGGTGCTCTTTCTCGTCCAATCTACAGCCACCTAGGTTGTGCTCACCTAGACGGAGGGAGTACACGGTTATCCTCATCAAAGGCCCATCTTCGCGCTTCCGCATGCACAGAATTTGGTTCTGCTCGCAATATGGAGGATACCTGGAGGATGAAGTGAACAGGCTTGCTAGCACGGGAGACCTATTTCCGCTATACAATACTGGAGTACTCATGTTCCTACTGGAAGTAGTAGTTGTACAACTGTGGTACACTTGATAGTCAAAATACTATTCATCCGGTCCTCATAGTGAAGTGACAACACCCTGTGCCTGTCACTAGTCCAGGCGGCGTGTTCGGGTTACCAAAGTCAGCCTCACCCTGTGCATTGTGCAGTCTGTCACCGCCACTGTACAGCACATTACCATGCCTTGCCTCGTCTCCCTCTCCCCTCCCATAGCACCACTCCATCTCTGTCTCCGTCTCCATCTCACTGTGCCCCCGTGTACCGTCATCTTGCTCGCCTCCCCCAGAACCACTATTCCCTCGCTAGTCGCTCTAGCACCGACAGCCTTCTCCCCCGTAAATCAAGCCCCCAAAAAACCCCACCTTCCAAACTCCACCATGGCCAAACGCGGACCACGCAGCATCCATATGAGCCGCGATTGGAGCAATCTCCCCAATGACATCCTCGACCTCTGTTGTTCGTGTATGGATATGTTGAGCGCCCTACGGCTGGCTGCATGCTCGAGGGACATGCACACGGCCATCGTCGAAGCGAGGCCTAAGCTTTTCAAGACACCCTGCTTGCTGCTATCTAGTCTTGCGAGATTGGCTTACCATGATACGGAGGCGTACATGATGTCTGCTACCTCTTGAGCACTGCATTGGTTTTCCCTTGAAGAGGAAAGGGTGATGCAGCAAAGTAGTGTAAGTATTTCCCTCAGTTTTGAGAACCAAGGTATCAATCCAGTAGGAGGCTCCTCAAAAGTCCCATGCACCTACACGAACAAACAAGAACCTCGCAACCAACGCGATAAAGGGGTTGTCAATCCCTTCACGGAAACTTGGAAAAGTGAGATCTGATAGAGATAATAAGATAAGATAAATATTTTGGTATTTTTATGATATAGATTGGAAAGTAAAAGATGCAAATAAAAGATAGATGAAAACTTATATGATAAAAGATAGACCCGGGGGCCATAGGTTTCACTAGTGGCTTCTCTCAAGATAGCATAAGTATTACGGTGGGTGAACAAATTACTGTCAAGCAATTGATAGAAAAGTGCATAGTTATGAGATTATCTTGGCATGATCATGTATATAGGCATCACGTCCGCAACAAGTAGATCGAAATGATTTTGCATCTACTACTATTACTCCACACATCGACCGACTCCTGCCTGCATCTAGAGTATTAAGTTCATAAAAACAGAGTAACGCATTAAGAAAGATGACACGATGTAGAGGGATAAACTAAAGCAATATGATATAAACCCCATCTTTTTATCCTTGATGGCAACAATACAATATGTGCCTTGCTGCCCCTGCTGTCACTGGGAAAGGACACCACAAGATTGAACCCAAAGCTAAGCACTTCTCCCATTGCAAGAAAGATCAATCTAGTAGGCCAAACCAAACTGATAATTCGAAGAGACTTGCAAAGATAACCAATCACACATAAAAGAATTTAGAGGAGATTCAAATATTTATCATAGATAAACTTTATCATAAGTCCACAATTCATCGGATCTCGACAAACACACCGCAAAAAGAGTTACATCGAATAGATCTCCAAGAAGATCAAGGAGAACTTGGTATTGAGATTCAAAGAGAGAGAAGAAGCCATCTAGCTAATAACTATGGACCCGAAGGTCTGTGGTAAACTACTCACAACTCATCGGAGAGGCCTTGGAGATGATGTAGAGGCCCTCCATGGTCGATTCCCCCTCCGGCGGAGCGCCCGCGAAGGCTCCAAGATGGGATCTCGCGGATACAGAAGGTTGCTGATACGTCTCCAACGTATCTATAATTTTTTATTGCTCCATGCTACTTTATCTACTGTTTTGGAATATATTGGGCTTTATTTTCCACTTTTATATTATTTTTGGGACTACCCTATTAACCGGAGGCCCAGCCTAGAATTGCTATTTTTTGCCTATTTCAGTGTTTCGAAGAAACGGAATATCAAACGGAGTCCAAACGGAATGAAACCTTCTGGAACATGATTTTCCAACCGAACGTGATCCAGGAGACTTGGACCCTACTCCAAGAAGTGCCAGAGGCGGTCACGAGGGTGGAGGGCGCCCCCCTACCTCGTGGGCTGCCTAACGCTCCACCGACGTACTCCTTCCTCCTATATATACCTAGGTATCCCCAAACGATCAGAAAAGGAGACAAAAAACCTAATTCCACCGCCGTAACCTTCTATATCCACGAGATCCCATCTTGGGGCCTGTTCCGGAGCTCCGCCGGAGGGGGCATCCACCACGGAGGGCTTCTACATCATCACCATAGCCCCTCCGATGAAGTGTGAGTAGTTTACTTCAGACCTTCGGGTCCATAGCTAGTAGCTAGATGGCTTCTTCTCTCTTTTCGGATCTCAATACAATGTTCTCCCCCTCTCTTGTGGAGATCTATTCGATGTAATCTTCTTTTTGCGGTGTGTTTGTTGAGACCGATGAATTGTGGGTTTATGATCCAGTATTATCTATGGAAAATATTTGATTCTTCTCTGAATTCTTTTATGTATGATTGAGTTATCTTTGCAAGTCTCTTCGAATTATCCTTTTTGGTTTGGCCAACTAGATTGGTAGTTCATGCAATGGGAGAAGTGCTTAGCTTTGGGTTCAATCTTGCGGTGTCCTTACCCAATGACAGAAAGGGTTGCAAGGCACGTATTGTATTATTGCCATCGAGGATAACAAGATGGTTTTTTTATCATATTGCATGAATTTATCCCTCTACATCATGTCATCTTGCTTAAGGCATTACTCTGTTTTTAACTTAATACTCTAGATGCATGCTGGATAGCGGTTGATGAGTGGAGTAATAGTAGTAGATGCAGAATCGTTTCGATCTACTTGTTTTGGACGTGATGCCTATATACATGATCATTGCCTAGATATACTCATAACTATGCTCAATTCTGTCAATTGCTCAACAGTAATTTGTTCACCCACCGTAGAATATCTATGCTCTTGAGAGAAGCCACTAGTGAACCTATGGCCCCCGGATCTATTCTCATCATATCAATCTCTATCACTTTATTTACTTGCTTTGTTTTTACTTTGCCTTTTACTTTTTACTTTGCATCTATTTATCAAAAATACCAAAAATATTATCTATCAGATCTCACTATCGTAAGTGACCGTGAAGGGATTGACAACCCCTAATCGCGTTGGTTTCGAGTTGCTATCGTTTTGTGTAGGTATGAGGGACTTGTGCGTGGTATCCTACTGGATTGATACCTTGGTTCTCAAAAACTGAGGTAAATACTTACGCTACTTTGCTGCATCATCCTCTCCTCTTCGGGGAAATCCAACGCAGTGCTGAAGAGGTAGCAAGAAGAATTTCTGGCGCCGTTGCCGGGGAGGCTCACGCAAGCAAGTCAACCATACCAAGTACCCATCGCAATCCTCGCATTACATTATATGCCATTTGCCTCTCGTTTTCCTCTCCCCCACTTCACCCTTGCCATTTTATTCACCCTCTCTTTCCCAATCTCCTCCTCTCTTTCCTGTTTGCCTTTGCCTTTCTGTTTGCTTGTGTTACCATGTGCCTTCTTTTTGCTTGCATCTTCGCTTGCTAAAAGGTTATGGATCCTCATCCACTTGCTAATCTCTTTAAGAGATCCAATTATGATGAACCTATTGCTAGTGAGTTTTGTGCACTAGATTATCTTTATGAGGTTTTGCTTGAAATTCGTGAATCTGAAAATTGTGATGAAGTGTTGAAAGAAGAAGCTTATGAAGTGATTCATGATAGATCTTTGAATAAAAAGCATGATTGCAATGATTTTACTATAAATTCTCTTGATGTCAATTGTGCTAATAATATGCAAAACCCTAAGCTTGGGGATGCTAGCTTTGCTATGTCTACTACTTGTTGCAATGATCATGATTGGGGTGATTCTTCTTATGATCTTGAAAATTTATTTAATCCCCATGATGAATATGAGATTGATAATATTGTTTACAATAATGTTGAAAGTGGGTTTGTAAGAGTGTCAACTTTAGATCCCACATATTTGGATAACATGCAGTCGTATGAAATTTTTGATAAAAGTGGGCTTGGAGAAATCATGACTTTAGTAAATGATAATCCCACTATTTTGGAAGAGTGTCAACTTCGCATGCATGTGGATCGTGTTGAGAATATGTTACGTGATAGCTATATTGTTGAATTTTCTTATGACCCTACGTGTAATTATTATGAGAGAGGAAAATATGGTTGTAGAAATTTTCATGATAATAATTCACCTCTCGTTATGTTGAGATTTCTATTGTTTCTTTCCACTTCCTTGCATATGCTAGTTTTTGCTTGTTATAATAATTTGTTTTCCTATAAGATGCCTATGCACAGGAAGCATGTTAGACTTAGATGTGTTTGTCATGTGTTTCATGATGCTCTCTTTGCGCTTCAATTTCTATCCTTCATGTGAGCATCATCTTAATCTTAATGCCTAGCTAGGGGCGTTAAACGATAGCGCTTGTTGGGAGGAAACCAAATTTTATTTTGTGTTTTTTGTTTTTTCTTATGCTTAGGAATAAATAATCCATCTACCTTCTGTTTGGATGTGGTTTTATGTTTTAGTTAGTGTTTGTGCCAAGTAGAACCTATAGGATAACCTACGATGATAGTTGATTTGATTCTGCTGAAAAACAGAAACTTTGCGCGCACGAATATAGTTATGTTAAATCACAGAAATGTGATTTTGCGTTGGTTCTTCTTGCTGGTGTTCAATAAATAATTTTTCCAGGACTTCCTATTTTGGTAGAAGTTTTAGAGTTCCAGAAGTTTGCGTTAGTTACAGATTGCCACAGAATGTTCTGTTTTTGACAGATTCTGTTTTACGTGTGTTGTTTGCTTATTTTGATGAATCTATGGCTAGTAAAATAGTTTATAATCCATAAAGAAGTTGGAATACAGTAGGTTTAACACCAATATAAATAAAGTATGAGTTCATTACAGTACCTTGAAGTAGTCTTTTGTTTTCTTTCTCTAACGGAGCTCACGAGATTTCTGTTGAGTTTTGTTTTGTGAAGTTTTCAAGTTTTGGGTGAATTCTTTTGATGGATTATGGAACAAGGAGTGGAAAGAGCCTAAGATTGGGGATGCCCATGGCACCCCAAGATAATCCAAGGACACCAAAAAGTCAAAATCTTGGGGATGCCCTGGAAGGCATCCCCTCTTTCGTCCACTTCCATCGGTAATTTACTTGGAGCTATATTTTTATTCGCCACGTGATATGTGTTTTGCTTGGAGCGTCTTGTATTATTTGTGTCTTTGCTTGTTAGTCTACCACAATCATCCTTGCTGTACACACCTTTTGAGAGAGACATACATAATGTGGAATTTGTTAGAATACTCTATGTGCTTCACTTATATCTTTTGAGCTTGATAGTTTTGCTCATAGTGCTTCACTTATATCTTTTGAGCGTGATAGTTTTTGCTCTAGTGCTTCACTTATATCTTTTAGAGCACGGTGGTGGATTTGTTTTAAAGAAACTATTGATCTCTCATGCTTCACTTAGATTATTTTGAGAGTCGTTAATAGCATGGTAATTTGCTTAATGTTAATATACTTGGTGTTCAAGATATGTGAAACTTTCTTTTGAGTGCGTTGAATACTAAGATGAGTTTGATGCTTGATAATTATTTTGAGATATGGAGGTGATAATATCAAAGTCGTGCTAGTTGGGTGATTATGAATTTGAGAAATACTTGTGTTGAAGTTTGCAAGTCCCGTAGCATGCACGTATGGTTAAAGTTGTGTAAAAATTTGAAACATGAAGTGTACCTGGCTTGTGCATCCTTATGAGTGGTGGTCGGGGACGAGCGATGGCCTTTTCCTACCAATCTATCCCCCTAGGAGCATGCGCGTAGTACTTGATTTCTGATGACTTCTAAATTTTTTCAATAAGTATATGAGTTCTTTTGACTAATGTTGAGTCCATGGATTATACACACTCTCACCTTTCCGTTTGCTAGCCTCTTCGGTACCGTGCATTGCCCTTTCTCACGTTGAGAGTTGGTGCAAACTTCGCCGGTGCATCCAAACCCGTGACACGATACGCTCTGTCACACACAAACCTCCTTATATCTTCCTCAAAACAGCCACCATACCTACCTATCATGGCATTTCCATAGCCATTCTGAGATATATTGCCATGCAACTTCCACCATCATCATCATGACATACATTACTTTTGTCATATTGCCATTGCATGATCATGTAGTTGACATCGTATTTGTGGCAACGCCACCATGCATTATTTTCCATACATGTCACTCTTGATTCACTGCACCATCCCGGTACACCGCCGGAGGCATTCATATAGAGTCATATCTTGTTCTAAGTCTCGAGTCGTAATCCTTATGTTGTAATCAATAGAAGTGTGATGATCATCATTACTAGAGCATTGCCCAAATATAAAAAAAAGAAAGGCCAAAAGAAAAAAATAAAGGCCAAAAAAAAGAAAATAAAAAGGGCAATGCTACTATCTCTTTTTCCACACTTGTGCTTCAAAGTAGCACCTTGTTCTTCATGTAGTGAGTCTCATATATTGTGCTTCAAAGTAGCACCTTGTTCCTCATGTAGCGAGTCTCATAAAGTTTTCCTTTTCCTACTAGTGGGGATTTTTCATTATAGAACTTGGCTTGTATATTCCTACGATGGGCTTTCTCAAATTCCCTAGGTCTTCATGAGAAAGCGAGTTGGATGCACACCCACTAGTTTTCTTTTGTTGAGCATTCATAGCTCTAGTGCATCCGTTGCATGGCAATCCCTACTCCTCATGTTGACATCAATTGATGGGCATCTCCATAGCCCGTTGATTAGCCTCGTCAATGTGAGGCTTTCTCCTTTTTTGTCTTCTCCACACAATCCCCATCATCATATTCTATTCCACCCATAGTGCTATATCCATGGCTCATGCTCATGTATTGCGTGAAGGTTGAAAAAGTTTGAGATTATTTAAGTATGAAACAATTGCTTGGCTTGTCATCGGGGGTATAGAAGTTGGGAACATCTTTGTGTGATGAAAATGAAGCATAGCCTAACTATATGATTTTGTAGGGATGAACTTTCTTTTGCCATGTTATTTTGAGAAGACATGATTGCTTTGATTAGTATGCTTGAAGCATTATTATTTTTGTGTCAATATGAACTTTTGTCTTGAATCTTTCGGATCTGAATATTCATATCACAATTAAGAAGATTTACATTGAAATTATGCCAAAGTATCACTCCGCATCAAAAATTCTTTTTTATCATTTACCTACTCGAGGACGAGCAGGAATTAAGCTTGGGGATGCCTGATACGTCTCCAACGTATCTATAATTTTTGATTGCTCCATGCTACTTTATCTACTGTTTTGGACTATATTGGGCTTTATTTTCCACTTTTATATTATTTTTGGGACTAACCTATTAACCGGAGGCCCAACCCAGAATTGTTGTTTTTTTGCCTATTTCGGTGTTTCGAAGAAATGGAATATCAAATGGAGTCCAAACGGAATGAAACCTTCGGGACGTGATTTTCCAACCGAATGTGATCCAGGAGACTTGGACGACTCCAAGAAGTGCCAGAGGCGGTCACGAGGGTGGAGCCCCCCCGGGCGCGCCCCCTACCTCGTGGGCCCCCTGACACTCCATCGACGTACTCCTTCCTCCTATATATACCTACGTATCCCCAAACGATCAGAATAGGATCCAAAAAACCTAATTCCACAGCCGTAACCTTCTGTATCCATGAGATCCCATCTTGGGGCCTGTTCCAGAGCTCCGCCGGAGGGGGCATCTACCATGGAGGGCTTCTACATTATCACCATAGCCCCTCCAATGAAGTGTGAGTAGTTTACTTCAGACCTTCGGGTCCATAGCTAGTAGCTAGATGGCTTCTTCTCTCTTTTTGGATCTCAATACAATGTTCTCCCCCTCTCTTGTGGAGATCTATTCGATGTAATCTTATTTTTGCGGCGTGTTTGTTGAGACCGATGAATTGTGGGTTTATGATCCAGTATTATCTATGGAAAATATTTGATTCTTCTCTGAATTCTTTTATGTATGATTGAGTTATCTTTGCAAGTCTCTTCGAATTATCCTTTTTGGTTTGGCCAACTAGATTGGTAGTTCTTGCAATGGGAGAAGTGCTTAGCTTTGTGTTCAATCTTGCGGTGTCCTTACCCAGTGACAGAAAGGGTTGCAAGGCACGTATTGTATTGTTGCCATCAAGGATAACAAGATGGTTTTTATCATATTGCATGAATTTATCCCTCTACATCATGTCATCTTGCTAAGGCGTTACTCTGTTTTTAACTTAATACTCTAGATGCATGCTGGATAGCGGTCGATGAGTGGAGTAATAGTAGTAGATGCAGAATCATTTCGATCTACTTGTTTTGGACGTGATGCCTATATACATGATCATTGCCTAGATATACTCATAACTATGCTCAATTCTGTCAATTGCTCAGCAGTAATTTGTTCACCCACCGTAGAATATCTATGCTCTTGAGAGAAGCCACTAGTGAAACCTATGGCCCCCGGGTCTATTCTCATCATATCAATCTTTATCACTTTATTTACTTGCTTTGTTTTTACTTTGCCTCTTACTTTTTACTTTGCATCTATTTATCAAAAATACCAAAAATATTATCTGTCAGATCTCACTATCGTAAGTGACCGTGAAGGGATTGACAACCCCTAATCGCGTTGGTTGTGAGTTGCTATCGTTTTGTGTAGGTACGAGGGACTTGTGCGTGGTCCCCTACTGGATTGATACCTTGGTTCTCAAAAACTGAGGGAAATACTTACGCTACTTTGCTGCATCATCCTCTCCTCTTCGAGGAAATCCAACACAGTGCTCAAGAGTTAGCAGTTGCGGCAGTGGAGATAGTTTTTCGTGGTGCTCCCCGATGTTTTTAGGGTACGCGAGTATATATAGGCGAAGGAGGTAGGTCGGTTGAGCCACGAGGGGCCCACAAGGGTGGGGGGCGCGCCCACCCCCTTAGGGCGCACCGAGCACCCTCGTGGCCGCCTCGTTTGTTGCTTGACATCCACTCCAAGTCTCCTGGATTGCGTTTGTTCCAAAAAGATCGCTGATAACCCACAAGTTTAGGGGATCGCAACAGCTTTCGAGGGTAGAGTATTCAACCCAAATTTATTGATTCGACACAAGGGGAGCCAAAGAATATTCTTAAGTATTAGCAGTTGAGTTGTCAATTCAACCACACCTGGATAACATAGTATCTGCAGCAAAGTATTTAGTAGCAAAGTAGTATGATAACTAAGGTAACAACGGCAAAAGTAAATATAATAGTTTTGTAGGAATTGTAGCAGTAGCAACGGAAAAGTTAATAAGCGAAGCACAATATGTGAAAAACTCGTAGGCATTGGATCAGTGATGGATAATTATGTCGGATGCGATTCCTCATGTAATAGCTATAACATAGGGTGACATAGAACTAGCTCCAGTTCATCAATGAAATGTAGGCATGTATTCCGAATATAGTCATATGTGCTTATGGAAAAGAACTTGCATGACATCTTTTGTCCTACCCTCCCGTGGCAGCGGGGTCCTAGTGAAAACTAAGGGATATTAAGGCCTCCTTTTAATAGAGAACCGAAACAAAGCATTAGCACATAGTGAATACATGAACTCCTCAAACTACGGTCATCACCGAGAAGTATCCCGATTATTGTCACTTCGGGGTTGTCGGATCATAACACATAATAGGTGACTATAGACTTGCAAGATAGGATCAAGAACACACATATATTCATGAAAACATAATAGGTTCAGATCTGAAATCAAGGCACTCGGGCCCTAGTGACAAGCATTAAGCATAGCAAAGTCATAGCAACATCAATCTCAGAACATAGTGGATACTAGGGATCAAACCCTAACAAAACTAACTTGATTACATGGTAAATCTCATCCAACCCATCACCGTCCAGCAAGCCTACGACGGAATTACTCACGCACGGCGGTGAGCATCATGAAATTGGTGATGGAGGATGGTTGATGTTGATGATGGCGATGAATCCCCCTCTCCTGAGCCCCGAACAGACTCCAGATCAGCCCTCCCGAGAGAGATTAGGGCTTGGCGGCGGCTCTGTATCGTAAAACGCGATGAAACTTTTTCTCTGATATTTTTTCTCCATGAAACGGAATAAATGGAGTTGGAGTTGAGGTCGGTGGAGCGTCAGGGGGGCCATGAGACAGGGGGGCGTGCCCAAGGAGGGAGGGCGCGCCCCCCACCCTCGTGGACAGGGTGTGGGCCCCTGGCCTTGATTCTTTCGCCGGTATTTTTTATATTTTCCAAAACTTATCTCCGTGGATTTTCAGGTCATTCTGGGAACTTTTGTTTTCTGCACAATAAACAACATCATGGCAGTTCTGCTGAAAACAGGGTTAGTCCGGGTTAGTTTCATTCAAATCATGCAAATTAGAGTCCAAAACAAGGGCAAAAGTGTTTGGAAAAGTAGATACGTTGGAGACGTATCAACTCCCCCAAGCTTAAACCTTTGCTTGTCCTCAAGCAATTCAGTTGATAAACAGAAAGTGATAAAGAAAAACTTTTACAAACTCTGTTTGCTCTTGTTGTTGTAAATATGTAAAGCCAGCATTCAGGTTTCAGCAAGTATTATGAACTAACCATACTCACGATAACACCTAGGTCTCACAATTACTCATATCAATGGCATAATCAGCTAGCGAGCCATAATAATAAAACTCGGATGACAACACTTTCTCAAAACAATCATAATATAATATAACAAGATGGTATCTCACTAGCCCTTTCTGAGACCGCAAAACATAAATGCAGAGCACCTTTAAAGATCAAGCCCTGACTAAACATTGTAATTCATGGTAAAAGAGATCCAGTCAACTCATACCCAATATAAACCAATAGTAATGAATGCAAATGACAGTGTGCTCTCCAGCGGGTGCTTTTAATAAGAAGGCGATGACTCAACATAAAAGTAAATAGATAGGCCCTTCGCAGAGGGAAGCAGGGATTTGTAGAGGTGCCAGAGCTCGATTTTAAAATAGAGAGGAATAACATTTTGAGCGGCATACTTTCATTGTCAACACAACAACTATGAGATGGCGATATCTTCCATACTACATGCATTATAGGCAGTTCCCAGACAGAATGGTAAAAGTTTATACTCCCCCACCACCAACAAGCATCGATCCATGGCTTGCTCGAAACAATGAGTGCCTCCAACTAACAATAGCCCTGAGGGAGTTTTGTTTAATTATATTGATTTGCTTTGATCTTTTTGGATCATGGGACTGGGCATCCCGGTTACCGGCCCTTTCTCGTGAATGAGGAGCGGAGTCCACTCCTCTTGAGAACAACACGCCTAGCATGGAAGATACAGGCAGCCCTAGTTGAAACATGAGCTGCTCGAGCATACAAAACAGAATTTCATTTGAAGGTTTGGAGTTTGGCACATACAAATTTACTTGGAACGGCAGGTAAATACCGCATATAGGAAGGTATGGTGGACTCATATGAAATAACTTTGGGTTTAAGGAGTTTGGATGCACAAGCAGTATTCCTGCTTAGTACAGGTGAAGGCTAGCAGAAGACTGGGAAGCGACCAATTGAGAGAGCGACAACAGTCATAAACATGCATTAAAATTAATTCACACCGAGTACAAGCATGAGTAGGATATAATCTACCATGAACATAAATATCATGAAGGCTATGTTGATTTGTTTCAACTACATGCGTGAACATGTGCCAAGTCGAGTCACTCAATTCATTCAAAGGAGGATACCATCCCATCATACCACATCACAATCATTTTAATAGCATGTCGGCACGCAAGGTAAACCATTATAACTCATAGCTAATCAAGCATGGCACAAGCAACAATAATCTCTAAATGTCATTGCAAATATGTTTACTTCATAATAAGCTGAATCAGGAATGATGAACTCATCATATTCACAAAATCAAGAGAGGTCGAGTTCATACCAGCTTTTCTCATCTCAATCAGTCCATCATATATCGTCATTATTGCCTTTCACTTGCACGACCGAATGATGTGTATAATAATAACAGTGCACGTGCATTGGACTAAGCTGGAATCTGCAAGCATTCAACTCAAGAGATAAGACAAGGTAATATGGTCTCTAAGTTAAATAAACAATCATGCATATGAGAGCCACTAAACAATTTAAATATGGTCTTCTACTCTCGACCCCCAAAGGAAAGAAAAGAAAATAAAACTATTTACACCGGAAAGCTCCCAACAAGTAAGAAGAAGAACGAGAAATCTTTTGGGGTTTTCATTTTAATTTCTACTAAAAGCATGGAAATTAAACTAACTATTTTTTTGGTTTTTCTTAAGGTTTATCAAACACACAAGAAGAAAGCTAGAAAAAGAAAATTAAACTAGCATGGATAATACAATGAAAGAGTATGAGCACCGACAACTAGAATAGTGTCACTAGTGCAGAACCAGGCATTAGTACCGGTTC